>NC_141697.1:904355469-904887969 GCF_964263255.1 Lissotriton vulgaris | reverse complement strand
GGACGAGGACAACAGGATCCGGAGTAATGAAGATTACCAGTTAGCAGTAAAGCATTACCCCCAGGTCTCTCCTGTCCTTGTCCCATTCATGACAAGTGGAGTATACCAAAGCAGAAACCCGGCCTTCCAAAACCCCCTAGCACACCCAGGAAGCCACACCAAAGGCAGCAACCCAAGGGAAGCAAAAGGGAGAACCGCAAAAAACACCAAGCAGAGCACCCGGACAGGAAAGCGCACCACCAAAGTAGGGATGCACCCACTAAAACAATGGGAGACGACCATGACGAAGAGGTGGACAACCCACCCAGGACAACCAGCACACACCAGGAGCACCCCTCGAATGAACAAGGAAGGGGAGAACACGGCAAACAAAAAATTAAAAATGAGGCTGCAAACAACAAAGGACAGCGGGGAGGCCACCCAAAGAAGACCCCAGCGGTCCAGCAAGCCAGAACCAGCCAGCAGGGAACCAACCAAGGGCCAGAACCAAGGAAAATAGAAGGTGACAGCAACAGCAAGGAGGCACCCAACCAGAAAAAAACGAGAAACAGAGCACCAGGGCCAACAAAAGGGTAAACCCCAAACCGCCAGGCGGAGGGGATCAAGCCAAAAAAGGCGACCAGGCCAAAAAAGGGAAGCCAAAAAAGAGGAACCACAAAGAGACCCCAAAGGCAAACCCCCAGAGGGGAACAGGTGCCAAAGCAACCAACATCCCGGACCCCAGCTGGCTGGAGAAGATGAAACCCTAACAATACACGGCCAAGAGCGCCCATCGGACAAAAAGCAGAGAAGCCAACGCCACCAGGCAGGCACAAGAGCAATCTAAAAAGGAAAGAGGACAGGGCCAGCCAACAGGGAAAAGGCACAGACCCAAAGAACCAACCAACGGCAGGACCGCCCAGATCAAACCAGAAAAAAAAGTGGGGGAAGCAACGGTCGGGCACAAGGCCCCCCAACCACAATGACCTGGCCCCAGAGAGCCCAGAGGACAAGCCCCTGAAACCCCACAGACAAGCAACAGACCCTGGGAGAGAACGGCTAGCACCAACCACCAGAGCTGACAGATGCCAACCACCAAGCACCCAGCCCAGGAGGCAGAGACAGGGTCCAGGGGCAGGCCAAGAGGTAAGGCCAAGGCACCCACAAACAAAACTGGGGAAACACAAACATAACCACCAGAATGCCACCCTACAAGGCCCCAAAAGAGCCAGAAGGGAGAAGGCCTGGCAGAGAGCAGTACCCCAGGAGGGCCAAACACCGCCCACCGAGCAAAGCCCCAAACAGAACGAGGGCCTGACAGGAAAAGCCCGAGCACCAAGAGCCAACAAGACCAACAAGACAAGGGAAAACCAAAGAAAACAAGCATTGGAAATGCAATAGGGCTCGCATTAGGAAAGTTTGAGCTATTGGTCTTATAAATGAATTTTTTTTATTTATGTGTTTTTTAAAAAAAAAACTAGCTAAATTAATAGCTTTGTCATTTACAATGCCAATAGTTATAACTTTCGCAAATGTGACACCTATAGCATTTGTAATGCAACATGTTTTGTATTTACGTGACTTAGATGTATTGATATTACAAATAACAATGGCTTTTAATTTTTTAAAATAATTAATACTTAAATCTTATCTTATCTTATCTTATGCTGTATTTATAAAGCGCGCTGACACCGGAGGCAATAGCTTAAACTTTTTTAAATAACTTTTGTGAAGATTATGTTCAGTGTTTTTTATTGTGCCGAAAATCCAAGAACAGAAGTGAAATATTAACATCTTTTTGTGATTTGTAATAAAACGTGAAAGCTTGAAAACAGCTTGAAACATTGAAAGAACATATTTGAACCAGTGATGCTGTGGTTGCGCTGAGTGATGCTGTGGTTGCGCTGAGTGATGCTGTTGTTGCGCTGAGTGATGCTGTGGTTGCGCTGAGTGATGATGTGGTTGCGCTGAGTGATGCTGTGGTGGCGCTGAGTGATGCTGTGGTTGCGCTGAGTGATGCTGTGGTTGCGCTGAGTGGTGTGTGCATCGGTGGAGCTTAGTTGGAGCATTGGTGGAGCTGTGTGGTGGGTGCATTGGTGGAGCTTAGTTGGAGCATTGGTGGAGCTGTGTGGTGGGTGTATCGTGGAGCTGTGTGGGTGGTGCCTCGGCGGAGCTGTGTGGTGGATGCATCGGCGGAGCTGTGTGGTGGGTGCATCGGCGGAGCTGTGTGGTGGGTGCATCGGCGGAGCTGTGTGGTGGGTGCATCGGTGGAGCTGTGTGGTGGGTGCTTTGGTGGAGCTGTGTGGTGGGTGCATCTGTGGAGCTGTGTGGTGGGTGCCTCTGTGGAGCTGTGTGGTGGGTGCATCTGTTGAGCTGTGTGGTGGGTGCCTCGGTGGAGCTGTGTGGTGGGTGCATAGGTGGAGCTGTGTGGTGGGTGCATCGGTGGAGCTGTGTGGTTGGTGCCTCGGTGGATCTGTGTGGTGGGTGCCTCGGTGGAGCTGTGTGGTGGTTGCATCAGTGGAGCTGTGTGGTGGGGGTATCTGTGGAGCTCTGTGGTGGGTGCATCAGTGGAGCTGTGTGGTGGGTGCATCGGTGGAGCTGTGTGGTGGGTGCATCGGTGGAGCTTAGTGGGTGCATTGGTAGAGCTGTGTGGTGGGTGCATCGGTGGAGCTTAGTTGGTGCATCAGTGGAGCTGTGTGGTGGGTGCATGGGTGGAGCTGTGTAGTGGGTGCCTCGGCAGAGCTGTGTGGTGGGTGCCTCGGCGGAGCTGTGTGGTGGGTGCATCGGTGGAGCTGTGTGGTGGGTGCATCGGTGGAGCTGTGTGGTGGGTGCATCGGTGGAGCTGGGTGGTGGGTGCATCTGTGGAGCTGTGTGGTGGGTGCATCTGTGGAGCTGTGTGGTGGGTGCATCGGTGGAGATGGGTGGTGGGTGCATCTGTGGAGCTGTGTGGTGGGTGCATCTGTGGAGCTGTGTGGTGGGTGCATCTGTGGAGCTTTGTGGTGGGTGCATCTGTGGAGCTGTGTGGTGGGTGCCTCAGTGGAGCTGTGTGTTGGGTGCATCGGTGGAGCTGTGTGTTGGGTGCATCAGTGGAGCTGTGTGGTGGGTGCATCGGTGGAGCTGTGTCGGTGGAGCTGTGTGGTGGGTGCATCGGTGGAGCTGTGTGGTGGGTGCATCGGTGGAGCTGTGTCGGTGGAACTGTGTGGTGGCTGCGTCGCTGGAGCTGTGTGGTGGGTGCATTGGTGGAGCTGTGTGGTGGGTGCATCGGTGGAGCTGTGTGGTGGGTGCCTCGGTGGATCTGTGTGGTGGGTGCATCAGTGGAGCTGTGTGGTGGGTGCATCGGTGGAGCTGTGTGGTGTGGGTGCTTCGGTGGAGCTGTGTGGTGGGTGCATCTGTGGAGCTGTGTGGTGGGTGCCTCTGTGGAGCTGTGTGGTGGGTGCATCTGTTGAGCTGTGTGGTGGGTGCCTCGGTGGAGCTGTGTGGTGGGTGCATAGGTGGAGCTGTGTGGTGGGTGCATCGGTGGAGCTGTGTGGTTGGTGCCTCGGTGGAGCTGTGTGGTGGGTGCCTCGGTGGAGCTGTGTGGTGGGTGCATCAGTGGAGCTGTGTGGTGGGGGCATCTGTGGAGCTCTGTGGTGGGTGCATCGGTGGAGCTGTGTCAGTGGAGCTGTGTGGTGGTTGCATCAGTGGAGCTGTGTGGTGGGTGCATCGGTGGAGCTGTGTTGGTGGAGCTGTGTGGTGGTTGCATCAGTGGAGCTGTGTGGTGGGTGCATCGGTGGAGCTGTGTGGTTGGTGCATCGGTGGAGCTGGGTGGTGGGTGCCTCGGTGGAGCTGTGTGGTGGGTGCCTCGGTGGAGCTGTGTGGTGGGTGCCTCGGTGGAGCTGTGTGGTGGGTGCATCGGTGGAGCTGTGTGGTGGGTGCATCGGTGGAGCTGTGTGGTGGGGGCATCTGTGGAGCTGTGTGGTGAGTGCATCTGTAGAGCTGTGTGGTGGGTGCATCGGTGGAGCTGTGTGGTGGGTGCAGTGGTGGAGCTGTGTGGTGGGTGCATCGGTGGAGCTGTATGGTGGGTGCCTCGGTGGAGCTGGGTGGTGGGTGCATCGGTGGAGCTGTGTGGTGGGTGCCTCGGTGGAGCTGTGTGGTGGGTGCATCGGTGGAGCTGTGTGGTGGGTGCATTGGTGGAGCTGTGTCGGTGGAGCTGTGTGGTGGCTGCATCGCTGGAGCTGTGTGGTGGGTGCATCGGTGAAGCTGTGTGGTGGGTGCATCGGTGGAGCTGTGTGGTGGGTGCTTCGGTGGAGCTTTGTGGTGGGTGCATCGGTGGAGCTGTGTGGCGGGTGCTTCGGTGGAGATGTGTGGTGGGTGCATCAGTGGAGCTGTGTGGTGGGGGCATCTGTGGAGCTGTGTGGTGGGTGCATCTGTAGAGCTGTGTGGTGGGTGCATCGGTGGAGCTGTGTGGTGGGTGCAGTGGTGGAGCTGTGTGGTGGGTGCATCGGTGGAGCTGTATGGTGGGTGCCTCGGTGGAGCTGTGTGGTGGGTGCATCGGTGGAGCTGTGTGGAGGGTGCATTGGTGGAGCTGTGTCGGTGGAGCTGTGTGGTGGCTGCATCGCTGGAGCTGTGTGGTGGGTGCATCGTTGAAGCTGTGTGGTGGGTGCATCGATGGAGCTGTGTGGTGGGTGCTTCGGTGGAGCTTTGTGGTGGGTGCATCGGTGGAGCTGTGTGGTGGGTGCTTCGGTGGAGATGTGTGGTGGGTGCATCTGTGGAGCTGTGTGATGGGTGCCTCTGTGGAGCTGTGTGGTGGGTGCCTAGGTGGAGCTGTGTGGTGAGTGCATAGGTGAGCTGTGTGGTGGATGCATCGGTGGAGCTATGTGGTAGGTGCCTCAGTGGAGCTGTGTGGTGGGTGCCTCTGTGGAGCTGTGTCTTGGGTGCATCAGTGGAGCTGTGTGGTGGGGTCATCTGTGGAGCTCTGTGGTGGGTGCATCGGTGGAGCTGTGTTGGTGGAGCTGTGTGGTGGTTGCATTAGTGAAGCTGTGTGGTGGGTGCATCGGTGGAGCTGTGTCGGTGGAGCTGTGTGGTGGTTGCATCAGTGGAGCTGTGTGGTGGGTGCATCGGTGGAGCTCTGTGAGTGGAGCTGTGTGGTAGGTGCATCGGTGGAGCTGGGTGGTGGGTGCATCGGTGGAGCTGGGTGGTGGGTGCATCTGTGGAGCTGTGTGGTGGGTGCATCTGTGGAGCTGTGTGGTGGGTGCATCTGTGGAGCTGTGTGGTGGGTGCATCTGTGGAGCTGTGTGGTGGTTGCATCAGTGGAGCTGTGTGGTGGGTGCATCGGTGGAGCTGTGTGGTGGTTGCATCAGTGGAGCTGTGTGGTGGGTGCATCGGTGGAGCTCTGTGAGTGGAGCTGTGTAGTGGGTGCATCAGTGGAGCTGTTTGGTGGGTGCATCAGTGGAGCTGGGTGGTGGGTGCATCTGTGGAGCTGTGTGGTGGGTGCATCTGTGGAGCTGTGTGGTGGGTGCATCGGTGGAGCTGGGTGGTGGGTGCATCTGTGGAGCTGTGTGGTGGGTGCATCTGTGGAGCTGTGTCGGTGGAGCTGTGTGGTGGGTGCATCTGTGGAGCTGGGTGGTGGGTGCATCTGTGGAGCTGTGTGGTGGGTGCATCGGTGGAGCTGGGTGGTGGGTGCATCTGTGGAGCTGTGTGGTGGGTGTATCTGTGGAGCTGTGTGGTGGGTGCCTCAGTGGAGCTGTGTGGTGGGTGCATCGGTGGAGCTGTGTGGTGGGTGCCTTGGTGGAGCTGTATGGTGGGTGCCTCGGTGGAGCTGTATGGTGGGTGCCTCGGTGGAGCTGTGTGGTGAGTGCATCGGTGGAGCTGTGTGGTGGGTGCATCGGTGGAGCTGTGTGGTGGGTGCATCGGTGGAGCTGGGTGGTGGGTGCATCTGTGGAGCTGTGTGGTGGGTGCATCGGTGGAGCTGGGTGGTGGGTGCATCTGTGGAGCTGTGTGGTGGGTGCATCTGTGGAGCTGTGTGGTGGGTGCATCGGTGGAGCTGGGTGGTGGGTGCATCTGTGGAGCTGTGTGGTGGGTGCATCTGTGGAGCTGCGTGGTGGGTGCATCTGTGGAGCTGTGTGGTGGGTGCATCTGTGGAGCTGTGTGGTGGGTGCCTCAGTGGAGCTGTGTGGTGGGTGCATCGGTGCAGCTGTGTGTTGGGTGCATCAGTGGAGCTGTGTGGTGGGTGCATCGGTGGAACGGTGTCGGTGGAGCTGTGTGGTGGGTGCATCGGTGGAGCTGTGTGGTGGGTGCATCGGTGGAGCTATGTCGGTGGAGCTGTGTGGTGGCTGCGTCGCTGGAGCTGTGTGGTGGGTGCATCGGTGGAGCTGTGTGGTGGGTGCATCGGTGGAGCTGTGTGGTGGGTGCATCGGTGGAGCTGTGTGGTGGGTGCCTCAGTGGAGCTGTGTGGTGGGTGCATCAGTGGAGCTGTGTGGTGGGTGCATCGGTGGAGCTGTGTGGTGGGTGCTTTGGTGGAGCTGTGTGGTGGGTGCATCTGTGGAGCTGTGTGGTGGGTGCCTCTGTGGAGCTGTGTGGTGGGTGCATCTGTTGAGCTGTGTGGTGGGTGCCTCGGTGGAGCTGTGTGGTGGGTGCATCGGTGGAGCTGTGTGGTGGGTGCATCGGTGGAGCTGTGTGGTTGGTGCCTCGGTGGAGCTGTGTGGTGGGTGCCTCGGTGGAGCTGTGTGGTGGTTGCATCAGTGGAGCTGTGTGGTGGGGGCATCTGTGGAGCTCTGTGGTGGGTGCATCGGTGGAGCTGTGTCAGTGGAGCTGTGTGGTGGTTGCATCAGTGGATCTGTGTGGTGGGTGCATCGGTGGAGCTGTGTTGGTGGAGCTGTGTGGTGGTTGCATCAGGGGAGCTGTGTGGTGGGTGCATCGGTGGAGCTGTGTGGTGGGTGCATCGGTGGAGCTGGGTGGTGGGTGCCTCGGTGGAACTGTGTGGTGGGTGCCTCGGTGGAGCTGTGTGGTGGGTGCATCGGTGGAGCTGTGTGGTGGGTGCATCGGTGGAGCTGTGTGGTGGGGGCATCTGTGGAGCTGTGTGGTGAGTGCATCTGTAGAGCTGTGTGGTGGGTGCATCGGTGGAGCTGTGTGGTGGGTGCAGTGGTGGAGCTGTGTGGTGGGTGCATCGGTGGAGCTGTATGGTGGGTGCCTCGGTGGAGCTGTGTGGTGGGTGCATCGGTGGAGCTGTGTAGTGGGTGCCTCGGTGGAGCTGTGTGGTGGGTGCATCGGTGGAGCTGTGTGGTGGGTGCATTGGTGGAGCTGTGTCGGTGGAGCTGTGTGGTGGCTGCATCGCTGGAGCTGTGTGGTGGGTGCATCGGTGAAGCTGTGTGGTGGGTGCATCGGTGGAGCTGTGTGGTGGGTGCTTCGGTGGAGCTTTGTGGTGGGTGCATTGGTGGATCTGTGTGGTGGGTGCTTCGGTGGAGATGTGTGGTGGGTGCATCGGTGGAGCTGTGTGGTGGGGGCATCTGTGGAGCTGTGTGGTGGGTGCATCTGTAGAGCTGTGTGGTGGGTGCATCGGTGGAGCTGTGTGGTAGGTGCAGTGGTGGAGCTGTGTGGTGGGTGCATCGGTGGAGCTGTATGGTGGGTGCCTCGGTGGAGCTGTGTGGTGGGTGCATCTGTGGAGCTGTGTGGTGGGTGCATCGGTGGAGCTGGGTGGTGGGTGCATCTGTGGAGCTGTGTGGTGGGTGCATCTGTGGAGCTGTGTGGTGGGTGCATCTGTGGAGCTGTGTGCCTCAGTGGAGCTGTGTGGTGGGTGCATCGGTGGAGCTGTGTGGTGGTTGCATCGGTGGAACTGTGTGGTGGGTGCATCGGTGGAGCTGTGTGGTGGGTGCATCGGTGTAGCTGTTTAGGTGGAGCTGTGTGATGGGTGGTACTTTTTATAAATGATTAGTAAAAGAGATCAATGAAATTTAACTAAAACCCATATATAGCAGAAGAGGAGAAAGCTCTAGTAACGGGATTCAGGATGAATGTATTCCTTTGTGGCAAATCGCAGCATGTGAAAGGTGTAAAATAGCAATCAGCATAAAACGAAAATGCCAGCAAAAGACTTTATAAAATTCTGTGTGGCCCTGATAAAATAATTAGAGCGTTTAATTATATCATGACCAACAACGGTTATTGTTTTAAGAGCAGCGTGCAAGATGGTTAGGCTGCAATATAAACAAGCCCTCGGCATCGGTGGAGCTGTGTGGTGGTTGCATCAGTGGAGCTGTGTGGTGGGTGCATCGGTGGAGCTGTGTGGTGGGTGCCTCTGTGGAGCTGTGTCTTGGGTGCATCAGTGGAGCTGTGTGGTGGGGTCATCTGTGGAGCTCTGTGGTGGGTGCATCGGTGGAGCTGTGTTGGTGGAGCTGTGTGGTGGTTGCATCAGTGGAGCTGTGTGGTGGGTGCATCGGTGGAGCTGTGTCGGTGGAGCTGTGTGGTGGTTGCATCAGTGGAGCTGTGTGGTGGGTGCATCGGTGGAGCTCTGTGAGTGGAGCTGTGTGGTAGGTGCATCGGTGGAGCTGGGTGGTGGGTGCATCGGTGGAGCTGGGTGGTGGGTGCATCTGTGGAGCTGTGTGGTGGGTGCATCTGTGGAGCTGTGTGGTGGGTGCATCTGTGGAGCTGTGTGGTGGGTGCATCTGTGGAGCTGTGTGGTGGTTGCATCAGTGGAGCTGTGTGGTGGGTGCATCGGTGGAGCTGTGTCGGTGGAGCTGTGTGGTGGTTGCATCAGTGGAGCTGTGTGGTGGGTGCATCGGTGGAGCTCTGTGAGTGGAGCTGTGTAGTGGGTGCATCAGTGGAGCTGGGTGGTGGGTGCATCTGTGGAGCTGTGTGGTGGGTGCATCTGTGGAGCTGTGTGGTGGGTGCATCGGTGGAGCTGGGTGGTGGGTGCATCGGTGGAGCTGGGTGGTGGGTGCATCTGTGGAGCTGTGTGGTGGGTGCATCTGTGGAGCTGTGTGGTGGGTGCATCGGTGGAGCTGGGTGGTGGGTGCATCTGTGGAGCTGTGTGGTGGGTGCATCTGTGGAGCTGTGTCGGTGGAGCTGTGTGGTGGGTGCATCTGTGGAGCTGGGTGGTGGGTGCATCTGTGGAGCTGTGTGGTGGGTGCATCGGTGGAGCTGGGTGGTGGGTGCATCTGTGGAGCTGTGTGGTGGGTGTATCTGTGGAGCTGTGTGGTGGGTGCCTCAGTGGAGCTGTGTGGTGGGTGCATCGGTGGAGCTGTGTGGTGGGTGCCTTGGTGGAGCTGTATGGTGGGTGCCTCGGTGGAGCTGTGTGGTGAGTGCATCGGTGGAGCTGTGTGGTGGGTGCATCGGTGGAGCTGTGTGGTGGGTGCATCGGTGGAGCTGGGTGGTGGGTGCATCTGTGGAGCTGTGTGGTGGGTGCATCTGTGGAGCTGTGTGGTGGGTGCATCGGTGGAGCTGGGTGGTGGGTGCATCTGTGGAGCTGTGTGGTGGGTGCATCTGTGGAGCTGCGTGGTGGGTGCATCTGTGGAGCTGTGTGGTGGGTGCATCTGTGGAGCTGTGTGGTGGGTGCCTCAGTGGAGCTGTGTGGTGGGTGCATCGGTGAAGCTGTGTGTTGGGTGCATCAGTGGAGCTGTGTGGTGGGTGCATCGGTGGAGCTGTGTCGGTGGAGCTGTGTGGTGGGTGCATCGGTGGAGCTGTGTGGTGGGTGCATCGGTGGAGCTGTGTCGGTGGAGCTGTGTGGTGGCTGCGTCGCTGGAGCTGTGTGGTGGGTGCATCGGTGGAGCTGTGTGGTGGGTGCATCGGTGGAGCTGTGTGGTGGGTGCCTCGGTGGAGCTGTGTGGTGGGTGCATCAGTGGAGCTGTGTGGTGGGTGCATCGGTGGAGCTGTGTGGTGGGTGCTTTGGTGGAGCTGTGTGGTGGGTGCATCTGTGGAGCTGTGTGGTGGGTGCCTCTGTGGAGCTGTGTGGTGGGTGCATCTGTTGAGCTGTGTGGTGGGTGCCTCGGTGGAGCTGTGTGGTGGGTGCATCAGTGGAGCTGTGTGGTGGGTGCATCGGTGGAGCTGTGTGGTTGGTGCCTCGGTGGAGCTGTGTGGTGGGTGCCTCGGTGGAGCTGTGTGGTGGTTGCATCAGTGGAGCTGTGTGGTGGGGGCATCTGTGGAGCTCTGTGGTGGGTGCATCGGTGGAGCTGTGTCAGTGGAGCTGTGTGGTGGTTGCATCAGTGGATCTGTGTGGTGGGTGCATCGGTGGAGCTGTGTTGGTGGAGCTGTGTGGTGGTTGCATCAGTGGAGCTGTGTGGTGGGTGCATCGGTGTAGCTGTTTAGGTGGAGCTGTGTGATGGGTGGTACTTTTTATAAATGATTAGTAAAAGAGATCAATGAAATTTAACTAAAACCCATATATAGCAGAAGAGGAGAAAGCTCTAGTAACGGGATTCAGGATGAATGTATTCCTTTGTGGCAAATCGCAGCATGTGAAAGGTGTAAAATAGCAATCAGCATAAAACGAAAATGCCAGCAAAAGACTTTATAAAATTCTGTGTGGCCCTGATAAAATAATTAGAGCGTTTAATTATATCATGACCAACAACGGTTATTGTTTTAAGAGCAGCGTGCAAGATGGTTAGGCTGCAATATAAACAAGCCCTCGGCATCGGTGGAGCTGTGTGGTGGTTGCATCAGTGGAGCTGTGTGGTGGGTGCATCGGTGGAGCTGTGTGGTGGGTGCCTCTGTGGAGCTGTGTCTTGGGTGCATCAGTGGAGCTGTGTGGTGGGGTCATCTGTGGAGCTCTGTGGTGGGTGCATCAGTGGAGCTGTGTTGGTGGAGCTGTGTGGTGGTTGCATCAGTTGAGCTGTGTGGTGGGTGCATCGGTGGAGCTGTGTCGGTGGAGCTGTGTGGTGGTTGCATCAGTGGAGCTGTGTGGTGGGTGCATCGGTGGAGCTCTGTGAGTGGAGCTGTGTGGTAGGTGCATCGGTGGAGCTGGGTGGTGGGTGCATCGGTGGAGCTGGGTGGTGGGTGCATCTGTGGAGCTGTGTGGTGGGTGCATCTGTGGAGCTGTGTGGTGGGTGCATCTGTGGAGCTGTGTGGTGGGTGCATCTGTGGAGCTGTGTGGTGGTTGCATCAGTGGAGCTGTGTGGTGGGTGCATCGGTGGAGCTGTGTCGGTGGAGCTGTGTGGTGGTTGCATCAGTGGAGCTGTGTGGTGGGTGCATCGGTGGAGCTCTGTGAGTGGAGCTGTGTAGTGGGTGCATCAGTGGAGCTGGGTGGTGGGTGCATCTGTGGAGCTGTGTGGTGGGTGCATCTGTGGAGCTGTGTGGTGGGTGCATCGGTGGAGCTGGGTGGTGGGTGCATCGGTGGAGCTGGGTGGTGGGTGCATCTGTGGAGCTGTGTGGTGGGTGCATCTGTGGAGCTGTGTGGTGGGTGCATCGGTGGAGCTGGGTGGTGGGTGCATCTGTGGAGCTGGGTGGTGGGTGCATCTGTGGAGCTGTGTGGTGGGTGCATCGGTGGAGCTGGGTGGTGGGTGCATCTGTGGAGCTGTGTGGTGGGTGTATCTGTGGAGCTGTGTGGTGGGTGCCTCAGTGGAGCTGTGTGGTGGGTGCATCGGTGGAGCTGTGTGGTGGGTGCCTTGGTGGAGCTGTATGGTGGGTGCCTCGGTGGAGCTGTGTGGTGAGTGCATCGGTGGAGCTGTGTGGTGGGTGCATCGGTGGAGCTGTGTGGTGGGTGCATCGGTGGAGCTGGGTGGTGGGTGCATCTGTGGAGCTGTGTGGTGGGTGCATCTGTGGAGCTGTGTGGTGGGTGCATCGGTGGAGCTGGGTGGTGGGTGCATCTGTGGAGCTGTGTGGTGGGTGCATCTGTGGAGCTGCGTGGTGGGTGCATCTGTGGAGCTGTGTGGTGGGTGCATCTGTGGAGCTGTGTGGTGGGTGCCTCAGTGGAGCTGTGTGGTGGGTGCATCGGTGAAGCTGTGTGTTGGGTGCATCAGTGGAGCTGTGTGGTGGGTGCATCGGTGGAGCTGTGTCGGTGGAGCTGTGTGGTGGGTGCATCGGTGGAGCTGTGTGGTGGGTGCATCGGTGGAGCTGTGTCGGTGGAGCTGTGTGGTGGCTGCGTCGCTGGAGCTGTGTGGTGGGTGCATCGGTGGAGCTGTGTGGTGGGTGCATCGGTGGAGCTGTGTGGTGGGTGCCTCGGTGGAGCTGTGTGGTGGGTGCATCAGTGGAGCTGTGTGGTGGGTGCATCGGTGGAGCTGTGTGGTGGGTGCTTTGGTGGAGCTGTGTGGTGGGTGCATCTGTGGAGCTGTGTGGTGGGTGCCTCTGTGGAGCTGTGTGGTGGGTGCATCTGTTGAGCTGTGTGGTGGGTGCCTCGGTGGAGCTGTGTGGTGGGTGCATCAGTGGAGCTGTGTGGTGGGTGCATCGGTGGAGCTGTGTGGTTGGTGCCTCGGTGGAGCTGTGTGGTGGGTGCCTCGGTGGAGCTGTGTGGTGGTTGCATCAGTGGAGCTGTGTGGTGGGGGCATCTGTGGAGCTCTGTGGTGGGTGCATCGGTGGAGCTGTGTCAGTGGAGCTGTGTGGTGGTTGCATCAGTGGATCTGTCTGGTGGGTGCATCGGTGGAGCTGTGTTGGTGGAGCTGTGTGGTGGTCGCATCAGTGGAGCTGTGTGGTGGGTGCATCGGTGGAGCTGTGTGGTGGGTGCATCGGTGGAGCTGGGTGGTGGGTGCCTCGGTGGAACTGTGTGGTGGGTGCCTCGGTGGAGCTGTGTGGTGGGTGCATCGGTGGAGCTGTGTGGTGGGTGCATCGGTGGAGCTGTGTGGTGGGGGCATCTGTGGAGCTGTGTGGTGAGTGCATCTGTAGAGCTGTGTGGTGGGTGCATCGGTGGAGCTGTGTGGTGGGTGCAGTGGTGGAGCTGTGTGGTGGGTGCATTGGTGGAGCTGTATGGTGGGTGCCTCGGTGGAGCTGTGTGGTGGGTGCATCGGTGGAGCTGTGTAGTGGGTGCCTCGGTGGAGCTGTGTGGTGGGTGCATCGGTGGAGCTGTGTGGTGGGTGCATTGGTGGAGCTGTGTCGGTGGAGCTGTGTGGTGGCTGCATCGCTAGAGCTGTGTGGTGGGTGCATCGGTGAAGCTGTGTGGTGGGTGCATCGGTGGAGCTGTGTGGTGGGTGCTTCGGTGGAGCTTTGTGGTGGGTGCATTGGTGGATCTGTGTGGTGGGTGCTTCGGTGGAGATGTGTGGTGGGTGCATCGGTGGAGCTGTGTGGTGGGGGCATCTGTGGAGCTGTGTGGTGGGTGCATCTGTAGAGCTGTGTGGTGGGTGCATCGGTGGAGCTGTGTGGTGGGTGCAGTGGTGGAGCTGTGTGGTGGGTGCATCGGTGGAGCTGTATGGTGGGTGCCTCGGTGGAGCTGTGTGGTGGGTGCATCTGTGGAGCTGTGTGGTGGGTGCATCGGTGGAGCTGGGTGGTGGGTGCATCTGTGGAGCTGTGTGGTGGGTGCATCTGTGGAGCTGTGTGGTGGGTGCATCTGTGGAGCTGTGTGGTGGGTGCCTCAGTGGAGCTGTGTGGTGGGTGCATCGGTGGAGCTGTGTGGTGGTTGCATCGGTGGAACTGTGTGGTGGGTGCATCGGTGGAGCTGTGTGGTGGGTGCATCGGTGTAGCTGTTTAGGTGGAGCTGTGTGATGGGTGGTACTTTTTATAAATGATTAGTAAAAGAGATCAATGAAATTTAACTAAAACCCATATATAGCAGAAGAGGAGAAAGCTCTAGTAACGGGATTCAGGATGAATGTATTCCTTTGTGGCAAATCGCAGCATGTGAAAGGTGTAAAATAGCAATCAGCATAAAACGAAAATGCCAGCAAAAGACTTTATAAAATTCTGTGTGGCCCTGATAAAATAATTAGAGCGTTTAATTATATCATGACCAACAACGGTTATTGTTTTAAGAGCAGCGTGCAAGATGGTTAGGCTGCAATATAAACAAGCCCTCGGCATCGGTGGAGCTGTGTGGTGGTTGCATCAGTGGAGCTGTGTGGTGGGTGCATCGGTGGAGCTCTGTGAGTGGAGCTGTGTTGTGGGTGCATCAGTGGAGCTGTTTGGTGGGTGCATCGGTGGAGCTGGGTGGTGGGTGCATCTGTGGAGCTGTGTGGTGGGTGCATCTGTGGAGCTGTGTGGTGGGTGCATCGGTGGAGCTGGGTGGTGGGTGCATCTGTGGAGCTGTGTGGTGGGTGTATCTGTGGAGCTGTGTCGGTGGAGCTGTGTGGTGGGTGCATCGGTGGAGCTGGGTGGTGGGTGCATCAGTGGAGCTGTGTGGTGGGTGCATCGGTGGAGCTGGGTGGTGGGTGCATCTGTGGAGCTGTGTGGTGGGTGCATCTGTGGAGCTGTTTGGTGGGTGCATCGGTGGTGGTGGGTGCATCTGTGGAGCTGTGTGGTGGGTGCATCGGTGGAGCTGTGTCGTTGGAGCTGTGTGGTGGGTGCATCAGTGGAGCTGGGTGGTGGGTGCATCAGTGGAGCTGTGGGGTGGGTGCATCGGTGGAGCTGGGTGGTGGGTGCATCTGTGGAGCTGTGTGGTGGGTGCATCTGTGGAGCTGTGTGGTGGGTGCATCGGTGGAGCTGGGTGGTGGGTGCATCGGTGGAGCTGGGTGGTGGGTGCATCTGTGGAGCTGTGTGGTGGGTGCATCTGTGGAGCTGTGTGGTGGGTGCCTCGGTGGAGCTGTGTGGTGGGTGCATCGGTGGAGCTGTGTGGTGGTTGCATCGGTGGAACTGTGTGGTGGGTGCATCGGGGGAGCTGTGTGGTGGGTGCATCGGTGTAGCTGTTTAGGTGGAGCTGTGTGATGGGTGGTACTTTTTATAAATGATTAGTAAAAGATCAATGAAATTGAACTAAAACCCATATATAGCAGAAGAGGAGAAAGCTCTAGTAACGGGATTCAGGATGAATGTATTCCTTTGTGGCAAATCGCAGCATGTGAAAGGTGTAAAATAGCAATCAGCATAAAACGAAAATGCCAGCAAAAGACTTTATAAAATTCTGTGTGGCCCTGATAAAATAATTAGAGCGTTTAATTATATCATGACCAACAACGGTTATTGTTTTAAGAGCAGCGTGCAAGATGGTTAGGCTGCTATATAAACAAGCCCTCGGCATTCTTTAAAAACATCTGGTCGCCTATGAATAATATAAGATGTGAAGCACTCAGCAATGGGGCTGCGAAATAAACACGCAAGATGGATTCCGGTTGTGGCTGGCGATAGGGGGTTTAAATAGTTACTTGACTAAAGACAAGGGTATTAAATCACTTGATATTTTCAGATACACGTGGTTCAAGGCTCTATCACTTGCTTTTTAAGCCACGGTCTTGAATGAAACGTATTTAAACAAGAAGTGAGTAAACGTGGGCTTGCTTTGTGAAGTAAATAATTACAAGGGAGGAAGGGTGACGAGACGCATGGGGAGCAGCAGGCCGTGAAGTGAATAATTAGGGGAGGAGAAATGCCGGCCTGAGGCAGAGCGCACGCTGAGAAGCTTGTGGGAGGGAGCCTGGGCTGCCTTTGATGTAGTAATGCGAGGCAGGCAGGCAGGCGGCTGGTGGCATTGTGCACGCGCTTTTTAGGGCTTGCGCTTGCGCAATGACCTAAAAAGCACATGCACTGCATGGAATCGCCAGTGGTTAAACTCTGGATAAGCCACTATAGAGCTTCGCCAGCTATGCGCAAGCGCATCAGCAGGCGAGCCCTAAAAAGGAGAACAAGAGGGAGACCCGCCCCAAACAACACAGCCCCAGCAGAACACCCCAACCGCAAACCTGGGGTGATGGAGCAGGAAGCCTCAGCCCTGGAGAAGGCACAAACCAACCACCGTAAAAAAGGCGCAACGGGTCCCTCAAAGAAACAGCCTGTAAAGAGGCCCAGAGAACCCAAGACTACAGCAAGGGAAATCCCCAACGAGCCCCAACACCTGCTGCAGAGCCAAGACCAGAAACAGTTGTAAATGTAAATGTAAATGTACAGGAATTTATATAGCGCAAATCACCGAGCGGTTTCTAAGCGCTTGCTTAGAGAACCCGTCCTGGTATTCCCCTGTGAGATAACCCGGGCAGGGTATCCGCAAGGTGAAAGCCAGGCATCCCGCCACGAGGGGCCATTGTGGAGATTAAGCAAGCTATTGCCCAGAGTCGCAGAGTGTGAACCCATGAATTGAGTAGACACTGGAAGGAGAATTGTCGAGTCCATGGACATTTTAGGACTCAAGACCCCGGCGAGCAGGGAATTGAACCCTGGTCCCGGGCTGACCTCTGCTTCCAGGTCTGCCTCCTCTAACCAGTGAGCCACACTTCTCCACAGTTGAAAGAACAGGCCAGCCAGAGACATCCCCATAGAGACCAGACAGACCGAGGACCAACAACAGACAGGCCAGCAAAGACCAGGGGCCAACAACACGGACTCACAGAGGCCTGGAAGGGGCAGGACAGAGCCAACTGCCATAGCCCGGAAATCCTAACCCCCGAGGGGAGAGAAGAGAATCCCTAAAACCATACAAGCCAGAGAGGCAACAGAAGCCAGGGTGAAAGCCAGCGGTAGAGCACAAGCCATGTATGTATAAGGCCCCGGGTTCAGTCCCCGGCATCCCCACGCATTGTCTAGAAGGCAAGCCCTCCATCATGTACAAGGAAGAGATAACTGCAGAAAGGCAGAAATGAGCACCGGAGTAAAGGCGCATAAACAGCCCTCCAACAGCATGTGCACAGCAGGGAGAAAACAGATAGTGCTATATGGGATTCTCCCAAGGGGGGGGGGGGGGCGGGAGACAGGAACAAGGCCCCCTCCTCCACCAGTCAACCCAAAAGTGCCCGACCACATCCACGCCAGGGCAGGAGGAAGCAGGAAGGAAGGGGAACCAGCAAACACGGCGCGTCTTCCACCTGGCCAGGCCACAGGAAGACACGGCCAGCAACCCGGAGGGAACCGGGAGGCCAGCGCCCCAGCGGCAATGGGTCGGCCGGTACGCAAGAGCCGGCCAGGAACATCCAAGCCTCACAGCAAGCCCCACAGGCCGGGAGGCAGACCACCAGACACCCCTCTCGCACAGCCAGGCAGCCAGACGGGGAGTCAAAGAAAAAACTCCACTCCAGCCCAGCAGGAGCAGCACCAGCACCTCGTCCCAATTCTGTCGACAGACAGAAAAAAAGTGGAATGCTGGGTAAGTACTGCTTATGTACTCCCAGTGGGAGGGGCTGGGGTTAGGGTCCCAGTATTCATCAGTTCTTTTTTTCTGTCAGGAGATGATTATCTCCACTTGTCATGAATGGGACGAGGACAGGAGGGACCTAGGGGTAATAGTGATTATCTCAAATTATTTTTAATGATTTATTTTATTACAAAGTGCAGCTATAGATCCGACCACAAGGGTGCCCTGCACTACCGCTGAAGAGCATATAGCTTCAGCAAAGAGTGCTTTCAATAATATGGTAAGCTCTACAGCGGTCATGTGTTCAATGACCCAGGAAACTTACTGTGTTTTCTTAATGTTGTTGGCGGGGGGCTGCACTCCCTGCAGCTTCCCACAACAATATAAAAAATGCTTGGTGGTGCTCTTGTCTCTTATACAGACACCCACAGAAAAAAATATATTATTGAAAAAAGACATAGGGCATTATGCAGTGCTCCTTGCACAGAGCAGTGAATAATAAATTAGCAGCTCCTGATGCTCATTTATTGTTTGTTAGAAACTGGGCTACTGGTTGGAAGAGGTATGCACCCTGGTGATGCAACGATGACTCAAATTGTCTGCTTTCAGAGCTGTTCTGGATGCAGCATTGTGAATTGCGAATTTAGGCACCGCTCCATTAAAAGACTTTGCATCAGCAACCTAGATACCAGTAAGAACTATGAGCCAGATTTACAAACAAGTTGAACAAACAAAGTTATAGAATGCAGCACTTGCAAAGAGGAAATAACGAGTAGAAATAAAGATATTACTCCTCATTTTACCAGCCTCAGGGAGGTGCAGGATTTTGGCCCAAATCCTTGTGTACATGTTTTTTTAGATATATGTTTGTGTCAAAACCCATGGGTGGATGCAGGGGAAAGCCTGTGCACCACCTATGGAATGCCTCTGTGACACAAAGTAACGCAAGGTAGAAAAATATGCTGATTTACTTTTTCAACAAAACAACACAAATAGCCAATTAGGGTTTTATGCCTGGTCTGCGTTAACGAAATAACGCAAACCTTTGTAAATCTTGGCCTAAATCTGCAGAGAAAGTTTGCCTTCTTGAGTTAGGATGTGAATTATTTCAAGCAGAATGTGAAATAGGTGAAAATAAGAGGCAGCAACAATAGTGTTTATTTAAAAGCAATAGAGAAAGAGGGGAGCAATTTAAAACACAGTTCATGAGTGGAGGTAATAATTGTATTGTCACCAGCGACTTCCATCCATAATCTGGGATTTCATTCTCTTCCTGCAAGGAATCAGAGTACCAGAGGTCAGTGTTGCCTCCCAGAAACAACATTTCCATTTAAGCCGAATTTAGCATCAGCCAATCCCACTCCTGCCAAGTACCACGCATCAGGCAGTAGACTAACACATTTCAGTGTGATGATCCACATCACTGAAATGCAATGTCACGCCTTATAGTGCTTCCTCAGCTGTCAAACCAGATGCGCTGCTATAACGAAGCACCATGCAAGCTGAGTGGCAGTGTGCATTGCGCGCTGCTCCCGGCAAGCTTGGGGGCTCTCTGGATCAACTGGTGCGTGCACAGTGGTGCTTGCTACAATGTAACTCACCTGACACCTCCTGCAATTTCACTGAGTTTAGGAGTAGTGGTGAAGTCAGTGTGCCCTGGGCCAATGGACAGAGCTGAATTTGAGTTGTGCGCCTAATGTGTAAGCAGGTTCAGCTCCTGCCTCCTGTGGTGCGAGAGGGCGCTTCACACTTCTTTCATTATGGGCTGTGAAGACTGTTGGGCTGTGGGTAATTATGGCAGCTCAGCTTGCGCTCGCACCACGGGCTGCCGCGCATTATGTGATCCTGCGACCGACCCAACACAGACCTCGGTGTGAACTTGCCGGCAGTGACAGGCAGTCATGGGATTTATAATTATGGCAGAGCTTGCTGTTTGCATGCCCGCGGTGGCCGCAACTGGACCCAACCGCACGGGCAGCCACGGCCAGCATGTGTGCAGCTAATGATCACCAGTGCTGAGAAGAATCGTGACTGCAGCGGGAGACAGAGTCAGACTGGTCGGTGACGGTCCAGGCACCATTCTTGCGGCCCCAGTGGGCCTGCTAATTGGGAGGGAGGGGTGGGGGGGGCAAGCAGACCACAAGGCGTGAATTGTGTGAAAAAGGCTGCTTTATTGAAACAGGTGCACATTAACAAATCCAAACCTCGGCAAACGCCTTACAAAACTATACCTCGCAAAATAAACTTTTACCTCAACCCCCAGTCCCCTCCCCCACCCCTAACACGTCATTGACCCCGCCCCCACCCATACATTACAACATTATACAATACCAACAATGCAAATTCCAGCATAATCAATTAAACTTAACACATCCCCATACTAATAACCAAAATCCCCGGCCTGCCCCTCAACCAACGTTGTTCCCCCAACCACAGGAACCACCCCAACAAATTAGCCTGCCCAACTCACCCCGACAACGACCCAACCAAACCAACGAACCACCACAATCCTGCCAATCCTGGCAAAAAACACCATTGACCCCCGCCACCCAGGAAGCGGGAGGGAAGGATACTAACCTCCCGCTTTCTGCCCCCCAAAAACAGTAAACAAGACAGAAATACTAGTGTTGTACAACTCAACCAGCAAACTCCTGAACCTTCAGACAACGAGACAAAACTTCCCTAATTCCCAACAGATACAAATCCATCCCCATCCGAGATAGATGAACACCATCGCTCCTGAAAAATTAAACTGTATCAAAACGAATGTCTCCATGCACAACCCTGCCAAAACCCAAGCCCCTACAAAACCTAGACACCTCCAAGTTAATCTTTTTGCGTGCCCTATCCACTGCTTTGGGCTTGAGGGCACCTCTCCAGACTCTACGAGGAACCAATTCCGTCCATAGCACATGGCAGCCCGACCATTGCTCCTTCAACAGCGTCAGATCTCTTTTCATGGCCCTCAACAAAACTACACCCTTCACTCCACAGAAGTCGTTTTCCCCTAAATGGATTAGCAAAACATCCGGACACTTACCCCCAACCAACCAGGAATTTAAAGCAGGAATCAACTCCCTCCACAACATCCCGCCTTTACCCTTCCATACCACCTTAAACAAACGTTCATTAAAACCTAATAATGAACCAAAGTAACTATGGCAAGCTTGAACGTGAGCTCATTTGACAAAAGAGTGCCCCACAATCCATATGGTCATTTCTGCTGCGCTCGGGCCAGCCACAGAACCTGAAAAGAGAAAAACAGCATCAAACTTATGACAAAGCAAATGACGCAAGCGCCTCCCCCTCCACAGGCCTCACATAACGCTGAAAGCAATTAGATGACCAACGCCCTAAGCGCATGATATCCCGCCTGGACCAACCCCTTTGATAGGCCTCAGTTGCAGCCCCAATTCTAAATGAATGAGTACCATACCAAGACTCATCCAGACTTAAACTCCGCAAAGCTTTCCGAAGGACCATACGAAGTTGATATTCAGTCACCCGAGACCCATCAAGGTGTTGAAAAACACCAGCTTCAACCTCCCCACCAGACAAAACCCACTAACGCCGAGCCCACTGTAGCGGGCAAGTCCCCGGGGAGGGGGACGCCAACAACCATATGCCTTTCCCTTTACATTTCTGATCTGTTTTCGACCTGTGCTACCAAATATGAACACCCCTATCAGACAAATGAACCTCTTTCCATTTCAGACCCTGAATAAACTTGGAACCCAACAACTCCGAAACACGAAAAGCCCCAAAAAACATCAACACCATGAGTGTAGAAAACAGGCACGCTTCAAAAGAGTCCCTACACACCAAAGGCAATGCCTCAACCACCCTAGCTAAAGTCTGCCATGACAACAGAGATCGAAAAGGACATTCTGACCCCTGCTCCCGAGCCCAACCTTCCAACATCCTCTTCCCCACTTCCCCTGCAGAAGGAGTGTAACCCCAAATTAGCTTGCCCATAAAGGCAATGCCCACCAACTTTCCAGCAATTGTCACTCTAGACAGACCTTTATCCATTAGATCAAGAATA
Source organism: Lissotriton vulgaris (assembly GCF_964263255.1). NCBI lineage: Eukaryota > Metazoa > Chordata > Amphibia > Caudata > Salamandridae > Lissotriton > Lissotriton vulgaris. The sequence continues at coordinate 904,866,835 of NC_141697.1, read as the reverse complement.
AACTGTACCACATCTTCCGATCTCTGCCAACCAAACTCCCTTCTACATGAACCTGACTCTAGAAATTCAGACCAAGCCAGTGTATAAGCCGCTCGAGTAGAAACCGCTAAAGAACCTACCACCAGTTGTATGACCCTACGTTGCCTACATACCACAGATGTTCCGGTATGGGGGTCGGGGTCCTGTCCGCGTCCTTGGCAAGCCCACGGAATCTCTCCCACTGTGAACGAGACAAAGCATCCGCAATCTCATTGTTCACTCCCGGGATGTGCAAAGCCCTAAAGCTGATGTCAAATTTCAGGCAACCCAATACAAAGACACGAAGCAATTTCAGAATCTGCTCATCTCTGGCTGACTGTTTGTTAATTATATTCACCACAGCCATATTGTCAATTCGAAAAAGGACCTTCTTATGGGCCAAATCCGGTCCCAACAGCGTCAAGGCTACCAACACCGGGAAAAGTTCCAAAAAGGCAATGGACCTTCCCCCGCTCTTCCAGTCCTCAGGCCACTGTTCTGCACACCATTTGCCGTGCCAATACAACCCAAAACCTTCACTGCCTGCCGCATCTGAAAAAATTTGAACATCCCGCACCCAGTCTTCCTCCCGGGCCAAAGGAACTCCATTAAAGGATTGCAAAAAGACAGACCACATCCGAAGATCTTCCTTAACTCCTGCTGACAGCCGGACATGGTGATGGGGTAGGTGTTGGCCAGACAAAGCACGACCCAAGCGTCTACAAAAAGTTCTCCCCGCCCTGACCACCCGACATACAAAATTCAGATGGCCCAGCAAAACCTGCACTTCCTTCACTGTGACTTGTTGCCTCTCCAGTATGGTCGCCAAAAGCTCCAACATTTTCACCTTCTTTTCAACGGCCAAGCGAGCCTGCATAGTCATTGAATCAATTTCAATACCCAAAAAAGACATGGTCGCGCAAGGACCCATTGTCTTTTCCGGCGCCAATGGTACACCAAGGACCTCCATGAGCTCCTGATGTGTCCAGACCTGTTTGACACTCTGAAGAACCAGGGGAACCTACAAAAAAGAAATCATCCAAGTAGTGCGTCACTAGCTCATGGCCACTGCGCTGAGTGAAAAACCATTGCAAGAAAGTACTGAAGGATTCAAAAAGGGAACAGGACATAGAACAACCCATCGGCAATGCTTTGTCCACATACCATTTACCATTGAAATGGATCCCCAGAAGACTCCAATCATCTGGATGGACTGGAAGCTGTCGAAATGCAGATTTAATATCGCATTTTGCCATTTCTACAGTTGCACCCGCAGTCACGACCAGCGACATTGCCACATCAACCGAGGAATATGACACAGAGGCTGCCTCCTCATCAATAAAATCATTGACTGAAGACCCCTCCGGCCATGATATCAACCTATACTGACCTGCCTCTTTTTCGGGAACTACCCCAATCGGAGACACAATCAAGTCCTCCAAAGGCCAATTATCAAAGGGGCCCGCCATCCTGCCTTCTCGTACCTCTTTGTCCATTTTTTCCTGCACTACATCTTTGTGTTCATCCGCTGACTTCAGATTTTTTGACCAACGCCGCTGACGCGGCCCGTTGTAACCAAGTCGAAACCCTTCACCAAAACCCTCCAATAACAGCTTTGTAACTCTCACATCCTCATATCCCTGCAAGGCCTCTGCCAACCGATCTAATCTAACCTGAGTATGAGCCATTGGGCCCAGACCCCTGAAGACCCTTTCCCCCTCTAGAGGACTGGGGCTGCTGTGAAGTGTTTGGAGCACGGGCCGCGACCACTGCTGGCTACCTGAGTTCCCTGGGCCCCAACACTTGAACAAAGGATGCTTCCTACCACACTGGGAACATTCATGCCTGAATCGACAATACTCCCTGGTGCACATGCCCTTATTGAAATCCCAGCATGTCCCGACTCCTGCCTGTGCTGCGTTAGTACTCCCCACCCCACCCCACCCCGGGTGGGCTTCCCCTGAAAGGGCCGATAAACTAAGGGCAAACCACTAGCCGTAAAGATTGTCTTACCTCCAGCTGACGCACCCATAGTGTGCTGCCATAAATTAGTATCTAACTCCCCCCACTTTGCCTCCGAATCCCAGGCCATGCGAGCCCGAAACTCCTCATCATATTGTGCCCAAGCAAAACCACTGCCAGTAATTTGAGCTTTCCGTATCACATCCATGTATTTAAAAATAGCAACGCAGCGCTCAGGAAATTTTTCGCAATAAACGCTAGCATAAATAAGAAACGCTGCAGTCCAATTCTCAATAGTTAAAGGCACTTTCGGGCGCTTAGCCAGCTCATATTCTTCTTCCTTAGAGCCTTCTTTGGCGCGAACCTCCCTATGTAATAGTTTCAGAATTTCAACATATTCGCCCTTCCAAATCCTTTCTTTAGTGGCCAGCATCAAGTGTGCACCCAGAGGTTTTGTCACTCCCATGTAAGGCAGTTTTCTGATCTTTAATTCCTTGCTATGCAACGTATTCTTGCTGATGACAACCTCGTCAGTGTTCACACCACTCTCCATTTTAGTGCCTAAACCTCCCTCGTCCTCCCATGTACCCACCCCTTGATCCTTAACATAACGACCTTTGTATAATTTTCCTGCACTCGCCCCCCCCAGCCTCTTCACCTCCCGTCCCCACAGACACCATTTTTGGTTTGGCCCGTTGTTCAGAACTCTCACCTGGCTCGAACAAGGGGGCCTGACCAGGCACCGATCGCCATGACACATGTTCAACGTTATCCACCAGTCGAGGAACCCTCACCGAGGGGCCGCGCTCTCTTCCAGGTCCAGACGTTGTAGCCCCCTTGGACGGTATCACTGGCGGTGCCTGCAAAAAACTACGAGAAGCATGAGAGAGCCCCCCCTAACCTCCACTTCACACAGTTCCCCTTCCTCAGGGCTATCTTCATCGTAGTCCAAAACTAATGGCTCCTCCATCTGTGAAGGGCCAGCAATTGACACAATACCACGGGCCTTACCGGGCCTTTCATAACCAACACGGGCCTGACTGGACCCTTTCAATACACCAGCAGGAGGAGCCGACTGTACCCGCCGGTACTCCCCAATACGTTGACTAACATTTGAAGCATTTCCTGCCGTCCCCTCCGTCCGACGTGAAGGTATAGAAGTTGGGGCCAGTGAGGTCGCGCCGGACCTGCGTTTACTGACCGCGCCGGGATCCCCCGCCGGTACGGGATGTGCCACGCCAGGCTCCACCCTCCCTTCTCCTCGGCGCCACTGGGCCGCACTTCGCCCTACCGAGTCTGCTGCTCCTTGAAACTCCCTAACCTGTGGAGAGAAAATTCGGACTGATGTGCCGGGACCCTGAAAAGTACCTACTCCAGAATCCCTTACACCACTAGAGAAACCCCTACCAAGGTCTACACTCTGAACTGGCTCAAATTGTCCAAACTGCGGTACTCCCGCCCCGCGTGCAGCCGCCGCCGGGGGAGGGGAATCACCCACCTCATCGTCACTGCTCCAATCCAGCATTGCCTGAACTGTGGAAGTCGCAGGGCCCAAAACCTGCTCGCCCTGCGCCTTATTACCTAGCTCCACAGACTCCCAAGTCCCAACAGACTTACTCGGAGCCCTCAAAGACCGACTAGGAGAGACGCTCACACCCAGAACTGACTGCTGACCCTTCATAACTGACCCAGAGGCCCCAACCCCAGCCTCCCTCAACCCCTCCGACCAAGCTGGGAAAATATCCAAACCCTCCCAAGACCTAGACTCTCCACCCTGACCCCTATTCTCAGCAATTCCTAACTGCACCTGCCTGTGACTCCCCGAGCCCCCAAAAACGTGACCACCACCAACCACATTATGAGAAGGAGGGGGCATAATAACAGAATCAGACACCAACTCTGGACGAGGGGACATGTTCCACCCACCCACCTGTGCCCACTCCCCTCCCCCCACTGAACCACTATGCACCATTACTACTTCCCCACTTGGAGAATCCCGAGGGGAAAAAAGGAGGGGGCTAAAGGGGGGGGGCCTCAACTGAAACCCCTGCTTGCACCAAAGAACCACTATCTGCCTGCTCGCCCCCGGCAATGGGAGAAACAAAAACAGGAGGGGGCTGAACCAGAAACATATGCCAAGCCCCTTGAACCTCCTTCCCACACACCTGCCTTGCAGCTCTTACCGAGGGAAGGGAGGTAACCAGCCACTGCCCTCTCCCTCCCAACTCGCCACTAAAAACCATAGCTGGCGCGATAACGCGAACCTCCCGGTCGTAGAAACTCTCTTCCCCCTGCTCTGCCCCACCAACAGGGATCAAAGAAACCACCCCGCCCGCCCGTGCTGCGCAGGGGCGGACACAGCTCGTGGTTTAAGCGCTGGAGCCAGGGAAAGCTCAGGCGGTGCAGGAAACGCCTCCGCCTGCCTGTCAGACCCTCTCATGTCCTCAGGCTGCGGCAGGGACACAGCACCCACCTCCCGCACCGCAGCCGGACGCGATTGTAACCCCGGGGCAGCCTTGCAAAAGCGCGGACGGCCCCTTTCATTCACCGCATCCAATTTAGGCCGTTTGGGTGTCATGCAAGCAGCGACCACAGCTGCGACACCGGCGGAGGCCTGACGAGTCGGCCGGGAAGGCCCTGCCACGTCTCCTATGACCAAGTCAATGCGGCCCGCTTCGCTGAGAAGCCGAATGGCCTCAAGAACACGGTAGTCCTCAGCTGCCATAACAACAACACAAGTAATGAATACTTCAACTAAGAAATATTAATTCTAAGGATCCAAAAAACACTATAAACCCCGGACACCAGGTCACCAAAATCTAAAATGGTGGCCGGGGGAGGAGTCGAGAGAACTATATAGGGCAAATTAGGCGCTACTAGAAAGCAGCCCAATTTGATAAAAAATGCGCACAGTGGCCTGAGAGAACCCCGTCCCCCCCCCGACCTTCCCAAACTGCCTGGAGGGGGGGGACCTCCCTGTGGTCGGCGACCCCCCCAAGCCCCCCTTGCCGCACGTCAGTCTTGTAGCCAAAGGCCGCCTTAGCACCCTCAGCACAGGGTCGAATTGGTAAGGCGGGCACTCAGGCAATACCCAAGGGGCCGGTATCGAATTCCAGCTGTGGGCTGTTTTTTTGAGCAGCCTGGAGGGCTGATTTGGGTGGTGTCTGTGTTGTTCGGATACTGCCAGCACCCAGTGGGTGCCTGAGTAGCCTTTCCAGGGGAAGATGGGCGTCCATTACCCCCTTTTATCAATGACCTGAGGTGTCATTCTCTCTCTCGCTGGGCCCGTGCTTTAATGTATGAATACTGAGCGGGGGCGGGGGGCCTGAGCAGAATTTTCAGGTGTGTTTTACCAGTGTAAACTAATCCGTGCATTTTTATTTTACATCCCCCCCCCCCCCACACTTTTTTAATATAATTTCGCCAAAGCAGTGTTTTGCGGAAAGGCAATACTCAAATGTGGGCTACTTTTTTTTTGCGTGGAAGGGGCGGATTTTCAATCCCAATCCAACCCTGCCCCAGCACCACAATCTGCATGTGTGGAGGGCAGACTGCAGGCAGGATGTTAGGCCTCATCTGCCCTCCTGCCTACGGTCACATGTGGGTTCTTTGTAGTCCAATCCATTGCCAGTGGCTTCACACTCATTCAATCATTGCCAGTGGTGAGACAGTCTGCCTTCAGCTGTCCAAAACCATCTTCCAAGCAGATGCCACTGCACTGTCACAGTGACTACACTGGAGCCTGGCAGCAGCACTAGAAAACAACTTGCAGTGTAGCATGACCCTCAAGGAGCAGCACACAGAAACTATGCATCCCGGTGCAACCCCCCAAATCCCCCCACCCCAATCCTGTGCTATCCCAGTTCCAAGACGTTCTCTGACTCAGCCTCAACTTTCCATCTTAGCCATTCATTCCTAGTTGGCACAGGTGAATCCAGTAGCAATGTGGGCAGTATTAGAGTGTGGGCAAAGACGTGGTTAAAAAGGACAACATTATTCTGTGTGTATTTTCGTTGGTCTTTCACCTTTAGGTATCTAAAGCACGCACCTTAAATGAAACATAAATGCAAGTTCAAGTAATCACTTGGAAATACTCTCTTACATTATGAAACCTCAGTTGGCTAATTCAGTCTTTCTCCAGATGTGTGTCTGCGTTTAAGGAGAGAGAAATATAATGAAATCCTGGTTGGCACAGTAGGGCATAGTGACTTGCCTATTTATAGTACTATAACGTCCCCTTCTGCGACTGAGAAAGCACTTTCACTATGCAAGTCATTGATTGGAATGCACACAGTGGTAGACAAGGGTCACTCAAAGTGTCAAAGATTTGGCTGTAGAATGTCACACCCAAGTACACTGAAATCATGGAAATGCCACACATAAGCGAAATGAAAACTTGGCAGCTCTGGAGAGAGTCATGATAGGGCGGAGGGAGTGCCCCAGAACCCAGGGAGGGCTGGAGGTCCTGGTGGGCAGTGATGCGAGGTGCTGAGAACCAGAGCACCTCGCACATTCACACCTTAGTGCACTTCAATTTCTGGCGCTTTGCAGCAGTTTTAAGATCCTCTTAAGAGTTTCTCATTGTTCAAATGGGTGTAATTTCGGATATTTATATGTTTCCTTCGTCTTGACTGCTTGATCATGTGAAAGTGTCACTCATAGTCGTTGAAATGTCACTCATAATTGCACTGAAATTATTAAAATGTCACACATAGCAATCTGAAACATTGGCAGCTATGCGATCCGTTCCTCCATCTCTAGGAGACTAGTTTTAAGGCGGGCATTTTTCAAACGCACAGGTCACCTTTTAATTAAGGGTGGGTGACAAATTCCGTTACGTTTGCGGAACTTGCAAAATTTCGGCATTTCCACGTTCTGCCGTAACTTCTGCGATCCGCGGCGGAACGGAATTCGGGGACATGAGGTATTAATTAAACCTCACCAGGAAGCACTCACAGATATAAATAAAGCAGGAGCCCAGGTAGAAGCTCAAATTCTGTATCGCATTAATCAGCCCAAAAAAACCTTGTGAACTCGGTTGAGGCTGGGCAGGTGTGCTTTCTCCCATATCTACAGTCGTAAATTAGCTGTGATGCTTGATGGAGGTCTTTGCATCCATGACTTTCTCCAGCACAATCCCTGTGTAGTTCCTGTGACCAAGAGGTTCTTTCTCCTCATCTGCGGCTCTGATCGGTCTCTGACCTTTTAAACAAGAGGCATGTGAACTCGCATAGAAGCTCTGCCCCCCACACACTAGCGGTATGTAACTTCTTCCCGCCCTTTACCCACTGTGATGGACAGCTCACTCAAAGGACCCCGGCGCCTTTTAGCGCGGTGGCAAAGTTACAGACACACATGGTCATTGGCCCTTTAGGCAGCGGTCGTGTAAGAAAAGCGCTATACATTTACCCAACGAGATAGCACTTACTGATTAGTCAGTAGAAAGTACTCCAGCTAAGTAAAGGAATTGCACAAAACTGTGGCATCTTCTTGGATAAATATGCAGGCCAGGATTCAATCGGGCACGATGCTTGTCTGCCCCTAAGACACTGCATAGATTACAACGGGCGCAACAAGAAATCTCAGCGAGCACACGAAATTCCGCGTGCTCGCGGAGATCCCTTGTCGTTTCACGGAATTTTGCATGGGCAACTACGCTAATTCCACCCACCCCTACTTTTAATCTGAGTCGGCTTTGGCTCCTTTACTCATATATATATATATATATATATATAAAAGTAGAAGCAGTGATAGCGGATGAGAACAGCCAGGGCCCTCTAACTTAAACAGATGAACTCTACAATCAATGTTTCTGCATAGTTAGGCGTTCATTTATAACCAGGTAAACAGTTTAAACAATGTAAGACCCACGTTTAGCTTTCACTGCTTTTTAATTAAAATATTTTAAGAATTATAAAGAGTTTTAATATATTTAAGTAGTTGGAAGCTAGAACGTTTAAACCCCCGTAAAAACAAGCATTTGCAATGCAATCGGTCTCGCTTTTGGGACATTATATGTATTTAGCTATGCAAGAAAATTAGCCTGGGTGCTGAAACATCTGCTGTTCTTTAACATGAAGAGAAAATAAGCACCAAACTGTGTGACACGCCAGGTATGAGAACACATGAAGAGAAATGTTGCCTTTCAGCAAGAAATGGTATAGTCCAAAGTTCTCTTTTTAATATAAAATCAGGGCCTTTGTGGTCATATCACTGAAAAAACAAGATTTGAAAAAAATATTGTCTACAGGTGCTCATGGAAGACAATTATTCTGGACTGGAATCTAGAGAATGTTAAAGTGATTCTGGTATTTTATTGTACTCTGCTGGTCGTTTTCTAACAAGAAAGGTAAATGGAGGCAGTTGCCAGAATTTAAAAAAAAAAAGAAAGTCCCAAAGACATTTTCAGGTCTTTGAGGGAACCACTATCTCTACCAGCAGGCCCTTGAACTGTGGAGTTCCGCAGGGTTCTTCACTCAGCCCGACGTTGTTTAACGTATACATGAGGCCGCTGGCTGGGATCGTCCGTCCATATGGTATTAAGATCGTGACCTATGCGGTCTCTTTGACGCGGGCTGAAGACCCTGCGGGCACAGTGGATCTGGTGGGCTGCCTGAGTGAATTCAGCAGCTGGATGACCCTGTCTTGTCTCAAACTTAATGGGGACAAGACAGAGGTCATGCTGTTGGGTCATTCGGCTCCATCTGCGGTCGACCAGATCTGGCCGGTTTGCCTGGGCCCTCCTCCAGTCCCTAAGGATGCTATTAAGAGCTTGGGTGTCTGGTTGGACAAGTCCTTGACGTTTGACCATCAAGCTGTCGTGCTATCTGCCACCTGTTTTGGCCTCATTAGAATGCTGAGGAAGGTCCTTCCCTTGCTACCATTTGAGGCCAAACAAATTGTTGTTCAAGGATTGATTCTCTCCAGATTCGATTTTGGAAATTCACTCTATCTTGGAGCCCCAGATTTCACACTGAGAAAGCTACAGGTAATCCAAAATTGTGCGGCCCGGACCCTGCTTCAAATCCCCTGCAGGATCTCTGTTAAACCTGGACTAACAAAACTGCACTGGCTCCCTGTAAGGGATAGAATTAGTTTTAAATCTCTCTGTGTTGCCCATCAGGCATTCTGGGAAACTGGCCCAGCAATTAGTCGCCCCTTAATCACCCCCTATCTCCCTAGCAGACAGCTACGGTCTACCAATGCTTTTTATGCTGTTGTGCCAAAGGTCAAACGGTCTAGAGCAGGAGGTCGCTCCTTTTCCCTGAATGCGGCTAGGCTTTGGAACGGTTTACCTCTATCTCTCAGGTCCAACTCAGATCTTACCTCCTTCAGGAAGCACCTGAAAACTTTTTTGTTCAGTAAATAGATTGTTTTTTTCTTGTTTCTGTCACTCGCTCAGCTGTCTATACACTGTTGGCCTTAGCGCTTGGACGCCTCCGGGCAGCTATCTGCGCTTTATAAAACACATTTTCATTTCATTTCATTTCATTTCAGCAGAAAGCAATTCGGTAACTAGAGGCAGTTGAACAGAAAAAAAAGTCCCTGTGGAAGTAGACAAGTCCTAGGGCTGATCTCCTGAGCCCACAAAGCACATACACATTCAAGTATATACTAAAGTATATACAAGATATAAGTATATACTAAAGTATATACAAGAGGTCTCGAATGCTCGACCTAAATACTAAAGTATATGCAAGATTTAAGTATATACTAAAGTATATACAAGAGGTCTTGAATGCTCGACCTAAACAAGCATTTGCAATGCAATAGGTCTCGCATTAGGAAAGTGTGAGCTATTGGTATTGTAAATGACAATTTTTTTAAATATGTGTTGGCTTTGAAAATATATAAATGAATAGCATTGTTATTCACAAAGCCAATAGCTTACACTTTCCAAATGAGAGTCCTATTGGCTATGGCAATGCTTATTGGTAGCAAGCAAGGACAGTGCTGTTGTGGTGCTGAGTGATAATGTGGTTGGGCTGAGTGATGTGGTGCTGTATTAGAGGGATGTGGTGGTGTCCCAGAGTGATGTGGTGGTGTCCCAGAGTGATGTGGTGTGCCCCCCCTGAGTGATGTGGTGGTGTCCCTGAGTGATGGTGGTGTTCCTGAGTGATGTGGTGGTGCCCCTGAGTGATGTGGTGGTGCCCCTGAGTGATGTGGTGGTGTTCCTGAGTGATGTGGTGGTGTCCCTGAGTGATGTGGCGGTGTCCCTGAGTGATGTGGTGGTGCCCCTGAGTGGTGCCCCTGAGTGATGTGGTGGTGTCCCTGAGTGATGTGGTGGTGTCCCCGAGTGATGTGGTGGTGTCCCCGAGTGATGTGGTGGTGTCCCCGAGTGATGTGGTGGTGCCCCCGAGTGATGTGGTGGTGTCCCAGAGTGATGTGGTGGTGTCCCCGAGTGATGTGGTGGTGTCCTCGAGTGATGTGGTGGTGTCCCTGAGTGATGTGGTGGTGTCCCTGAGTGATGTGGCGGTGTCCCTGAGTGATGTGGCGGTGTCCCTAAGTGATGTGGTGGTGCCCCTGAGTGATGTGGTGGTGCCCCTGAGTGATGTGGTGGTGCCCCTGAGTGATGTGGTGGTGTCCGTGAGTGATGTGGTGGTGTCCCTGAGTGATGTGGTGGTGTCCCTGAGTGATGTGGTGATGTGGTGGTGCCCCTGAGTGATGTGGTGATGTTTCTGAGTGATGTGGTGGTGTCGCTGAGTGATGTGGTGGTAACCCTGAGTCATGTGGTGGTGCCTGTGAGTGGTGCCCGAGTGATGTGGTGGTGCCCCTGAGTGATGTGGTGGTGTCCCTGAGTGAGGTGGTGGTGTCCTTGAGTGATGTGGTGGTGTTTCTGAGTGATGTGGTGGTGTTCCCGAGTGATGTGGTGGTGTCCCCGAGTGAGGTGGTGGTGTCCTTGAGTGATGTGGTGGTGTCCTTGAGTGATGTGGTGGTGTCTGTGAGTGATGTGGTGGTGTCTGTGAGTGATGTGGTGGTATCTGTGAGTGATGTGGTGGTGTCCCTGAGTGATGTGGTGGTGTCCCTGAGTGATGTGGTGGTGTCCCTGAGTGATGTGGTGGTGCCCCTGAGTGATGTGGTGGTGCCCCTGAGTGATGTGGTGGTGCCCCTGAGTGATGTGGTGGTGTTTCTGAGTGATGTGGTGGTGTCCATGAGTGATGTGGTGATGTCCCTGAGTGATGTGGCGGTGTCCCTGAGTGATGTGGCGGTGTCCCTAAGTGATGTGGTGGTGCCCCTGAGTGATGTGGTGGTGTCCCTGAGTGATGTGGTGATGTTCCTGAGTGATGTGGTGATGTTCCTGAGTGATGTGGTGGTGTCTGTGAGTGATGTGGTGGTGCCCCTGAGTGATGTGGTGGTGTCCGTGAGTGATGTGGTGGTGTCCCTGAGTGATGTGGTGGTGTCCCTGAGTGATGTGGTGATGTGGTGGTGCCCCCGAGTGATGTGGTGGTGTTTCTGAGTGATGTGGTGGTGTCCATGAGTGATGTGGTGGTAACCCCGAGTCATGTAGTGGTGCCCGTGAGTGGTGCCCCTGAGTGATGTGGTGGTGCCCCTGAGTGATGTGGTGGTGCCCCTGAGTGATGTGGTGGTGTCCCTGAGTGATGTGGTGGTGTCCTTGAGTGATGTGGTGGTGTCCTTGAGTGATGTGGTGGTGCCCCTGAGTGATGTGGTGGTGCCCCTGAGTGATGTGGTGGTGCCCTGAGTGATGTGGTGGTGTCCCTGAGTGATGTGGTGGTGCCTGTGAGTAAATGTTTTTGTACTTGTATAGCGCACAGCTACCCGCAGTGGGTTTCCCGGCGCTTGTACGAATACCGCAAGTGAACCCTTCCTGGCTTTCCCTGTGAAGTGTCCACTCCTAGGCACCCCCATGGTGCAGACCGGCACCCCCATGGTGCAGACCAGGTATCCCTCGCGTTGTGGGGGCCGTTGTGGAGACTAAGCAAGCTATTGCCCAGAGTCGCAGTGTGGGACCCATGATCAGAATAGGCACTGAGGCGAGAATATCCGGTCAGGGGAATTAATGAGCTTGAGACCCGCCGAGGCGGGAATCGAACCCTGGTCCCTGGCCAGAGCTCTGCATCGAGGTCTGCCTGCTCTAACTATTGAGCCACACTTCTCTAACTATTGAGCCACACTTCTCCACATGAGTGATGTGGTGGTGCCTGTGAGTGATGTAGTGGTGCCTGTGAGTGATGTGGTGGTGTCCCTGAGTGATGTGGTGGTGCCCCTGAGTGATGTGGTGGTGCCCCTGAGTGATGTGGTGGTGTTTCTGAGTGATGTGGTGGTGTCCCGGAGTGATGTGGTGGTAACCCTGAGTCATGTAGTGGTGCCTGTGAGTGGTGCCCCTGAGTGATGTGGTGGTGCCCTGAGTGATGTGGTGGTGTCCCGGAGTGATGTGGTGGTGTCCCTTAGTGATGTGGTGGTGTCCCTGAGTGATGTGGTGGTGTCCCTGAGTGATGTGGTGGTGTCCATGAGTGATGTGGTGGTGTCCCTGAGTGATGTGGTGGTGCGCCTGAGTGATGTGGTGGTGCCCTGAGTGATGTGGTGGTGTCCCTGAGTGATGTGGTGGTGTCCCTGAGTGATGTGGTGGTGCCCCTAAGTGATGTGGTGGTGTCCCTGAGTGATGTGGTGCAGCAGCACAGAGACTGAAGCTAAGAACACGCAGGGTTGAGTGCTACAAAGCGCGTTCAGTTTCAAAGCACAGAATGATGGAGCCGGGAAAAAGCAAGGGGAAACAGGAACACACAGGGAGAGTGTATAATGATAGAGGCAGCGAGGGCTGGGGCTTGGACAGCAATCAAGTACAGGGTCGAGAAGGCACTGAATGGGAGAACACGGAAAATACCAAGGACCAAGGAAGGAAGATGCAAGCACACGGGAGGGCAGGCAGAGACAAGCTCTCTGCATTGCTGTGGCGAGGGGGCAGGGGAGCGGGAGCGCATTCCTTTGAAGTCTGATCCGGGGGCGGGGGAGCGGCAGCCTTTGAAGTCTGATTGGGGGGGAGTGGCAGCCTTTGAAGTCTGATGCGAGGCACAGGCAAATGGTGGAGTGTGACGTGGCTGGTTTCTGCACGCGCCTAGATCACATGAACTGTGTCTAATCCGCCGTTTTGGTAGACTGTTCTTTTCCTCTTACTATAATCTCGCTGGAGCAATGCGCAAGGGCATTGGCTCAGGCGAGACCTAAAAACAAGAAATCCGTGAATATAAAGTGGTTTCATTAGTTGCTTGGTACCGGATACGATTTCTCAAAGGGAACATTACTCAATTGTCTGTTTACTACGCAACTGCTCCATCTGCTGGACATCGCAAGTACGACCTGCCTCACGTTATCATGCCTATTACAGGCTTAGGAGCTCCATGGGAAGTTTCCCTGAAGAAATGACCAGTATACCTTGTCAGCACATTTAGTCTGTCAGCTATTGTGCTGCGGAACCTAAGGCTATTCTCTGTCTCCAGCTGTCCTTGACCTCTTCCCCTACTCGTACTGTCGCTACAACAATCTTTCTAACTCATTATGAACCCATGGGCACCAAAAGGCTTTCCTTGATTTCTGTTTTATTAGTCGCAGGAAATCCACAAACACCAACCCTTTTCACAGCACAAAATGTAGTATTCCTACTGATTTCGTCTTTAATATTTTGATGCACTTAAACATTCTGCTCAGTCACAATTCGATTTCAGTGTCTAACCACAGATTTTTAGCATTCGTCCACATTAACAAGGTTTATACTACTGACCCACAGCATGTCGCGGATATGCGCATTGTTTAATTGACCCCAATATGTCGCAGGTGAGGCAGCCGGCCCACCTATCTGCTTCATTATTTGCATGTATGAGACCATGACGCTACCATGTGTCTAGTTGCTGCACATTTATGTAAATGCACGAGCGTGAGCTTGATTATATGTCACGGTTGCGCCTCTTACCAATAATGCAAGTTCTGTGGGTAGCGCGTGAGCGTAGTGTTGGAATATGCTGAGCTTGTGTTATCATATAATGCACGTTTGCAAACTGTAGTATCAAATGATGCTTCCTTGTAAAAGGGTACGACTCACTTATCGTTGCTGTGTTGTTGTTTGAGGGAGTGGGAGCGTGGCATGGAATGCAGGGAGGAGATAAAAGAGTGTGGGGAAGGATCGATGAGATTCATTGACATGATCCGAATTGTACATGAAGTTCCTTGGCTCTGTGGAATCATTTACTGCAGCGACATTATCAGCATATCTTACAGTGACGACGAGAGGGCATGGATTGACATGGATAGTAAGATGGTGCTGGTGACCAGGCAGAGATAGCTTTGTAGACCATCAAGGAAGGATATGTGGTGATTGTGCCTCAAGCGATAAATGAAGACTCCCACCCGGTTCAGTTGCCAGCAGGATCATGGAGGAAACTAGGGCTGGATATAATTGCTCCATTTGAGCTGTTACTGAGGCAGGAAGTATTTGGCATTGTTATGGTAGACTACTTTTCTAAATGGCAGAAAATGAAGATGGTAAAGGAGGTTACATCAGAAAGTGTCCTAGAGTTTTTTGACAACGTTTTTTTTGCAAGGAAGGTATTCCCAAAGAGGTGATGATTGATAGTGGCCCTCACTTTGTCAGCAATTATACTCAGAGTTACTTGGAAAGATGAGCATTTTTTTTCATCCCAAATCAAATAGTAAAGCGGAGAGGTTCAACACAGTAGCAAAAGAAGAGATTCGATTGTCGGTAAGGGGGAGGGTTGAACTGGAGGAAGGCATTGAATACATATTACTGGCTTATAGATCTTCCCCTAATTCTGTGACTTCTGTGAGCCCATTTGAGTTATTGTGGGGGAAGAAGCAGAGCATAAATGTGGTCCCGTGCTGCGCTCCTGTTGTTATATAATGCATGTTTGCAAACTGTATTATCAAATGTGGCTTCCTTTTAAACAGTACGACACAATTATTGTTGCTGTGTTATTTGAGAGAGCAGGAGTGTGCCACGGAATGCAGGGAGGGGAAAAACATGTGGAGAACCTTGAGATTCATTGACTCAGTCGGAATTGTACATGAAGGACTGTGTTACGGATTAAACTTCTTTGCCCCAGAAGATCCTTGGCTCTGTGGAATCATTTATTTCAGTGACATTATCAGTATATTTTACACTATTCTACGTGATAGGCAAGTCAAGTCAGACAGAGAAATCTACAATCTCACCCTGAAAATCTGCTAAGTTTCCCATAACTGGTCTTCCTTGCTACTTTCCACTGCCAAATTAATTGATATAAATATGGCTGTCTAAATCTGGGCTTTCATGGAGTTGTTGGGATTTCACAACAACTAGCAGCTGGGGCTTTAACTAAAGACCTAAGGCCCTAATTTAGTTTAATTTCTTTGACAGAGCGGGAGCACTGTTCTAAATTAGAAATGTTCCCACCCCACCAGACTTGTGGTTTCCCCTCACTATTTAGAGTCAGAGAAAGCACCTGGCTTACACCAGCAGACTCTCCACAGGCATAAGGGTCCGACTGAGGGTCGTCTGCTACAGAGCCCTTAAGTTCGTCCAGTGGTGGAGGCGCAGTGTCAAGACTGATTTGCATATGGCTGGGTCTAACTGGAATGGCATGGTGAGCAAAAAAAACGATTGATTTAGGCCCAGATTTCTGTACTGGGGTGAATGTATTACATTGTTCTGCATTCTGTCCATCAATTGTTCTTTTTGCATTTGTCACCCTGAGTAGGACGGGTATTCCCAGACGTGGGTCCTGTGCTCTCCATGGCACTGGAGTCAAGCTATCCTGGCTGACGAGGGCTGAAAGCCCGAAACCGGTCCTAGGATGCTTGTTTCCAGTCCAGGGAGGACCTGGCCTGGCAGTTCGGGCTGGACTGTTCCCATTGGGCGCAGGGTCAAGATTGGTTTGCATATGGCTGGGTTCAAACTGGAATGGCATGGTGAGCAAAAATAACAATGGATTTAGGTCCAGATCTCTGTACTGGGGTGAATGTATGACATTGTTCCGCATTCTGTCCATCAATTGTTCTTTTTGCATTTGTCACCCTGAGTGGGACGGGTATGCCCAGACCTGGGTCCCGTGCTCTCCATGCCACTGGAGTCAAGCTATCCTGGCTGATGAGGACTGAAAGCCCGAAACTGGTCCTAGGATGCTTGTTTCCAGTCCAGGGAGGACTTGGCCTGGCAGTTTGGGCTGGACTGTTCCTATTGGGTGCAGGGTCAAGACTGATTTGGATATGGCTGGGTCCAAACTGGAATGGCATGGTGAGCAAAAAAACGATGGATTTAGGCCCAGATCTTTGTACTGGGGTGAATGTATGACATTGTTCAGCATTCTGTCCATCAATTGTTCTTTTTGCGAAGCGCAAGACAAGACCATGTATTTGTCCGAACAATTGAGCTCAGGGCGCAAGCGCAACTGTCCAAAATGAAAAAGTGTTCCCAAGGTTTCCACTCTAAGATTTTCTTTTTTTTAATGGGGTAATATAGTGCATTTTCTAAAACAATTTCTGTGATAAATAGACAAAAAAGCAATCGTTTTCAGAGGCGTTTCTAGTTGAGGTACCATGGGGTGTGTTTATAGATAATTAAGGAATCTCAGTGGATCAATGCACTCATTTCAAAAATGTTTTTTAGTCTACAGGGCACAATATATTAGAAGGGTGGTAGGGATGACTCAGCCTTTATAATTCTGACATCTGTGAACAATGGAGATGGAGAGAATAGTTGCGGTAGAAAAATCAGGTGGTTTATATACTCTTTAATTTACATTAGACTGTGGGGCATGTCAGGAGGGAGCGCGTTACTAACACATCTCCACAATCTGACCCAGACTCAGGCTGCGAACAAACCCACATGAAAATGCTACATCCGTCGGCTGCCAAAGCGCCCGACGATGTTACACAAATGGCAAGTTGTGCAGTGTTCTACGGTCAAAAATTAACATGAATATTATCAGTTGGCGGGTAAATTGTGAGTTTTGTTTTAATACAGGAGAGTTGCCATGCACGTGACAGGAGTCAGACTCAGTGCTCAGACTGAGTCTCCCAAGGCCACTTAACTGAATAAACAAACGACATTATGAGCCAGCTGGTCAACAGAAAGCGCTCGCTCTGTAAACAAACTTACCATGGCTAAAACCAAAGTCGCCATCTTGAATATTCATTTCTGTTTCCACAGCGAGTCGCTCATGGCAATAAAAGTGTAAGTGACGCAATAGCAAACATTTCAAGAAATATATTAATGTACAGTGTTTTATTGCTGGAGACAGACCTAGCATTGGTTTTTTCTCCTTTTGACAGTAATATGAGGATGAGACTGCATAGCCCAGTGTCCAGTATGTTGTTGACTACGAAAGGAGGGCTGAGAAGAAGTGACAACAATATCTACCAGAAAATACAATCGAACATTGCCCGCCCATCTCATGACCGCTGCGTACCAGAATAAAGTATCTATCAGTTGACTACCCCAGACCTGGGAGGAGGTGTGGCGCAGTGGCCTGGGCCAGATTCTGGAGGAATGCTAGCCAGCTGAACATAACAATCCTCTTTCTGGTTACGCCACAGCCCAGCCCTGCCCGAGTGTCTCCCCAGACAGCTGTGGTGCATGCATCGAACCTGTATGCTCCCCTTGCCAATGACGTTCTACATAGTGACCCAGACACATTACTTGAGGAACAGAGGACATAACGGCCAGAACTTCCGACTTTGGAACTGGAGAACCAGGCTTGGGTCTTGGCGTTGGCTCAACATCCTGTGATTCTGGGCAAATCGCTTAATCTCCCCCTGCCTACCAAAGAATAAATGGTTCCTTGTGTAAGGTGACTGGTGCTCACGTAAAGTGCTCCAGTACCTTCATACCTTTGGGTCGAGTTCGCTCTATAGAAAACTGCAACAAAAAAATATATGGCTGTCACTACTAGAGCCAAGCCTGGTAGAGGGTGATGGGACAGGGTGGTAGAGAGGCCATAATAACGTAAAATTGCAAACTGGGAGAGAAAGGAGGAAACCGAGATTCGGAGTAGAACTGAGGTACAGACAGAAGAAAGTGATGTTCAGATTAACAGGGGAAGCCAAGAGAACCACTAGCCTAAAGAGAGATAGCAGGTGAAGCAGAGAATTAAGCAGTAAGTGGGGAGAAAGGGACTGAGGGAGGAAATAGAGAGGGAGAAAGAAACAGAAAAAGGGAACGATGTTAAGACTCCGGAAGAGACATAAGTGTGTGAGGGAGTGGAAAGAAGTTAAATACACAATTTCCAGGGTCGCAGAGGGGACAGAGAGAGAGAGGAGAGAGAAAAAGAAAGAACATAGACTGATTGACAATGGAATCCAGGGAGACTAAATGGGAGAGGGGAAAGGTGACACTCTATGAAGACCAGAGAGCTGATTCTAGACACTTCAGAAAACAAACAAAACAAGCATTTGCAATGCAATAGGTCTCACATTTATGAGAGTTTGAGCTATTGGCATTATAAATGACAATAGCATAAAGTTTCGCAAAGGCGAGACCTATTGCATTGCAAATGCTTTCTTTTGTAAAAGTGCACCATACAGTGCTTTCATGTTAATTGCGGGTACACCCCTTTCTTTAGACGAGCCGCATGTAAAGTAACCCTGGGCGTAGTTCGCGAAGTAGCGCTTTGCGTAGCTACGCGAAGTGCACTTTGCACTACGCGTAGCACTACGCGAACTGCGTAGTACCCTGTTCGCGATGATTGCACAGTGCCGGATGCTTGTACGCACTGCACTGTGCAATCATTGAAACGGCATCTTGCACAGTGCTAGCTTTTTTTTACTGCCGCTCGAGTAGATCTTTACTCGAGCAGCAGCTTTATCAACGCGGACTGGTAGTTTCTCATCACGAGCGGTCGCGAGCATACGCGACCACTCGCAATGAGAAACCTGACCTCCCCGCGTTGAGAATCTCACCGGGAGGTTTATTTTCCATGCTTGCGATCAGCAACTTGATGTTGCTGATCGCGAACGAGGAAAAAGTCTCGCCGGGATGTCATTTTGCTTGCTCGCGGTCGCCAACTTGACTTTGAGATAATACTTTTAATTGGAGAGTACGGCACTTCTCAGGAACAAGCAGGTACTCTGGTACAGAGTAACTGCACTCCTATTGTCCTATTTCAAGCACTGGCCAAGATTGCGCACTTTGTTCATAACCTCTTAAGTTTGACTACCCCATCCTTGCTTGCCTTGGATCTGCCTATCAACCCCCACGAAAAAGTAAACTGTAAATACGAAGCCAAGCCCCAGGCATTAACTCACAGAAATAAATATTTGAGAAGACCACTCGTATATCTGCGGCAGGCTGACCCTCTCCTCCCACAAGCCCCGGTGACACTGCACCACTGATAGCTACAAACCTGAGGTTGTTTTGTCTCATGAGACAGGAGAACAAGCGGTCCAAGTCACTCGACAGCTCTGTGTGAGCCCCACTCCTTTCTTTAGTTCATCAAAGGTTGAGGGGATTGCAATAATTCTTGCTGATCCTACAGCACCCTCTGGCGATGTGGGAAAGCAGCACCCACACTGGTTGGGATCAGCCTCGGGCAGCACAGGGCAGGGATGAAGCTCAAAGCGCCCAAGCTGCGTTCAATTAGCAAGGGCTCTGTGTCACAGAAGGGCGTGGCCCTGCAGCCTGACAGGCCGCAGAAACCAGGGATGGAAGCAGGTAGGCCCTGGAAAACCTGTGGCGTGGCACATGCACCAGTGCATGGTGCCTATCAAAAAGGCTCTGCCTGTCTGATCTTCGCTCAGAGTGATGGCCATGACAGTAAGGACAGTACAGTATGGAACTGAAAAAAGTATGAGGTGAGAAGGGGGGAGGGTCGTAGTCCCAAAGCCCATATTAATTAACATAACTACTCCTCCGACTATTTGGAGCAGGACAATTATGTCTAGATTTCCATGCTCGAGACTGTCTTGTGAGGCCCAACACAGACACAAGCAGGGACCAGTAAGCTGATTTCCTGGAAGAGGACACAATCATTCTGTGTAAAACTAAAGGCCGGTCAAAGTCTTGAATTCTGGGCTTTCTGGCACACAGAGAATGCTCAGTTCAGTTCAGTTCAGTTCAAATCATTTTATTTAGGCCACCAGGGCCATACAAGTACAAACATCATAAATACATAAAATAAATAAAACATACTCAAAAGAAATTCTCAGACAAACAGAGAATGCATTTTTGGCCAGACCTAGAAAAGGTGCATTACTGTGATCCATCCGAGAAGTAACCACTGTCACGATTAAGATAGCTCTACAGGAAGAATAAAATTGACAATTTGTTTACAAACACCTGGAATATGACGTTCTTTATAGTATGCTTCACCTGGGCCTTCTTAGAAAATAAGCATCTAAGAAAGCACTTAGATCCTTTTCTTTCTTCCTAGGTGGAATTTTCTCATTGGAGTCTGGCTTCCCCTAATAGACTGTGTTAATGTTCTAGAGTCTGACATTGATAACAAATACAATGACTTCGGGTTTGTTCCAATTTAGATTACATTAAGTGTGGCTCATTCACTATTTGATAACATTGAGGCATAAAAGAAGAGCCGGAGAACGGGGCTCACTCCCACACAAAATTAAAATCTTAAGTTGCAGGTGTAGATGATAATCATCACAAGAATAAGGTAAATATTTAACAGAAATGGGAAAAGTGCAGAGTCCTTTGGGGCCCACAGTTGATTATGGAGGCAGATAATCAAATTGACACAAACTGAATCTATTAACCTCTCTATTAAAGAAAGGATCAGAACAACTGGATGACCTGAGTGGGTTTGAGCATTTGCCATAAAACTACCCTGTATTAAGGGTTCCCGAAGTATTTATCCAGAGAACTCTATAGATAATTAAAAATGTGGAAGATGGCTTACTTGTGTGGAGATTGTAAGAATGGTAGAGTGTTACAAGTGCTTGAAAGCTTGCACTGGCTTTCTGTGGCCTCACAACCCAGATTCAAGGTACTGTGTATTGTACACCGCACTATCTGTTGGAAAGCGCCAGAATTTCTATAGCCGAACTGGTTAGTTGAACTCTTTGCTTACTGACTCAGAGCAGATTGCTTGTTCGGCCACTTAAGAAAGAAAGCACAGAAGGTTGCTCCATTTTTAGGTTCTGGAGCTGACTCCTATCAAGCTTTGACAAATTGACCATGTTTTCGAATTTTGGAATAGACTGAAGAGACATTAACTTAAAATTAAGGTCTGAGTTACCTTCCATGCTGTGCTCTAAGGCATGGTGAGCTGAGCAAAGAAGCCTTAGAACCAATGTTACTTGTAGGAATAGAACATCATACTGCACAATAATGTTCCCATTGCTATTAAGGCTGATAATCATCTATCTACATAATGGTTCTCTGGGCCTATCTATTTGCATATATGGTAAGCCTATTCGGTCAATGCAAATGAAATCAGGATATTCTGCCAGCATTCTATTCGAGGAAAAGGAGAAAGAGGGCTGTCTTCTGAGCATTTGTACTTGCTGTTTAGAAAAGACTGGGGGAGTAAAGGGTTGATACAAGGTATATGTTGAACTTTTGGCCCCATTAGTATACTATGTTGAAGCTCACCAGTTGGTTTAAATAAAAAACAGGCATCCCCACAAATACATAGTTTCCATCTTCCATGAAAGAGATTAAAATATGTTGCCTAAAGGCTTATGGCTTGGAAGCCAATGAAAATGGTAATGTTCCTTTCAGCTCCCTTGTAAAGGTAACTTTACGCCTCATACTTGAGTAATTTTTAAAAGAACTGGGGCTCCAGACCCTGATGCAACAGAATGAGTTACTCCACAGGACATCATACTGGGGATACCAACATGTTGTCAATGTACAGGAGTGGCTGGATGAGGGTGATTTGCTCCCTCTTCCACACCAACAAAGGCCCAATGCCGTGGTAAATGAAGGAACCATACACCACTCACCATACACTGCTGCATTTACATCTGGGTGACCTATACACAGAACCAATAGCACTAATGGTAAAACCTGTACTTTTCCCTTTTATCCACATATGTGATAAAGTTTACTGAGTTCCTAATATCGTTGCCTCCCTGGACGACCAGCTACGCATCTCTATTTCAAACTACACAGAAACACACCTACAATTACACATTAACCAGAAAATGAATGAGTGAAATATTTATGGACATATTTTTACCACGAAGCATCATGGGGGTACAACTGCAAAAAAAAAAAGAAAAAAGAAGTATATGAGACAAGAGGAAGAACACTATTGATAAGAAAGTAATTCATACAAAGGCTCTATAGATAAGCTTAGGCTAGACCAAGAAATTTCAGATGATTCAAAGCTAATGTGATAGTAAAGTCTCTGCTGCCAATATGGGTCTGCGTAAAGCAACAAAATACTCTGAGGAGGTGTCCAGGCATATAAGGGGACATAATGGCAGAGCCTGGTCTGAAAGTACATAGGCTCTGTGCCGAAAGAGGCCAGACTGGCAACCCATAGACCTTCAAACTGAATACATTCTGAGAATAGAAGCCACTCGACAGGGTTTGATTCGGATACATGCAACTTCTGCAAATCAAGCAGAAGCCTGGCATACCTGTTCTGTGATCAGTGGATTTCTTAATGATGTCACCTGTCAGCCTAAGGACCAAGTCATTGGCATATTATAGTATGGATAGAGTACTGGATTCTACCACAGGGGCATACAATAACTGTAGTAGGAAGGGGAGGGTCCTTTTCATTAAGAGCAGAGATAAAAACAGGAGGTCACCACCTTCATCTGTGGGCCAATGAGAGAGAGTTTTATCATGAAGAAAACCCAGGTTTCCCATTCGAGAACACCAAGAAGGATGCCAGAACCAATGCGTAGGCCACAGCACATCACACCAAAAAGCATGGTCCCACTCTTACTACTGGTGTTTCAACAATATATCAAAGAAAGAATATTGTGAGACACATACATAATTTTTAAAATATTGTGATATCACAAAACTCGTGGGTTAGAATATCACAGATAAGATTGATGTTTTTAAAAATATTTTTAATATTGTTGTTAAAAATATTGCTTTGTGTTAGATCACTGCAAATTATATGGGTTTAGTGTATTTTAGATTTTTTTTGCATTCAAGTATTGATGTGTTTTTAAATTTGTTTTATATAGTTACTTTTGGAGCAGGATGTTGGGGTTATAGGATATAGGGTGGCAGGTAAATTAAAAGTTTTGATTCTAAAGGTTTATAATGTTTAAAATAGAAAGAACAATCAATCATTGTTTTATGGAATTTTATATTTATTTCTAAAAAGAAGTATGTAAAAAAAAAAATTTTATATGGAATTTTTTTACATTTTTATTTAAGTATTGTTATATTTGTGAACAGTTTTATGTATGTTTTTCTGAATAAAAGTTTCTAGAAATTGTTTCTTAAAATTTAATTTTTTAAATTATTTTTCAAATTAAATTAAATGGATTCCATTCATCTCAATATATTTTTTGCTTTTAAATAAATGTGTTTTAATAATTTATTTTATTTCATTGGGCTGTTTAAATTTAATGGAATTTAAAGTAGTGCTAACTTTTTAAATAAAAATATGTTTTTAATTATTTATATTTATAAATTTTCATACTATATTAAATATTGTTAAACTTTTTGGTAGTGCTCCCAATTTACCTTATTTATATCAAGTAGTTTATTTTTGGGATAATTCAAATGGTTTTCTGTAATGCTTTGATTACTTACCGGTAATCCTCATTACTCTTAGTTCTACTCGTCCTTGACCCAGTCTAACTAATGAGGTATGCTTTTAGGCTCCACCCACCCTCCTGCCAGGGGTTATAACCACATACACTCGTAACAACAAGAGAGGAAGGGAACGGACTCAACGCTCCTACTCCCCTCGAGAGAAATCAAAGAAACAACTAAGTAGCGTCATGGCAAAGGAAATAAAAGAGCAAGCATGTAACAGTATCCCCAGTCCAGGATCAACTGTAGGAGAAATGTTCAGAACAACCTGAACATCATAATGAGGTTTCTTCTACAGTTGATCCTGGACTGGGGATACTGTTACATGCTTGCTCTTTTATTTCCTTTGGCATGATGCTCATTAGTTGTTTCTTTGTTATAACTACATAGCCATTATAAAGAACAGTGGTCCCTATAATGAAAGTACTACAAGTAATGATCATACACTAGATAGGATGTATGTCTTCTGTCCATCCGGACAGGAATTTATTTTCTAGATCAGAAGAATAATTTTAAGTTTGGTAAAAATGTCAAGCGGGCACAGCCGTGACCTTCAACATACACAGGACAACAACAAAAAAATGGAAAAAGCACAAAATGTGTCTGTGCACTAGTGTTTCAGTTAGACAGACGTTGTATGTTAAACCGCACCATTGCAATTCTCAATGTTACATATACAGTTTGCATATGGGGTTATGTGTCGACGTTTCGATGCCTTCCTTAGAATGTGGACATCATCATCAGGACATTGGATGACATTATTGTTGTCTAAATACAATTATTGGCATGGTTTCCACGGCGGGAGAAACCTGAGAACTTGAAAAGTAATACGCGGTCGTGTTCGCAGATAATTCTGCATCCACGCACTTCGGTTAAATTACCGGCATGAATTTAGTGACAGCGTTTACGCATACGTAGATACGCCGAGAATCACAATGGATATTTCGGGAATGAAAGAAGACTGCCACGAGTCTGTCGATCTGGTGCTCTGCGAACACGACCGCGTATTACTTTTCAAGTTCTCAGGTTTCTCCCGCCGTGGAAACCATGCCAATAATTGTATTTAGACAACAATAATGTCATCCAATGTCCTGATGATGATGTCCACATTCTAAGGAAGGCATCGAAACGTCGACACATAACCCCATATGCAAACTGTATATGTAACATTGAGAATTGCAATGGTGCGGTTTAACATACAACGTCTGTCTAACTGAAACACTAGTGCACAGACACATTTTGTGCTTTTTCCATTTTTTTGTTGTTGTCCTGTGTATGTTGAAGGTCACGGCTGTGCCCGCTTGACATTTTTAACAAACTTAAAATTATTCTTCTGATCTAGAAAATAAATTCCTGTCCGGATGGACAGAAGACATACATCCTATCTAGTGTATGATCATTACTTGTAGTACTTTCATTATAGGGACCACTGTTCTTTATAATAGTTAAATGCCCAAGGTCCCTATGCTATACCTTAAGGGTTCCCTTGTCTTGTTGAAACATAACTACATAGCCAGCAGAAAGCACTTCCTGACATACCACACACAAACGGCCCGAATCATGGAGGGTGATTGGGAAGTATGACTGGGTAGAGGACGAGTAGGACTAAGAGTAATGAGGACTATCGGTAAGTAATCAGAGCATTACCTCTACATCCCTTGTTCTCGACCCAGTCATAACTAATGAGGCATACCAAAGCAATCAAACACATGAAGGCCTTTGGCACACCAGCAGAAACAAAACAGACCGCACACAGGTGTAAAATGCACCAAAGAGAAATGTTTAATAGCAAAACAGAATCAAGTGGGAGCAACAGGCCCCACAGCTTGCAAAACACCACAACCAAAATTCACACTGTCAGTCAAGGCACAATTCAAATGGTAATGCTTCACAAAAGTAAAGTCAGAAGCCCAAGTCCCAGCACGACTGATCTCATCTAGAGACACACCATGAAAGGCAGCCCAGGAAGCCGAGACACCCCTCACAGCCCGGGCCTGTACCCCAGAAGGACAAGGCAAACCAGAGCCCTGATAAGCCAAAGAAATAACAGACTTGATCCAACAACCCAGTGTAAGCCCAAAAGCAGCCTTCCTACGACCAGCCTGCCCAAAACAGAGTCGGAAGAGTGAAAAGCCGCCAACCGGGACACATATACAGTCAAAGCATGTTTAACATCATGAGTGTGCACCAGTTGCTCAGCAGGAGAGGAAGGAGAAGGGTAGAAAGAAGGCAAGATCAACTCCTGCAAAGTATGAAACTTAGAATGCATTTTAGGCAGAAAACCAGGATCTAAACAGAGGACCACAGCATCATCCATAAACCTCAAGGAGGGAGGAGAACAACACAAACCAGTGAGTTCACCCAACCTCCGAGCCGAGGTAATGGCCACCAGAAAAGCCACCTTAAAAGACAGGAATTTGAGATCAACCGACTCCAAAAGCTCAAAAGGAGAGGACTGCAGAGCACGCAGGACCAGAGAAAGATCCCACGGAGGCATAGAAGAACGAACAGCAGGAAAGGAGCGAGAGAAACTCTGGAAAAAAACAAGACAACAACAACCCATCTGATGAGGGCAGGGACCCGGATCCTGAAAATCCCGAATAGCAGCCCACTGGCCCTTCAGGGTAGAAAAAGCATAATGTTTTTGGAACCCATCCAAAAAGAACTGCAGAATATCAAACAGGGCAAGAGGTAGAAAACAGACCAAGCACAGAACAGCAGGAGTTAAAAGAAGCCCAATGCTTAGAATGAGAAGATAAAGTGGACCGCCTACGGGAGGCCTGCATCACAGTAATTATGTGGTCAGGTAAACCCCAGCCCCCTAGAGACAGCCGGTCAACCTCAAGATCCCGCCAATGTGAGAGGAACCAGGAGAAAAGGAGTGGCAGACCTCAGGGGAGACAGGCAGCGAGGCAAGATCCAGGGAGGTCCCACCACCAGACTCTGCATCATTAGGAACCAAGATCTCCTGGGCCAGTGAGGCAACACAGCCACCACCTGTGCCCCCACCCTCTGAACCTTCAGCAGAAATGCAGGGATGAGAGGAAAAGGAGGGAAGACATACAGTAACCAAGTGGGCCACCGGACAGACAAAGCCTCCACCCCCCCAAGCACCCAGCTCTGGAGTCTGGGAACAAAAGAGGGGAAGCAGAGCATTGGTCCTGGAAGCGAACAAATCAAACATTGGAGTCCTGAACTTCCGGCAGATTAATCAGAATACCCTGGGAGAGAGGCACAAAGTCAGAGAGGACGGAAACCTGCGACTCAGTGCATCCTCCACAGCATTGTCCAAGCCCCAGATGTTCTGAGCAGAAATGGCCAGAAGATGAAGCTCCGCCCAACTCGCAATCACACAGGCCACCAGATTCAAGGAAGGACTGCGAGTACTGCCCTGATGATTGATGTAAGCCGCAGTCACGGCGTTGTCAGGCCGCACCAGAACATTGCAACCTAGTAGATGATACTGAAAGAACCGGAGGGCCCGCTCAGCAGCAGACTTTCAGTTGGAGGACCGGCGGGACTCCGAGCCTTGTCAATAAGCCTGCACAGTATGCTGTTCCATAGTAGCATCCCAAAACTCACGCACTTGCATCCATAGTTAACACCTACTTTGGTCAGCCACCTGCCCCTGGGGAGATTCGCAGAATCCATCCACCACTGTAGATCCGCCACTATCTCCGGACACACTGGAACAGGCACAGAGAAGTCCTGAACAGGGAGAGGCACCA
Source organism: Lissotriton vulgaris (assembly GCF_964263255.1). Classification (NCBI taxonomy): domain Eukaryota; kingdom Metazoa; phylum Chordata; class Amphibia; order Caudata; family Salamandridae; genus Lissotriton; species Lissotriton vulgaris. The sequence continues at coordinate 904,839,436 of NC_141697.1, read as the reverse complement.
AGCGGTGAAGATGCCACAGCAACAGTCAAAGATGTAAACTAGCCCACGGAACCATGAAAACTGTTGCAGCCATGTGACCCTGTACCTCCACTCACTGAAGCAGGGGTGCTGTAAACAGAGACAACAGCATTCCCAACAGCGACTGCAGATGAAGAATCCTGGAAGGAGGCAGGAACACCTTGCCCGGAACAGAATCTATGTTGCTCCTACAAAGGACCCCCGGGTGGCAGAAAGAAGATGGCTTTTTGGAAAGTTCAAGAGAAAACCATGGCTTTCTAGCATATGAATGGTCAAAGACAGATGCTGAGACATCACCAAAGCAGAAGGGGCCTGCAGAAGCCAATCATCCAGGTAAGGAAACACAGATACACCCAGGAGGTGAAGATGGGCCACAAGAGGATGCACCACTTTGGTGAAGACCCAGGGAGATGACTGCAGGCCAAATGGTAGGACACAGAGCAGCCAATGCTGACCTTTCAAGTAAAACCTCAAAAACAGCTGACAATCCTGCGATACTAGCACATGAAGGTATGCAGCCTGAAGATACATGGTAGATATCACCCATCCAGCCTGAATCAACAAAATCACCCGCTGCAGGGTCTCCATCTTGTAAGAAATTTTCAGGAGAACTGGTTCAGAGGCCAGAGATTTATCTCAATCCAAAAGCCCCCCGTAATCTGTGGAATGAGAAAGAAGACAGAAGAAGTCCCCTGATCCCATTACGACCTGGGAACAGGCACAATCGCCTTCTTCATAAACAGAGACTGAACTCCGTCCAACAGGTCTTGACGACGAGACACATCATTGGGCACCAGGATCCGCACCCTGCCCGACGCAGGGGGGAAGGGATATGAACTCGATCTGGTAACCCCGTTCCAGGACATCCAGGACCCACTGGTCAGACGTCGAGAGACGCCAGAAAACGGTGCAACCTCCCACCATCCTCTGGCAGTTTTCCCGATGGATCGATAGGGTGAGTCGGCATAGTCAGGAACGCTGATGTCCAGGACCTGCATCCGGAGGGTTTTATTTCTGAAACTGCCGTTGGAACCCCTTCCCAGCACTATTCTGGATCCTGAATGTATTCTTTTGCAGACGAGAAGGCTGACTGAAAGATTTAGCATTGGCATAGAACAACTCCTTATGACGTGGCTGATGCCGGAAGGACAAGCAATGTTTCCATTCTTTGAACACCTGGTGTAATTTCTCCTCAAGGACTTTCCCAAAAAGCAGAGGACCAGTAAATGGCAAACGCAAAGCCATGGAGCCGCATCAGTGTTTCACCCCTTCAGCAACAGGTTCCGCCTGGCAGCAATGGATGCACAACACGACATGGCAGACAAGGATTGGAGCTATTTCTAAACTCTTGGGAGTAATAAGCTGCCCTGGTCCTACATACGGCTCTATGATAGCTTTTGAGTTTAGTCGAATAATATGTTTTTTTATCAGCCTCATAGGTCTTACGCCAGTATCTTTCTGCTTGTTTACAAGCTTTTTTTAAAAGCAAAAGCGAACTGTCATAGGGCTGGATTCCACAGGGTCGCACTTACTCCATGCCGCAGGAATCAGAGAATCCAATGCTTGAGAGATCCAATCACAGAAAAGATCATAACCTGACTCAACCTCATTGAATGGGCCAAGGGGGTGACTATTAAGCAATCGATGGAAGTCATCTAGCTTCAATTTCTTCCAAGGACGTTTAAAAACAACTCTGTCTAAGGGTTTAAAATGAAGAACTTTAATCATAAGATGGAAATCCACCAGAAAATGATCAGACCAAACAACCGGTCTCGGCGGCAAGACCTTAGCCGCAGCCAAGTTGGTAAACATAGGATCCAGAGTATGTCCACCCACATGCGTTGGGTGGGTAACCACCTGATTAAGCTCCAGTGCCTCCAAATCTGCAAGAGTACTATTAATGGCTGGTATATGGGGAAGGTCAAAATGCATATTAAGATCACCAATGACGCTGAAATTTGCAGCGCCCGTCGCAAGAGAGCTCACGATGTCTGGAAGTGCCTTTCTAATGGTAGTGTCATTGCCTGGAGGTCTATAGATCAGAAGTCCCGAGAAAGTAAAATGATGGCTGATCGTAATACTAAAATGTGAACTTTCACATCCGTCTATATCCAAAATCTTCCAGGTGCAGGGATAGCATGATTTAACTACCAAGGCAATACCCCCTCCCCTTGAGTCACGATTATTAGTATAGATGGTATAATCAGGAGGTAGTGCAAGGTTCTGTATTGTCGTAGCTTCATCATGCAACCATGTTTCAGTCATGAGAAAAATATCCGGGGTCTCTTCAGATAAGAGATCATAAATGACCGAGTGGTGTTTGACCAGAGATCTAACATTAAGATGCCAGATTTTTAGATCTCGAAGGGCCAGAGAATCAGTAGATGGAAGTACATCAGGAAGAGACTTCGTCAAGGCAGCGATAGGGGCAGAAGGCAGAAGCGCCAGATTGCCACATGTACACTGGAAAGGGCCGCAAAGAGGATCTAAAGAGGCATGCCCACAAAGTGGGGATAAATGACGAATCATAAGTAACTCCTTCCTAGAATACATACCTCCTACAAGCTCATGAGTTACAGCATCCCTAGCACATAGCGCTTCCTTAGCGCCTACGGGCGCAGACGGGCAGGACTCTGGCTCGACTCCGGCGCGATTACAGCTCGCCCGCTGCGCGCTAGCATGATTGGTTTAAATAGGGTTCTATCGTGGCCACCGGAAAACTAGAACGCTCCCCAAAATGGCGCCCGAAAGATGACCCTTTCTACACCCAAAATGGCGTCGAAAGATCGAGTGCACCAGGGAAGGACCCGCTAAAGCAGCAGTGAGCTACACAATTACAGTGCAGGTATGCGCAAATGACAAGATCTAAAAACAGGGGTCAAGAAATAAAATATAAAACCAAGATACAAAAAAAGGGAGATGGTATTAAAATCACAGAGAGTCTCCTGATTAGTATATGCTAGGAGCGCGAATAGCCTGATGCGCTCTGCAAATTCGGATGGTTCCTTGTCCAGGCTGTCCCACCTGTGATAATCGTCTTAAATAGGGTTCTATCGTGGTCACCGGAGCACTAGAACGCTCCCCAAAATGGCGCCCGAAAGACGACCCTTTCTACCCCCAAAATGGCGTTCAAAGATCGAGTGCACCAGGGAAGGACCCGCTAAAGCAGCGGTGAGCTACACAATTACAGTGCAGGTATGCGCAAATGACAAGATCTAAAAACAGGGGTCAAGAAATAAAATATAAAACCAAGATACAAAAAAAGGGAGATGGTATTAAAATCACAGAGAGTCTCCTGATTAGTATATGCTAGGAGCGCGAATAGCCTGATGCGCTCTGCAAATTCGGATGGTTCCTTGTCCAGGCTGTCCCACCTGTGATAATCGTCTTAAATAGGGTTCTATCGTGGCCACCGGAGCACTAGAACGCTCCCTAAAATGGCGCCCGAAAGACGACCCTTTCTACCCCCAAAATGGCGTCGAAAGATCGAGTGCACCAGGGAAGGACCCGCTAAAGCAGCGGTGAGCTGCAACAGTGCAGTTATGCGCAAATGACAAGATCTAAAAACAGGGGTCAAGAAATAAAATATAAAACCAAGATACAAAAAAAGGGAGATGGTATTAAAATCACAGAGAGTCTCCTGATTAGTATATGCTAGGAGCGTGAATAGCCTGATGCGCTCTGCAAATTCGGATGGTTCCTTGTCCAGTGTGTGTGGAGTGACAATTGTAAATATGACCTCCAGCCCCACCCCAAACATCACCACTTTCCATTATGTGGTTTAATTTCGAGTTGGAATAGTACATTTGAACCGTACAAGGCCCAACACTTATGCCGAGGTGGTTACATTTGGTGTTGGAATAGTAAATCTGACCATCCCCATGTCCAACACTTTCCCCCAAGTTTGGAGTGACAATATTAAATCAAACCAACACTCAAACTCCTACAATTTCCACAATGTGGTCAAGTTTGGAGTTTTAATAGTAAATATGAACCCCTTAGAATCTTCCTCCACACAGTCTAACATGTTTCCCAACATGGGTAAGTTAGGAGTGAGAATAGTAAATCAGACCTGTTTTAACTCTTCGTTTCGTGCTTTGGTTACAACACTTACTTTTGATGAGGTCTTTTCTGTATTTCGAGTAATTCGGTGTCTGTATCTTTATTTTCAGTTCATCTTAATGTTTTTTCTTTTTTGTATTGTATACATATGTAACTTGGAGATATAAACATGAAGCATAGTTTTAATTATTTTCTATCTTAATATAGTTTTAGTGATTAATTACTTTTGTTAGTTTTCATTTATTGTCAAACTTACTTTTTTTGTAATATTTAGTTGTCGGTTGAAATCTTTTTCTATAGGTTTCCAATACAGCTGAGTAACATTGTCTTGCTGTAATTCTTTTCCAGGAATGTTTTTAATGCATTTTTGTGGTCTGTTTCCACATTTTCTTTAATTGGAAAAAGTTTCTACTTGTTAGGGGTTTTTAAGTTTATTTTGCTTGGTTGGTTGGAGACTAGTTTGCACCATTCATAGTAAACGTTAAGTGTTTTTGTTATAAGTTAAATGTATAATATTGTATTTTGACCTATTTTTATATGTGCAATATAATATTGTTTTATAATAGTTAGAAATATATTGATTTTTTATTTTCCGGTGTTCGATTTTTTTCTTTTCTTGATAGTTGTTATAGTTCCTTAAGTTTTAATGTGCAAGCAATAATTGTTTTTTCTTTATTTTGTTTACTATATTGTTGTGTTTTAGATATTCTTTTCTGCATTGCTTTTGTCATCAATATTTTTGCCTTTACTGTTAAGTATAGGGTTGCAATAAGTTTGTTTGAATTCGGGTAACTCAGGATCGTGAGTCAATTGGTTGATAACTGGCCTCAAAGGAAGAGGAGTCTCATTTTAGCGATACCAACATAGTCTTTATTTCAGATTCCATGACTGATAGAATAAGACCCAGACTAGCAACAGCTCAATCTCACTGTGGTTTTGTCAGGGACTGGCAGAACTGGTGTACTCGAGAAAGATTCCGATAAAATTTGAACATGCCTCTCCCTCTGTTATTTTTCAGAGTGACAGCTCACCATCGTGACTCCTCCAGATGCAGGTGAGAGTAGGGTGTTTGAGACACAAATCAAAACCCTGCTTATGCACCTCTACTAGACTCAGTATAGAGTTTACCAGTTGAAAATTATCCGCTCTAAAGACTCGCAGTAGAGTTATGGTAGCTTTAAGGGATTTATCAATATATACAAGTAAGTCGTGATACCAGTCAAATTAGTATGTTTGTATGCTAACCCAAATGCTCTAGAGATCCAGAGAATGGGTGAGATACAAATTTTGGACAGCATCAGGTGACCCTCTGGAGGTTCGGCGGCACAGGAATCAGCTGAGTGATGGCAAAGATGAAACTGCTAGGAAACCTCTACAAACTGAACAAATGGCAGAAAGTCTCACAAAGAAAACACAAGGCAGGAAAAAGAAACACACCAAATATTCAGGAAACACTAAACAGATGGCAAACGAAGCAACAGTGGGAACCTTACTACAAAGTAAGTTGTGAGGCAAAGACTGATTCCTGCTGCCTCTACTGAAAGTTCCCCCAAAATACCCACCCTATCCTGTTTACTCCAGACAGCAGATATTGGGTTTGCCCAATCTACACCTCTATTATGAAGTCACACAGGTATGTTACATGATTGAGTAGCTTTGGGGCTTCATAGACCAAAAGTTAACAGCCCGCCCACTGGGGGATGCCCTGCGTGTCCCCAAGAAGCAAAGATGTCAGAATCTATACAGGTCTCCTATTAACAGAGTAACACTAGAGACCTGGGATCGTTTATTCCGATACTAAGGCCAAACTACATACTGCTCTCCAAGACCCCTGTCTTGAACAACTCTGACTTTTCCCCCTGACACGATAGGACCCTCTTCCAAACATTGATAACACAGGGATGCTTCCGCCTCTGTGACTCCTACCAGAATGTGGAAAACTGTTCTATTGACAACATCAAAACTACATGTCAAATCCCTGAGGAAGAAAGGTTCCAGTTACTTGCAACTCAGGCACTGTGTCACGCAACTCGGCATAAAAGAGGGAACCACACAGCCGCTCACAACTTTTGAAAGATTTCTGCAAACCTTCACAATAACACGGGACTTAGTTTCTAGAATCTATGCTATATTAGATGCTCAGCCCCCTCAGTTAAGCTTTGCCTGTCAAATGCATTGAGAGAAGGACCTTAATCGCATACTAGACAAAAACATTGGGATGCCATTTACATATGGGAGAATAACTTCGCACAGCATGCAAAAGGGAGAGAAATGCTTTGTAAAATCTTAAACGTGGGCATGATACTCTATCACAACATACTATACATGAGGTACGCCCTACATTCTGCTGGAGATTATGTGGAGAACTGGGTACAATCATGTACAATCTATGAACATCTCCTAAACTCAAGGACTTCCAAGAAATTTGCTAAATAATTTATCCCGAATTGAGGGTACAAAGACAAGCAGAAAGTCTGTGCCAATCATTTTAGGGACCCATTAGCCAAAATTGACCTACTACGCTCGTTTAGAGGGAAAATCATTTCCCACCTATTAAGAGCCGCCTAACAAAAAGTTTGGGACTGTGGGCTAATGCAGTGGCACTGACTCTAGAACTGTGGCTTCAGAAGCTCTAGTGATTTCCTGTAAATGAGAAAATAGCTTAAGATTTGAAAGTGGAGGCTCAGAAGTTTAACAGACATTGAAACCTAGAGTACCACTAGGATGTGGATGTTATTGCTATTGTGTTAAACCAATAATTCAAGTAGGGCAAAAGGGTTGTACAAGAGCAGCTAAAAGGACGGTTCCATGTCTACAGAAATAAAGGCAGATGTAAGGGGGCCTTCCTTCTTGTGTGGCAGTCACTGTGTCCCCCAAGAGGTCCCCATTCACACAGCATGAGAACTCTCAAGACATTGTGTTATATTCTGACTTACTAGGTATTTCCCTTTTAATCTATCCCTGTACATATTTCCCTTTTAATAGAATCTTTGTTCTATGTTGCACATGCACACTGTCCATGTCATTCCATTTGGAATTGTTATGATCTGAAATGTTATACTGGGATTGTTAACTTGAAGGTTGGAAGTACTGTGCTGCAGCTGATTAAATCCTGGACTTATCAAAATACCATTGGATTTCTTCTTTATTTATTACAAAATTGGCGACGAGGGTGACCAGTACCTACTACTTCTACATCAGCAGCACAGGCGTGGTACAAAATTGGAAATTGGAAAATTTTTGGAGTGTTTTATAGTGTTGTAGCTGTTTTCAGAAACTATTGGATTGTGGATCTATTCTCCAGAAGTACTTGGATTTTCCTCCAGAAGCTATTGTTTATGGAGTGTGACCTGTAAGTTTACAGGGAAGGATCCCATTTTACCTCCGTTTTCTTGGAACTACGTGATTTTCTCTGAATCCAAAGTGAATCTGAATTGCCATCGCTACTACCGCTTTGAGCATTTACACTGTGTGAAAACTACGATCAGTGTAAGCTTTTCCTGTGAAATCCTGCAATTTTTTGGACAAATACATCGTATTTACCTTCAAAAAACGGCACGCGAGCAAAGTTTTCTGTTGCTTCTTCCGTGCGCCGCCGAGCGTGTTGTATCCATGGAGATAGACGAAGGCAAACGCAAAGCATGACGAAATGCGCAACGCGTACGCAGCGGCCATATTTGTTTACCTTTCGAAGTTCACGGACGCTGCCGCGAAGCACAGCGCGTCTCCCTGAGGCTTTTGGTAACGCGTGTGAGAAGCTGTTTGTGCACAGCGCATCTCCCTGAAGCTGTTTGTTTCGCGTGTAACAACATTTAAACAACTAATCTGGAATTGAAGGTACTTTTAGACTGAATGATTGGAAAGTTTTAATCGGGAAGATTTACTACACGTTGGAATTTTGGAATCCTGCGCTGATTTCACTGGAATTTCGCTGATGTACACAGCTGGTGTACTCATTAACTTGTATTTCATTTATTTGTAGCAGTTGGTGTATGGTATTTTCGTTTTTATTGTGTTTCATTTATTTATGCTATTTACATTTCATTTATTTTAGTTCATTGCTGTGATATTTGCATTCACTGGTTAATATGCAGTTCGATCCTCCTTCAAAATTTTTGCAAAGCAAAGGTGACCCTCCCATTCCATGGAACAGATGGAAGGAGGAGTTTATGACTTATTTAAAAGCTATTGATGGGGAAAGGATGGGAAATGAAAGGAAGAAAAATATCTTTCTACATTGTCTGGGCTCCGAAGGGCAAGCTATTTTCAGAAACTTACCATCCATTCCTGGTGATAATGGGGTTTTTGATGAAGCTATGCTTCGTGTGGAAACACGTTTTAAACCCACCACTAGTCTTGCTTTAAATCGGTACAAGTTCTATACCAGAACACAAAAGGAAAATGAATCTTTTGATGATTTTTTAACAGGTTTGAGAGCTCTAGTTATGCCATGTAATTTTGGTGATATGACAGATGAGATGCTTAGAGATAACATAATTGTGAATGTTAAGTGCAAGAAAACACAAGAACAGTTGTGGATTGTAGGCAACCCAACCTTGTTGGAGTGTATCTCTACTGCTAAAGCTTTTGAACAGTCTAACAAATGGATGAAAACGATAGAGGAAACAAGCAATAAGAGTAGTAAGAGTGATAAGTTAACTGAAGAAGTATGTGCGATGAACAATGTTGCAAGAGGTCCCCAAAGTCATAAGTTTGGACCACGTAACCGCATCGTGTGTTTTAGATGTGGGAGTTACAATCATGTTGCTACTTTCAAATTTTGTCCTGCTTTAGGCAAAGAGTGCAACAAATGTGGAAAGGTGGGTCATTTTTCTAACTCATGTAGGGAGGACAAAAAGAGAAGTGGGGATAAAGGCAATCATTTCAAGAAAAAAGAAGTTTCTTGTGTGAGAGATGAGACAGATTACGATTCAAGTTTAGTTAGATATGAACATGCTGTGTTTGATGAACCTAATAGAGTAAGTGGGATGATTGTGTCTATTATAAGTTTAAGTTTGCTTGAGGAGGATTATTTGGAGTCCCCCAAATGTGTTGTTAGGTTTAAAGGAGTAGAGTTAGAGTTGATGGCTGATTCTGGGTCTCCTTGGACCATCATAACTGAGAGGTATTTTGATGAAATGTACAAGAATATAATTTCTAAGAGTGAATTGTGTCCTCCCGATGTCATGGCAAAAGGTTTTAATGGTTCTAGTATTGATTTTATAGGATATATTGCTTCCATGATTTATTTTAAAGACCAATCTGCATATATCAAACTGTATGTGGTTGTAAAGGGAGTGAATGTTTTGAGGTGGCGGGATCAATTCAGACTTCACATTACATTGAATCCACGCAACAAAGATCCTGTCATGGTGTCACATGATTGTGATATGTCAGAAGATGGCATCAGATCAGTAGAAGAGAGTAATGTTTGGAAGACACTGTCGGACGAGTTTCCTAGTGTGTTTTCAGACAAATTAGGTAAATTAAGTGGTTTCACTCATGTCATTAAGCTTAAACAACGAGCTATGCCGGTTGTACAAAAACTTAGACCAGTACCACTTAATGTTAGAGAAGAATTAAGTGACGCACTAAATGACATGTTGAAAAATGATGTCATAGAAGAGATAGAGTCATCCGAATGGGTTTCGCCAGTGGTTTTGGCACGCAAACCTGACAAATCTTTGAGGTTGTGCATAGATTTGAGAGCACTCAATGCTAACATAGTGGTAGATTGTCATCCCCTGCCCAATATCAACGAAGTCGTGAGTATGCTGGGAGGAGGTGTTATATTTTCCACGTTGGACTTGAGATCGGCGTATCATCAGGTTGTGTTAGCAGAGGAATCACGCCATCTCACAGCTTTTATCACACCACAGGGTTTGTTCCAGTTTAAACGGATGCCGTTCGGTTTGGCGTCGGCAGCCTCTGTTTTTCAGAGATCTATGTATCATATATTTAAGGACATGAGTGAGTACGTGAAGTGTTTCCAAGATGATATCTTGATTTTCTCCAAAAGTGATGACACACATGGAGCATTTGAGGAATGTGTGTAAGATGTTAGACAAGTTTGGACTTACTATTAAGAGTAAGAAGTGTAAGTTATTTCAGAAAACCATAGAATATTTGGGACACACAATCTCTGGTAATGGTGTTGCTCCAAAAAGATCTTTGGTGGATGCTATTTTAAAGGCTCCCGCACCAGATTGTAAGGACAAGTTGTTATCGTTTCTAGGACTGTGTGAATATTACAGTAAGTTTATTGCAAATTTTGCGACCAAGATGGAGCCGTTAAGGGAGTTGACAAGGAAGGATGTAGAGTTTTTGTGGGGATCTAAACAGCAAGATGCTTTCGAAAGTGTCAAACTTGATATGGTGTCAGCCCCTACTTTAAGACCGTTTTGCTTGAATAAACTTTGCATTTTGACGGTAGATGCAAGCCTTTATGGTTTAGGTTGTGTGCTTTCACAACGTTCAGGCAAGGAAGATTGGAATGTTGCGTTTGCATCTAGATCTTTGAATCAAACTGAAAGACGGTATGCTGTCATAGAAAAGGAATTGTTAGGATGTGTATGGGGCGTTGAGCATTTCCGGAATTACATTTGGGGTGCAAGGTTTCTAATACGCACTGATCACAAACCATTGGTGGGCATTCTTTCACCTGGTGGAGGGTTAAATGCTACAGCTCGCATTGCTAGATTGATGTCACGTTTGCAGGAATATAATTTTGACATTGAATATGTACCTGGGAAGCTAAATGTGACTGCAGACTGTTTGTCTAGATTGCCATGTCCAGGTACTGGGGTTGAAGAAGATACGGAGGTGGTAACCAGTATTTCTGAAATGTTTTCAGAAAAATACAATGTTATATCAGAGGACATGTGGATGAGAGGTATGAATGAGGATGATTTGCTGTGTAAGGTCAGAGACTATGTGAAGTTGGGTTGGCCTTCCAAAGAACGTATTCCTGCTGAGATTATACCATTCTACAACATTGCTGATGAATTGGCCATTGAGGGAGATCTCTTGTTCAGAGCTGGGAAATGTATTCCACCGTTGGCTGTAAGAGGGGTTATTTTACAAATGAGTCATGAATGTCACATGGGAATGTCTTCTATGAAAAGATTAATTAGGTCTAATTTCTGGTGGCCAGGGGTTGATAGATTAGTGGATAAGTTTGTCAGAGAGTGTCCTGAGTGCATTGAGAGTGATAAATCGTGTAGGTGTGATCCGGCACCTTTAGTTCCTGTGAAGTGGCCAGATCATCCGTGGCAAAAGTTAGGGATTGATATCGCTGGCCCGTTCAATTTTTTACCACAAGAATGTAGATTTGCCATTGTTGCTGTGGACTATCACTCCAAGTGGCCTGAGGTCAAACTAGTACCTCATCCAAATACTGAGAGTGTTATTCTATTTTTAAAAGAGATCTTTTCCAGAGAAGGTTCTCCGGAATGTATTGTATCAGATAATGGGGTACAGTTCAAGTCCTCACTGATGTCAGAATTTTTGAGTACGTATGGCATTAAGCATTGTACCACTGCTCTGTATGAACCACAAGGTAATGGACTAGTGGAGAGATATAATCGAGTTCTCAAGCAAGACATACTTTGGGCTCGCAAATCTGGAGGGTTGTGGAAAGATAAATTGAGAGAAAAGTTATGGTTATACCGTATTACACCTCATGCCACTACTGAAGTCTCTCCTTTCCGTTTACTAAAAGGTAGAGATCCTGCTTCGGGGTTATGTCCTTGGTGGTTTAAGAAAAGTTGTAGTCATCCAGTGACTGATGTGAATATTAAGGATGTGGCTGAAAAAGTGGAACTCAAACAAGACAAATACAAATGCAATTATGATTCTAGGATGAATGTTAAGCAACCAGTATTCATGGTTGGTGATGTTGTTAGGATTCGCAAACCAGGTTATATTGCTAAAGGAGAAAACAAATTCGGTAAGCCAATGAAAGTTATGCGAGTTTATCATAATAGTGTAGTTACACAAGACGGGAAAAGATGGAATGTTAGGAGAGTTTCAAAATGTGTATCATAGTTGTTTTTTTTATATACACATTCTGGATGTTTTCATTTACAGCGTTTAAAAGTAAATTTCTTCTTCCTTTTCCTTTAAGGGGAAAATGTGTTATATTCTGACTTACTAGGTATTTCCCTTTTAATCTATCCCTGTACATATTTCCCTTTTAATAGAATCTTTGTTCTATGTTGCACATGCACACTGTCCATGTCATTCCATTTGGAATTGTTATGATCTGAAATGTTATACTGGGATTGTTAACTTGAAGGTTGGAAGTACTGTGCTGCAGCTGATTAAATCCTGGACTTATCAAAATACCATTGGATTTCTTCTTTATTTATTACAAAAACACCCATGTACAACCGTACTGCACAAGTTGTGGGAGGGCGAAACAGGTTCTCCACGGGGTGAACAGGTAAAGATGCTGGCGCTCATGAATTATACATAAGAAATCAATATTGTTCTCTCCCACAGCCTGGTAAGAAGTTCCTTCCATTAGCAGTGGAGCACAATTTGGTGGACCTATTCCCCTCTTGTAGAGCGTGGAGATCTGCTGGGGAGCAAACAAAAACACTGTGCAACACTTACAGGGGGCTGGCAGATGTCAGTTGACTCAGAAGGAGACATTCAGGGTCAGCCTCAAAGACAAGAGAGCGGCAATATGATACAGCTCTTTGATACCTAAATAAGCCATAACTAGGCTGCTTGTTAGATCTCAGTTCTGTGGTGCAGTGTGAGGTACAGGCATTCTGCAGGGATTCATACAGGGGCATCAAGAAGGTAGCAGAAAGAACACATACAGGAAGCCAGTCGTACTCAAAACCCAAAACTCCATAAGTGCCACAGAATCCAATTCCCAATGCCAGACCACCCCTGCCCAGATTACCCCTGCATAGTTTCTGCTCTCAGTCCCCATGGCTTTGCTAGAACCTCCCTGGAAGCCGCAACCCAGAAATCTTTCCTCTCCACTGTAAAGTTCTGCTCCTAATACAGTATTCCGTCCGCTCTCTCTGCAATATTATTTACAATAAAACCTGAGAGAGCTATCAGGGTATTTGTTCCTCCTCTCAATTACATTATTGCTATCGTTTTAACATGTATCTAATGCCGGTCATATTCTGTCTTTATTCAGCATATTTAAATTTCAACATACTGTGAAAAACCAGAACTCTCCAAACTGGAAGTTTTTTCAAGTAATAACTTCTGGTTTTCTCCAACAGTTTTGTGACACTGAAAAGAGATTCGATTGAGTTCGAATGGGAAGTCCCATAGGCCTACTACTCACCACAGTGGCAGTTTGTAAGGCCCTCACCCACTCCCCGACACTGTAATGCTCCATGGTTTCCTTCTGAGTGGTGAGATGCAGTGTGCTGTGCCGTGGGCGCCTCAAAACCTCTGGTGACATGTACAATGGCAAGTATGGTGGGTTTTTTAAACTGGAGCACAGTCGGTTGATCTAGGATCCACTCCAAGAAGATTCAGCTTGTCACAGCCAATGTGTATCTAAAGACCTCCTAGATTCAACTTAAATGCAGTGGAATAATCTAATCTCTTACAGGACCTAAATGAATCGGGTTAGTGCATGCCCAATGTACCCTGGGTAGCCTGATGCCGACATCCCAGTTGATGGCTTCTTTCTCCTCACCAAGTCCAACCAAGGTCAGAGTCCCAGTCACTTTTCAATGGCACAGTGGGTTAATCTTCCCGGCTGTGAATCAAGTTGCAGTCCATTTTCAGATCAAAGTCATATACTATACTACCATGTCCATCTACGTAAAGAAAGCTGGCTGTCTGGTCAAGAAGGCGGTATGGAGATATAGTCTCAGTCCACTGCAGGCCTCACTGACAGTGCCCAGATCAAGAGGCGCCAGATAGGCTTATCTGTTCTCTGTGTTTGGATTTGACAGGACCTTTAACCAGTTAGGATTGCAGTGTGCAGTACTCACAAGTTTTGAAAACCCTGGAGAGATTTATTAAATAAAATCAAGAGCTTCAGATTCTAAAGTGAAAAGGCATGCTTCTCATCTCATTTTCTTCTTCCCAAGATGATGGTTGTCTTTAACACCTTCGGCACGTGGCGGATAGTAAGGGACACCCGGGTTCCTCTGTTTAGCATCTCTCCTGGTTTGGCGCTGCAACTGGCAATATTAGCTACTTGCTCTGTGATGACATCGGAAGAAACGTTCTTGATCCCATGGAGATATTTCACATACATGTCGTCCCTCAGAACAAGCAAGCTTTGCGGCTCCACAAGCAGAGACAGGAAATGACGTTCCTCCTCCTTCTGGGGCTTGGTAACCTGCACAAGAAGTCAACATAGCACAATGCAAGTGATGTTAGTCAGACTAAACAAACTTATACTGGTAAAATTCACAGTGTTCAGTATATTCTATAGGGCACAGATAGTTGACTGCTTTTAGTTTTGCTGGCTTATGGCTGATCACTAACCCCTTGACCGCGACTCAGTATGGAGGAAAATAGACTGCAATACATTTAACCTAGGGTAGTACTTTTTAGAGACCTTCCACGAAGTGCCTTGATAGGGAGTATATAAATGTCATTGTAGCAACTCCGAGCTAGCGACAATACCTGCTCACTGTCCCCTTCCTGCTCCTTGCAGACGGGGCGGTAAAAGTCCAGCATAGTGTGGGACCCCAGGCTGATGGTAGTCACTGTTGGAAAGTAGAGAGGGCCATCCTCATGGGGCTGAAACAGAATTAATCAAATTAGAAAATATACTGGCAGCTTGAGTTAAAAAATAAATGTCTTCACAACGTTCACTGTTTTCAGCAAACAAGGGAACCCGATGAGTAACTAAGGACCCCGGGTGTCAATTATATCATGTCACAATGGTCCTTAGAAAAGCAATTTTTAAGGCAACAAATGAAATATAGACCAAGATAGGCGCTATATTTATACAGTGTCCAGTCGGACACAGAGTTTTAATACGTTTGGATAGAATAAATTAAACACAACTGAAAAAACAATAGAGCGGGACGCAATCCTGCATCCAGTACAAAAAACAAGAAACAGGAAAACATTAAACATGAAAATTCCAGGCAAAACAAGAAAATGGAAGCTTGGTTAGATCAGAAAGTGAAAAAGGTATCCATAAATAGTAACCACACTACTATCACACATTGGTTAAGCATGGAACTATTGAGTTGGTCGACGACGTTTCGATCCCTTGCACAGAGAATAATGGGATCATCATCAGGACTAAGCGAATAATTGCCTGAATGTACACACAATGCCTCCTGGCAGTGCGTTAATCTGCTCGTTCCAGAAGAATTGGAGGACGAATGTGGACGTCTTCTCTCTGCTGGGGGTCGGGATTCAGTGATTCATGGGGGAGGGATAATACGCCGTCGGGCACGAAGATTAATACTATAGCACAGGAACGGTGAAATAATATGCAGTTTCGCCTGCCCGGTCTCACGATGGAGAGGATCAACCCTTAGGTTCTAGTGATCCTCGCCATCTCCATCTTGAGACTGGGCAGGCGAAACAGCATATTATTTCACCGTTCCTGCTCTATAGTATTAATCTTCGTGCCTGGCGGCGTATTGTCATTGTCCACTGTAAACTGTGGCTGTTCATTGGTCAATAGGCTTAGTAGTCCCTCCTTAGTAAAGCCTTGTCTCATTTTGTAAACTCCCATGGAGACAAACCCTGTTAAGTGTGTTGTTACCCGGTAGACTTTAATTACAGCCTCCAAGCACTATTTTCTCAAATAGCCTTACCCTATAGGACGTGCGTCGAAAGCATTTGCAATGTAATAGGTCTCGCATTTGCGAGAGTTTAAACTATTGGCATTGTAAATGACAATGCCTTTTTTTATCTGTTTTAAAACCAACACATAAATAAAAGGCATTGTCATTTACAATGCCAATAGCTCAAACTCTTGTAAATGTGAGACCCAAGCATTGCGAATGTTTGTTTTCTTTTTGGACTGGTTCAATTTTGGTGCTGCCCCCCACCTTGACTTTAGCAGCATGGTTCATTGGAAAGGTCTCAGAGCGGCTTCCTTCAAGCACTAAGAATGAAGGGTAGATGGCAATTTGGCGACGGAACACTGTGCACGAAACTGAATCACTGTTCAAATCACATTACTGAGGATGCTCAAACATTGTATTTAAGCCCTCGTGAACCATCTCACCTTACAATGCCTGATGGAAGGGCAGTCTCTTATGTGCAGCTTGGAAGGTGAAGGCATTCATAGGTCTCTTATTATAATACGGTAGGTAAAACTCCCATTTGTGATGCTCTTTTTTGGAATAAAAAGGTTATGGGGCAGCAACAGAGTTATTGTCATTTATCAGTGGAATCCTGGGGCCACAATACTGTTGTACTCAAACGGAATGACCACATTCTACTACTTTTCATGATTTGATTTTCTCAGGGTAAAGGGGTTGAGCAGTCAAAGCTTAGAGGAGAAGGAGTGGGGTTAGAAACTCAGGAGTACAGAGGCATTTTAAAGGACACAACAGGACTTAAATGTCCAGACAGTCCTTTACTTTCCCAAAAGAAATTGCTTTACTACAGGTGTTCGGTTGGAAATGTCATCTGCATGGTATCTGCTGCTTGTAATTCTGCCCTGAACGCCTGACGTTTTTTTTGGCCCTTCCATTATACTGATTTAGCATATGCACAGATCTAGGCCCGTCCATGAAAGTGGGTTTGCATTTCAGGATCCACCAGTCGCGATCAATAATTTCTGTTGACAGGGAAACCCACAATGAAAAATCCAGTGGCAAAGGGATCATTACCATTGCTTAAAACCACATGATCTCCAGAAGAACTTAACCTAGACAAATGAGTCCAACATTTCCCTAATCACAGTAACGTGATGCAGATGATGGACAAAGATGCTAGGACAGGTTTTAAGTCCTCCAGAAACGACAGAAGAGGTCGGTAAATGCACCTCTCGTGGACAGGGATGGTTGGGGATGATGTAGGCTCACCCTTCTGTAACGTGAACACGATGGAGCAGTACCTTGACCCAGATTTGTTGAAGGCTCTGTGAAGTTGGCTGGCTTTGTGGCTTTAAGGCAATCTACTTCGATCGAAATGGAGATGTTCTTCACTGAGGTTCTTTTAGTAAACTGGACCTTGGCGACCTTTGATGGAATGGTTCAATTCCTTCTGGCCAGAGCACTCTGCCTCCACATGCGAAAACAACAGTTGATGGACAGAATGCAGAACAATGTCATACATTCACCCAGTAAAGAGATCTGGGCCTAAATCCACCGTTTTTTTTCTCACCGCACCACCCCAGTTCAGACATGGCCATATGCAAATCAGCCTTGACCCTGTGCCTCATGGGAACAGTCCAGCTCGAACTGCCAAGCCATGTCTTCCCTGGACCGGAATCAAGCATCCTAGGACCGGTTTCTGGCTATCAGCCGTCTTCAGCCAGGATAGCTTGACTCCAGTGGCGTGGAGAGCACGGGACTCATGTCTGAGCATACCCGTCCCACTTGGGGTGACAAATGCAAAAACAACAGTTGATGGACAGAATGCAGAACAATGTCCTACATTCACCCCAGTACAGAGATCTGGCCCTAAATCCATCGTTTTTTTGCCCACCACACCACCCCAGTTCAGACATGGCCATATGCAAATCAGCCTTGACCCTGTGCCTCATGGGAACAGTCCTCGTGCAGGCAGGTACGGTTTTCTGTCTCTGCACAGGTCCAACAGCAACACAGATCCGCAGACTTCCCAACACAGGCCCAGTCTGAAGGGCGAGCGGCGGCTTCACAGCAGTCCCACTCCTGGTTCTTTAGTATCTGCTCTTCTGTAAGTGTACATGACCTCCTTGTTAATGAGCCAACACCGAACAGAGTACGGTCTGAAGAGGCCTTCTCTGGTGGACAGACAGTGACAATCAGGAATGCTGCACCCTTTAAATTTAGAAGCGCTCTTCCAATGCGGGAGTATACTTCTGAAATACATTGGGTACCACTTCCGCCAGGTTCTACCTCGAGGAAACTGAGTGGGCAAGAGTGTGCGGTATTGGTAATATTGCATTTTAAATCAATGCAAAATGTTTTCATCACTATTCTCCATTATTTACTACAGGAATGGTAAACACGTGCAAAAACAAACCTGGTACCATTCAAAAACAGCAATCTGTGCCTGGGTGTTATTGTAGCCATTATTAAATCGCCACTTGGAATTTATTTATCTTCACATTTTATATAGCTTGAAAAAACCAAAGCAGGATGAATGTGCGCTTTACAAGTACAACAACGTTGGAGAATGGAAATGTCCTGACAGTGAAAAGGAAGAAAAATTATGAACATTAAAGGTCAATATAAACTAGTTACCCAAAAGGGACACATTTAGCAGCTCACTTGTTAAAAAAAGATGTGAGAGAGAAGTAGAATTGGGAGGCAAGGTATGGTGAGAGGGGTGGATAAGGGCAGGCAATAGAGGGAGGATAGAGAGGTATCTCATGGGACAAGGTTGTGGAAGTGGTTTGCGAGGAGTGACCAAGCAAATGGGGAAGAGAACAAATCAGGAGGAATGGGGTTGTAAGTGGCACAGATTTTGTTTTAAATTGTTATCTATTTTAAATTTAGATTGACAACATTTTGCTAAAAAAAAAAAAAAAAAAGAAGAGTAGGTGAAAATTTTGAAACTGTTTATTTTATACAAAACTCTCGACCTTACTAAAACTCTGACACTGTCCGTTGTCTTGTTGTTAATTCACCTAGGAAGATTTACTGGTCTAATACTAATTCCAGCACTTTTTGGAATAGTAGTGAGTGTGAATTTCAAAGAGGGTGACCATCTTGAGTTTTATGATTGCTGATGTGTATATAGTTAATGGGGGAAGCTATCAGGGTCAGGAAGACTTGTCTGACTTGTGTGGTGTTTCCCTTAACATTAATGCAGTGGACTTCAATGGTAAACATAAATTAAGGCTCTAAAGAACCGTATTACATGCAATATTGCATACTTATTCCTTTCAAGTAGGCTTGGTCCATGTCCCTATTCTATTGAATCAGCTGCAGAATATCATTAAGTGGGATTCTAAGACAAAGAGGATATGCAGTGACCTAGCTAGCTTTGCCTAAAACATTGTGAGAGAAACTAGACCATGGGACAAAGTGTCACCACCGAACAACCGCAGATGAAGATATGATGCCATCTTTGCTAAGTTTAGGCCCTTGCATACATTTATGATTCTTGAACAACCTCAGGAATACCTACATCCTATAAAACCTAAAGCCCTAAAATAAGCAGTAGCTTTTTTAAACCTGTGAGTCAGCCCTAAAAAAAATGCAAAAAAATTTGATGAAGCGAAAATTTGGCATTGTGTAATATACTATCGTACATTGGCTTAGAAAAGGTTTTTTCGAAAGGGGCGCACTGCTAGGAATTAGCGCAATAGAATCAGTTAACTCACTATTGGATGCGAGGTGCAAAACAAAGGGGCTGAGGGGAAAGCCCTATACCCCTCCAAGTAGTGTCAACCTAGGTCGGCACCGCGTACAAAGAAACTAGAATACCCCTGCACACTAGAAAATATATACAGTCAATTGGTGTAGACTCTAGAGAGCAAGGACAAAGCCTATCAGTTGAACAATAATAATTGATATCTTTTCAAGTCTTTCGTTGGTAGGTGGTGTCTTTAATGTTCATAACAAGAAAAACAGCCGACACGCGTTTCATCGCGTGTGGGACAATCTTCCCGCGACTCCTCAGGGCTGGGGAGGATACAAAAGCAGGTGATGGGGTACATGGTGTGGTACACTTGTTTTAAATTAAAAACTGTATTGTCCTTGGATTAAACCTGTGCAGAAGGGAAACCACAGCACGCGTGAAAAAACTCGTGAAAAAACAGGGTGTACGGCGTAGTCAGGAGAGGTGAGTAGTGTGGTGTGTGTGGAGGATGACAGAACGTAAGGTAACCCTAGTCGACGAGGTAGGTGGTGGTAGGCGTGAGGGGTACGTTCAATGGATGATGTGAAGGAAGTGTGGGAGAAGAAACTAAGGCAGGGGAAATTTAAATTAAGTACAAGACAGCATATAGAGTGTCTGGATTGGGTAAACATGCATGGGTCCACACAATACGGAGTGTTCAGCCTGAGCATACCTATTGAAGCTGTGGGCAAGTAGTGGAAGTCTAGAGGAACAACAAAAGGAGTGTACATCCCGCGATTACCAACCTGAACATTGCCAGGGCTGGCACAATTAAACAACCCAAATTGAAGAAGTATAGTGAAGGGGAAGAGAATACAATGCTCACCGCTCTGTCGGTGATAATACCGACCCGACTGGGCCCTGGACTTGTAGGTGGAGATGGAGTAGTTGTATGTAAATCTATAAATCAACAAAAATTGCAATATGAGGATGATGTGGCGCTGGTTGAAAAACTCAACTAGGTCCCTGACCAACACAACATACTGCTCACTTTGCCAGTGGGGCTATGGTGTCGAAATGATGAGCGAGTAAAACTGTAGGACACTCTCGGATGTGTCAGGAAGTTGTTGTAAACCCAAGCTGATGGAAAAGGAGAACGAATAAAAGGGAGGAAACAAATGGGAGGTAGTGCCCGTATGTGGGTCGACAGGTTGAAATAACAGAAGAGACAATTGCAGGTGGGAAACAGTACATGCTGTATATCGTACCAAGCCAAAGTAAGGCGGAGAGGGGGGTTTCATGACTGGATGGAAATAGAATAAGATGGCGCCGACTCTGCCACAATTATAGTGTCAGACTATTGTCATAGCCAAAGTTACTCTTTGTATATGGATAAAACTAAAAACAGATCCTCTAAAGAGCTCTTCTCAACCTCAGGTTAAAACTAATCGGGTTTTGAACATCTATACAAGTGGGTGTGAGAGCCTATAACCCGGGGGTTGTACGTGATATGCTAACATGAAAAGGAAAAAGTGGTCATCTGAAACCTTACTTGTAAAGAACGTGTAAAAAGTTCGGCCACACAGAGCGATAATGGAAAGTTCCTTAGAAAACGCAATGAATTGGAGCCTGTACGGGGAGAAACAATGTCTATCTCAAAGTTGTACCTGGAGGGTACTACGGGCAGGCAGCTATTCTAAGTGGCGAAAGGGTTTTGAGTGAAACGCACACTGAATACAAGAGAAAAACCGCACTTACTCGAGAACTGAAGGTGCGGATGTGCACGTTTGAAGCATAGCGAGCAAAAGTAAACGGAATACTTCTTGACATTCCCTCAACGGAAAAATATAAAGTCGAAGAATTGATCAGATATTATACCAGGGTGCGCGTTCAGGACAACAGGCACCGAGTGCAATTCGAAGACAGAAAAACTTGAACTTACTATTTCTTCCTGACGTGTGTGTCCGTAGCGTTCAATCGCTCAGTGTACCCAGTAGTGGTCACAGAGTGCTTGTGCCGGAAGTCTTTAAAAAGTCGTGTCACATCGGGCCCGAGTGTGAGCAACTAGAACGCGTAGCGCCGGAGGAAGTATGGTGACTTCCGGTATGCGGGTGATCCTTAGATTAAACTCAACAGAGATCGTCCGAGTATTTACAGATGGAAAATAGTCCATCCATTCATGAAAGCACGGCAACAATCTTGCCCAAGCGTTTAGGATGAAAAAATATCCTATTACAAAGATGCGCAAGGCCGTAAGAATGATTCCACCGTGAAGGTCTCAACATTAGTGTTCGTGAACATGCTCATAAGTGAATTTGTGTGTAGTCACTCGCATGCAAAACATTTGTCCTTGCCCACAGCGTCAATAGGTATGCTCAGGCTGAACAGTCCGTATTGTGTGGACCCATGCATGTTTACCCAATCCAGACACTCTAGATGCTGTCTTGTACTTAATTTAACCTTCCCCTGCCTTAGTCTCTTCTCCCACACTTCCTTCACATCATCCATTGAACGTACCCCTCACCCTTACCACCACCTACCTCGTCGACTAGGGTTACCTTACGTTCTGTCATCCACCACATACACCACTCTACTCACCACTCCTGACTACGCCGTACACCCTGTTTTTTCACGAGTTTTTTCACGCGTGCTGTGGTTTCCCTTCTGCACAGGTTTAATCCAAGGACAATACAGTTTTTAATGTAAAACAAGTGTACCACACCATGTACCCCATCACCTGCTTTTGTATCCTTCCCAGCCCCGAGGAGTCGCGGGAAGATTGTCCAACACGCGACGAAACACGTGTCGGCTGGTTTTCTTGTTATGAACATTAAAGACACCACCTATCAACGAAAGACTTGAAAAGATATAAATTATTATTGTTCAACTGATAGGCTTTGTCCTTGCTCTCTAGAGTCTACACCAATTGACTGTATATATTTTCTAGAGTGTGCAGGGGTATTCTAGTTTCTTTGTGTAATATACTATCAGACCCGCTGTCACAGCTCCACTTTTCAAAGAAACAGACCTATCTCTAACATTGTTACATTTTACTTCTTGGTTCGCTTTTCCCTGCTAGAGTAGCAACCCCATGAAAGAATGAATATAAGGCACAGAAATCCCTGAAGTTACCATAATCCCCTCGCCAGGGCGATACTCATTCACCAGCACATGGTTCGCCACTTTTCCATCAAACAAGCCAAAGGATGAGATTTTCTCTGCGTACTTCTGTAGCCAATCGGGCAGGCTTTCAGCCAGCATCCCTCTGGGGTGTGGTAAACCACCTATCAGAAGTAGATAAAGAAGGAGTGAAAGAAAATTATGGAGCATCGCATTTAGGTTGCAGATGCGGTAGAAATAAAGGTAAATTATCAAACATTCCAAAGGTTGAAAGCATTGAAGTTGTTGTTTGAAATGTGTTATTTGGATGCGGCAGTTGGAATTGCACATTATATATTCGTTTTCAAACTAAATTTCAAGAATTGGTTTGAATAGGATATGCTGCTATGGAGGATTTGGGCTGCTAGATTGCAGAAGTGATAAACCCTACTGTGAATTTGATTTTGAACACCGCACTGCGTGAGGGGCACATGGCGCAAACCTGGAAACATGCAAACATTCTCCCTCTTTTAAAGAAACCCACAGCTGACCCAGAGGTAAACCGGTAACTACAGGCTATATCCCTGCTGCCTTTCTTCTCCATGGTTTTGGAGAAATATGTCAACACAGTCACTACGGACTACGTGGAGGCCAACCATCTTTTGCACCCGAGTCAGTCGGGCTTCAGAGCTAATTTCAGCACGGAAACGGCCTTATTAAAAGTCACGGAAACTATAAAAGCTACTATGGATAGGGGAGGCAATGCGGTTTTGATGTTTTTGGACCTTTCCGCGGCCTTCGATACCGTACCCCACAAAAGACTATTGCAAAGACTTGTGGAGGGCGGTAGCGGAGGCACGGTATTGGGATGGTTCACTTCAATCTGAAACAACCGTTTACAAATTATCTGGTCCCCTCCTTTCGCTGCTGAAATCCCTCCCAAGAATGTCGGGGTCCCACAGGGCTCAATTTTAAGCCCAACACTGTTCAATTTGTATATGGCCCCTCTTGCACTTCTCGCCGAGAAATACGAGGGCAAAATAGTATTGTATGCGGACGACACGCAATTGTTGTTCACTTGCAAGAAGAGGGCTGAGTACAAGGGCAATGTGATCAACACATGCCTCTCAGAGGTTTTAACTTGGCTTAGATAAAACCAACTGAAGTGCAACTCTGAAAAGTCAGAGATTATAGTCTTCGGCTCACGTCCTTGTGAAGCATGGTACAAATGGTGGCTGCAGGATATGTCTCCCCCCACATCTTCAGTTACCACCGTGAAAAATCTTGGGGTCAGATTGGATGTTGCCCTCTCTATGAAGTTTCAGATCCAATTGGTGGCCGGGACCTGTTTTGGGGTTTCGTAAATGCTGTGGAACTTTCTCCCCCTGCTCCCAGTTTCTCACAGGAAAACAGTAGTCCAGGCTTTTGTTGTCTCGAGACTGGACTATGTAAACTCCCTGTACCTGTGTCTCCCGGACTACTTACTAGGCCGATTGCAGGTAGTCCAGAATGTGGCGGCCAGGGCCATCTTTCTGGCAGGACTTATAACACGCACAACCCATCTTCTGTTTTCCTTGCATTGGCTCCCGGTTCGGAAAAGAATCCATTTTAAAGCGTTAGTTTTGGTCTTTAAAGCCTTTCATCAGATAGGAGACCCTTACCTTAGGGAAAGATTTCAACACTAAACTCCTCAACGTACCCTGAGGTCCTCTGCTCAGCTTTTGACCTCTACTCCCAAGGTCCTGCTTTTCCGGGCATGGGGAAGATCCTTTTAAGCAGTGGCCTCTCGTCTGTGGAATAGCCTCCCTCTCTCTCTAAGACATGTACAGGACCTCTTTACCTTAAGGACGAAATTAAAAGCATGGCTTTTTCAACTTTAGGTCCTAGCCAGTTGCTGCTTTGGGTGTTCTTCTGTTAGCTGTTACGTGGTTTTTCTCTTAGCGCCAGGACACTCTTGGGAGTAGCCGCACACTTTAAAAATACCACATAACATAGATGTTTTTACATTGTATGGTTGCTCCATTGTTTTAGTATGTTTAATGGACCATCTTCCCAATAAACTTTTGTTTAGCCTCTTTCTCTTTAATGGTAAATGAGGCAAGAGCAATACCAGAGAAGTTGTAAGAGCTGTTCCTGACCACTTATTCTACAAAATCCACAGCTGTCAGGGACACAACATCTCTTACCCTTGTTCAAAACTTCAGTCCATCTCAAGAGCACAGGAAGATAACTGCCAAATAATATCTATTAGACACTCTACATCTGGTGACTACATTCAAAGTACTACACGCCTCATTATTTTTAATTACCTTATAGGGTTTCTACTTCTAATTGTCATTGACTCCGTTCAGATGATGACCCTTTTAAATAATTCTTAAGGTCAGAACATCAACATTTTGAGTTTGGGTTATCACTCCACCTTTCGCCTCCTTCCATTTTCCTTGGTCTCTTGATATACAACTTCTGAGAGCCATTGTATTTTAATTTGAACATTAAACCTTCTGTTACTGCTATCAAATATTTGATACCTCTGAGCACAGTGATGTCACCTTACACTTTGACGTAGCATCTTTCTTTGCACAAATTATTAAACGTTTTATTAATATCTTAAATGTGGGGTTTTTCTTTACTTATAGTTTATTTATGTTGATAATTTAGTACATTTCGTTACTCTTTCAGCCCAGTGTGGTTCCCTTTATTTTTCCTTGAAACCAAGAATTCATCTTTACAACTAAAACCCAAAATAACCACTATTCTTCTTCCCATCTTGAGACCTGAGCGCAATTTGCTCCTCAAATACCCCAGACTTGATAGAGAAATGTGCTTGGTCGCTCTTCAAGACTTTCTTGCGAATCTTTACCCTTCTAGGGCCGATTTACCATTACCCCTGATTATTTCACAGAGTCCCAGCATTTCATAAATTTGTATTCAAGTACCGTAGGAGGTGCTTGGATAGAAATCGGTCTGAAAAGAAGGCGTCTGTAGTCGTTAGAATGTGATTACAGAGTTATCACAAGTAATAAATACTGTACAATTCAGGATTACACTTTGCCAGCCTTGAATTTCCTTCGAATATTATTCTGGAAAGCTAATGTCGCCTGTGAATCCATTCAACTTACTTAGGACCTGATTCAAAGTTAGGCGGGTGGGTATTCTGTCACAAACATGACGGATATCTGTTTGCCTTAATACAAGTACATGAAGTTGTACTACGCTTGAAAGGCGAACAAAATAGCCATCAGAGCACTTGTCTGCCAAACTCTAAATCAGGTCTGGGCGTGAAATTCAGCTCTGCTTGGTGAGTTTTTTCCACTCCACACTGCACTTACTGAGCAAGGATCTAAAATTTCTGCGAAGCCTAATTTTTTCCTTGCTCGCGTTTGCCAACGTTAAGTTGCAGAGCGAGGAAAATCTTACTCAAGACCACCTCCCAGCGAGATTTTTTAACGTGGGTGGTTGCTTACGCTCGCGTTGAGAAACCTTCATTCGCGTTGAGGAAGCTGTCGCTCGAGTAGAACATCTACTTGAGCGGCAGAAAGGAGCAGCGCCCTCTCGTAGAGTGGTGCAGAGTGCAGTGATAGAGAGTACAGTGGTGCAGAGTAGAATAGAGTGACATAGACTGCAGTGACCTAGAGTGCAATTGTGTAAAGTGACGTTGCATGCAGTGGCATAGAGTAGAATGTTGAAGAGTATACTGGCATAAAGCGCAGTGATGCAAAGTAGTTGTTGTAGGTGCAGTGGCGTAGGGTGCACTGGTTTGAAGTAAAGTGGTGTAGAGCGCATTGGCATAGAGTGCAGTGGTTTAGAGTACAGTGGCATAGCATAGCCTGCAGAGTGAAAGTCTCTGAATTTTTTTTTAACTGGACACCGTATACAGGCGGAGGGATACACCTACTCTCAAATCTTTACATCTAAATGATGGGTTACATGATGCCCGGTTGACGCTATCTTCTCATATAGGTATAACATTGACCTCAGACACACCACATGCCCTTTGCTGATTAAAATATTGTACCTAAACCGTCTACAGAATAACCGTCAAAAATTAAAGGAACCTGCTTGAGCCTTGAAGAAGTCCCAAGAGGGATGAAACGCTTTGGCGAGCAATTTTGTTGTTTCTTCTAAGAATAAAAAATTTGGGAATAAAAAGGACTGCGTTTTCTACAATCAAAAACATCATCGTTTGGTCTTTTTATTGGGAAGCTATTTGTTCTATATTATGTTTTGCCTTCGAAATATGATGCAACACTGCTGTTAAAAGATAGATTACTTGTGTTTCTCGGGTGCAGGGTCAATTTTGTGCTTTTTTTTTAGAAGCGTGAAGTGACGCAGCGTATAGTGGCGTAGAGTCAGTGGCGTTGAATAGATTGTTTCAGAGTGTAGTGCACAGTGGCACTGAGTAAAGTGGTATACAATAGAGTGGCGCCGTGTTGATTGCAGTGACATCAAGTGGAGTGTTGCAGAGTAGAGTGGCGTATTGTGCAGTGAGATACAATGCAGTGGCATAGAGTAGATTGTTTCAGAGTAGAGGGAAGTGGTGTAGAGTGGAGTGGTGCAGGGTAGAGTGGAGTGGTATGTAGTAATGGCATAGAGTGCAGTGTTGCAGAGTGGAGTGGGGTGGAGTGGTGCAGAGGCAAAAAGTGCATTTGTGCATAGTAGAGTGGGGTAAAGTGCATTTGCAAAGAGTAGATTGATGCAGAGTAGAGTGAAGTGGCGTAGAGTGCAGTGGTACACAGTCGGTTAGAGTGGCACAGGCGCATTGGCGTGGAGTGCAGCAGAGAGGCGTAGAGTGCAGCAGAGTAGAGTGCAGTGGGATAGAGTAAAGGGGCGCAGAGTAGAGTGGGGTGGGGTAGGGTTCAGTAGCAGAGAGTGTAGTGCTGCAGAGTGGAGTGTCGTAGATGCATTGGCATAGAGTGCAGTGACGTAGAGTGGTGCACAGTAAAGTGACAGAGTGCAATGGTGTTGAGTGGCGTAGAGTGCAATGGTGTAGAGTATAGTGGCTTACAGGGCAGTGTTGCAGAGTAGATTGGCATAGAGTGCATTGGTTTTGCAAAAGTGGTGTAGAAAGCACCAGTGTAGAGTGGAGTGGCATAGAGTGCCGCAGTGTACATAAAGAGTGGCATAGTGGAGTGGTTCAGAGTGGAATAGAGTGGCGTAGACTGAAGTGACAGAAAAGATTGTTTTAGAGTAGAGTTTGGACTACAGTGGCATAGAGTGCAGTGGTGCAGAATAGATTAGAGCGGCTTAAAGTGGTGTGGCATAGAGTAGAGCAATGCAGAGTGGGGTGGCGGAGAGAGTAGTATTGAAGAGTAGAGTGAAGTGGCATAGAGAGAAGTGGTGCAGGGTAGAGTGCAGGAGTATAGAGAGGAGTGATGCATAGGAGAGTGGTGTTGAGTGCATTACCATAAAGTACAGTGGCGCAGTGGCGTAGAGTGTAGTAGAATGTCAGAGTGATGCAGAGAGCAGTGGTGTAGAGTACAGTGGTGCAGAGAAGATTAGAGTGACGTAGAATGCAGTGAGGTAGAGTGCAATGGTGTAGAGTGATGTAGCGTGCAGTGGCATAGAGTAGAATTTTGTAGAGTATAGTGGTGTAAATTGCAGTGATGCAAAGAAGATGACATAGGTACAGTGGCATAGGGTGGATTGTTTTTTTAGCAAAGCTGTGTAGAGAGAACTAGCATAGATTGCAGTGGTTTAGTGTAGAGTGGCATAGCATACAGAGCAGTGGACTAGAGTGGCGCAGCATAGAATGCTGTGACAGAGTGGTGTAGAGTAGAGTGGCGTAGAGTGCAGTGGTACAGTAAAGATTGCAGAGTGAAGTGGAGTGGTGCGGGGTAGAGTGCAGTGGCATAGGACACAATTGCGTAGAGTGGCACAATGTCGATTGCTGGCGTAGAGTAGAGTGGCACAGAGTAGAGTGGCACAGAGGAGTAGTGTGGCATAAAGTGCAGTGAAATAGAGTGCAATGGCATATATTACATTGTTTCAGAGTAGAGTGCCTTGGTGGGGGCAGGCTAGAGTGGAGTGGTATAGAGTAGTGGCATAGAGTGCATTGGTGTAGAGTGCAGTGTTACAGTGTGGAGTGCGTAGATTAGAGTGGTGCAGAGTTGAGTTGTCTAGACTGGAGTGGTGTAGAATGCAGTGGTATATAGCGGAGTGGTGTAGAATGCAGTGGTATATAGCGGAGTGGTGTAGCATGCACTCGCATAGTGTAGAGTTGTGCAGAGTAAAGTAGAGAGGGATAGAGTGAAGTGGCATTGCGTGCAGTGTCAGAGTGCAGAGGTGCACAGTAGATTAGACTGGCATAAAGTACATTGGCATAGAGTGCAGTGGTGTGGAGTGGTGCACAGTAGAGTGGTGCAGAGTAGAGTGGCATAGAGTTCAGTGGCGCAGAGTAGAATGTCGTAGAGTGCAGTGATGCAGAGTAGAGTGGTGTAGAGTGCATTGGTATTGGTGTACAGTGGTGCAGAGTAAAGTGACGTAGAGTGCAATGGTGTAGAGCAGTGATACAGAAAGTATGGCCCCTGGGCTGCATGCACCCCCTGCCCTTTATGTGCGGTGCCCCTGCACTGGGCAGCTGCCTACTTGACATAGCACTAACATAACATAACAGGTGGGAGACCATACTGAGACCTATTCAAGTTTACCCACACCCCCACTGCGAGGTGGGAATTTTGCCCCTGGAATCACAGAGATAACTAAGAACATTCTTGCGTTAGAGAATATAACAATTCTCAAGCCGTATTTATTACAATTAATAAACATGACATTAAAAAGCATGTGCAGCATTGTTGCAATTCAATTCAGACAGTGGATGTACATGCGTTGCGTCATCTACACCATACCTACCTCTCTACGACCACCCCCTACTAGCATCAGTGTGGCCCTCCGTCACAACGCCGATTAAACTTTTTGGTCCCTGGGAAAATGTTTGTGAGTACCCGTGGTATAGAGTATAGTGGCGTACAGTGCAGTAGCGTAGAGTGTATTGTTTTTTAGTAAAGTGGTGTAGAGTGAATTGGTGCAGAATGCAGTGGCATAGAGTGCAGTGGCGTAGAGTGGAATGGAGTGGCGTAGAGTGGAGTGGGGCAGAGTGGAATTGAGTGGCATAGACTGCAGATGCATACAGTAGATTCTTTCAGAGTAGAGTGAAGTGGTGTAGTGCAGTGGAATAGAGTAGAGAGTCAAACAGTGCAGTGGAGAAGAGTGGCCTAGAGTGGATTGGTGTAGAGTTCAGAGGCATAGAGTGGCATAAATTAGAGTGGCTCAGTGCAGTGTTGAAGAATATACTGTGATAGAGTGCAGTAATGTATAGTAGAGGGGCGTGGAGTGCATTGGCGTAGAGTACTATTCCGTAGAGTAGAGTGGCTCAGTGCAGTGAGAGTACAATGGCACAGAGTGCAGTGGCATAGAGTACAGAGGTGTTGAGTACAGTGGTGGAGAGTAGATTGGCGCAGAGCGCATTGGTTTTGAGTAAAATGGTGTAGGGTGCATTGGCATAGAGTGTAGAGGCGTAGACTGATGTGGAGTGCAATGGCATAGAGTAGATTGTTTCAGAGTAGAGTGCAGTGGTGTAGAGTAGAGTTGCATAGAGGGGACTGGCATAGAGAGCACTGTTACGGTGGAGGAGCACAGAGTAGAGTTCATTGGCGTAGAGTTCAGTGTTGCAGAGTAGGGTAGCATAGAGTGAAGTGGTGTAGAGTGCAGTGGTGCATAGTAGAGTATTGTGGGGTAGAGTGCATTGGCATATAGTACAGAGGAGGCATAGAGTGGAGTGGTGAAGAGTAGAGTGCAGTGGCGTGGAGTTTACCCTTTGAGATTAGCAATAATGATGATCTGAGGATATTTAAAAACCAATTGAAAACCTTACTTTTTAATTAGATGGCATAGCTTCTACTTTCCCTCCCGCTCACCCCCGCATTGGTCTATCGCGCTGGGACACTTTCAGGTAGCTGAGCGCGTTATAAAGTTGCAGTAACATAACATAACAGTTGAGTTGAGTGGTGCAGAGTGGGGTGGGGTAACGTGGAGCATGGATGGTATGGTATCGTACTGCCATTACAGACAACATATCTTCAATTGAAATGACCATTACATTTGACAAATATACAGTTTTACTGATAAAACGTATACAGCACACAAACAATGTGTGGAAATGTTATCACCAAGTGTATTAATTTGGTGGTTAGCACAGTTATTTACAGACATTTAAATTTTGATGTGATGGTAAAGCCTTCCTCAGGCACTTCTCCAGAACCAGCATGAATGTCACATAAACCCTCTCACTTTGAAGTCGGAGAAAGAAAAATAAACACCAAGCTCCCTGGAAGACACAACTTGACAATTGACCTCTGTCTTTAAATGCACAAATAAGAACATGATTTAAAGGCCTGTATACAGAAAGAGAGTTTATGGAAGAATACAGTACACATGGTTTAGGCAACAGGAGGGACAAGCTGAACCTGGAGAGCCTAAAGCAGATATACCTAGCAAATAGAAAGCCAGAAAATGAGTTAAAAACCACAAAGCCGTGGTAATTAACAGGCAGCATGCATTCCTAGGTCAACTTTCTGAGAGTCCCCAAGATGTCTTTAGCAAATCAGACAGCTGTGCTGTCTGGTAGGCTTCCGCCTACAAACTATCAAGAAAGTAGAGGGATTTCAACAAGTACTGAGACAATGTTAATGATAATGTGTACATTTGTATTCTCCTATGGGATCACGTAGGTACTTGAAAAAAATGCCACAAATGTGCAGACACTATTACCACTTACTCAGAAAGGGTACAATAAATCACTTTTAATCCAAATATGTAGGATAGTGCCCTAACAAGTAAATACATATTTCTTCTTACCAATCTTATAATGTATTTCCATGTATACATGACTTGATTTGGGATACCAAGGCATGGTGACTTTAAATTCTGAAAAAGACTATTGTGTAGCAACCTGATCTGCCCATATATCACCATTTGTGCAGAAGTCAAGATGTGTGTCAAAATACTTCTGTAATACTGTTTCTCTGCATCTGCAATGTCCAACAGAGAAACTGTCTATCATTACCATCAGTATATGTGTGAATGTAGGTATTTGTACAGGTATAAATGCGCGGTAATGGCTTTACACCCTCTTATGTCCTATTTCTAAAGAACAAAAACAAGTATAATAAATAATTCAGCAGCTGGCTTTTAAAGCCTGATTTTGTAATGTGCTTTGAGTGAGCACCCTGGCGCATTAGAGTGTAATGGTTCACATGGAAAAGAATCTGTGCTAGTCATACCTGAGCCCCAAGACATTTTCTTAGGAGATGGTTACATGTCTTGTGGCACTGTCATAAAGAAATATGCAAGCCAAATGAAAGGTCTAGTGACTAGTCTGTAAGGACATTTTTATGCACTCTTGTTTGATAAAGAGTTTTATGAAGGCAGTCTGAAATCTGAACATAAACTGATTTAGTTTTCCTAATATGATCTTGAATGAATTAATGAAGGACCTATAAAGCCCCAAAAGAACTAATAGGGGTGTGGTAATGCTAAGACTGGCCTACATGGGAGAAAGCAAATTAAAGTATAGAAGTGAATAACCAGGTTTACAACAGTTTGTGGAAAGTAAAAATGATCCTGAGAATGGGCCAAGATCAAAAGGGAGTTCCGAAGTTGGAATAGGATGAAGAAGAGACATCGAAGAGGAGCCTTAAGGATCTTAGGCCGAGCCAGCACGTTTGCAATGAACGGAGCGAGAAAGAATATAAAGAAAAAAGTAATGTTGAAGAAAAATAGAATCTTGGCCAGATGCAGCCCTATGGCATAAACCAAGACTTTTGAAAACAGAACGTTTGGCGTAGAATATCAATGATTATTTTTTAGATGATTAAAAATGGAGGAGTGAAAGGGGAGCCCAACAAATAGGCAGGCAGCTTCTATCTTAATTAACTGACGCCCTGTAATCCACCATCTTGTGCAGGCCGGACATTTGGGGAGCACAGCATAACAAACACAAGATGATGGACGAAGTGCTGAAACGTTTCAACCACTCACCCCTAGTCATAAGATCTGGGTTGAATCCATCGTTCTTTTACTTACTATGCCACCCTAAATTGGACCCAGCCATTTGAAAATCAGTCTTGTCCCTGCTACTCATGGGAACAGTCCAGCCCGTACTGTCAGGCCATTTGGAGAAATATAAAAATCTTTATTAGCACTGTGAGTTAGAAGAAGCAGTTAGTTATCACTTTATTGACTGGGGGATAAGAGAGGAATTTGTCAGAAATGAATCCCCAGTGGAGAACCAAACTCACTGGACTGACAGGTATCCTAACAGAGGGAAACTCTCCTGCGACTGGATGGCAGGGGGGGGGGGGGGGGGGGGGGGGGAGGGGAAGTCCTCAAACCACAGCAGCTCACTTTCATTCAAATTTAATTTTATTCACTAGCAACAGGAATTTACTGTAGTTCTGACTCACACTCACCCCAGTTCTGAAGTTTCCTTCCTGACAGGTGAACCCATTTGGGTTTAGGGGCACTGTACACCTGTGGGAAGTAAAAAACAGGAGAGGTATTCATTTTGGTAATATACTTTGCACAACTTCATTACCAGATACAAGGATAAAAGCAAAAAGACAATACAGAAGATGAGTTCTTGGAAACTTTAAATTATGTAGCCTTTATGGAAAAGTGAACAGGCAAACACAACAAATGGGTGAGCGCAAAGGAAGCAGGAAGAGGTATGCAGGAGACATCTGCAAATGGTAAAATAAGATTATTTCATTATTTCACGATGCCACTTTTATGTAGTGTTATACGTTTTTGGTATAGCCCCATGCTTGGTCATTCCTTTGCCTCTTGTGTTTTCGGTTCTTGGAGGCAGACTCATGCCTGCAATTCTGACGTACCTGGCAGACGGTCTCAGTTGGCTCCTAGCACCTTCATAAGCCTGAGCAAATGTGGGTGATGTGGTTTGTGGGCTGAGAATCTTCCCCACTAATGTGTTCTGTAAGAGGGACATATCTTCTGACCCTTTAAAGGAGAAATATCCCTGCCTGGTGATTTGGATGAACTGTTCAAGTCTTATGGCCCGCTACCTAATGCTTATCAGCATGGCAGTATGTCTGTTTTTGGGCCTTAACGGATCTCTTTACTAATAGACCCTGTGACCTTCCACAGTCAGAGTGTTTGTGGATACAAGTTTGTGAATCTGCTTATTGTCTGGGGTGTACTGTTCCTATCATAGCTTCTACTGGACTCAATGCTGCCTCCACTACTTATTAACCGGTCTTCCTCTAATTGGGATGGATTTGCCTTCTTCTTGCCCTGATTCCTTTTGTAGCACAAATGCTAAATCAAGCAATATAGCACGGCAATACATAAGCACCAAACATTATGGCAACAGGAATACTTGTGTTTATTCAGGAACATATTTGGTCTTTGGAATAAGCTGTGAAAGATACAAATGTCAGTCTTGTGGAGGAGAACAAATCGTAACACATCAGATATTGACAGGAAGACAACTGCATGCCGCTTAACATCATAAAAAGGGGTTTGAGGACCTGCAGAATTCAACTTGGACAAATTGATAACTTTCTGAAAGGGAAGATGAGGTCCAGTCGTGGATCTTATGCTCCAGGCCCATCTTCTCTTTTTAAATTGAGAAGGGTTTCTCCAGGTCAATCATGACAAAGTCCAATGAGTTATATGGAAATGTAATTTAGTTGGTGCCTCAATACCAGTGGAAGATTTGCCATCTTAGTGATTCAGCATTGTCTGAAGTCTAATTAGCAGTTGTGCAGGAGAATATTATTATTGCTATGTTTCTAAAGTTGTGATACATCAGATTTCTCTAAGGTCAATTTTGTGCCCACTCTTCAAGTGACCGGGAGTCCATGGAGCACAGTGTTGTCATCACAGAGATGCAAGACTATGAAGGCTAGAATGGCAGTTCTGAAGTTACTTTCAGGGAGGAACCGTTTGAATTTCTTTAGCAGACAGAATTGGCAGCTGGCTGTCTTGCCTATTTTCATGCAATGCTCGAGGGAGCGCGAGGTCAATATATAGGGAAAATCCAAATGACTTGGCATTGGGTGAAAGTTGAGGTTCGAAACGGTACAGGCTAAGTTTTGTTGAGCCAGGGTTGAGTAATGTGGCATAGAGGAACCAACTAATTCATAACTTCTTAAGCCTCCTGATCTCTAGAAGGCAATAATAAAATGTCAATCCGTGTTTTGTCAAAACTTACAGTGGTCTTGTTACTATAAGAGACACATCTGTCCCACTGTAAGATTCTTTTTCTAGGTTAACTGGGATGCAGTACTCCTAATCCTCTTACTTCTTTGGGTTCTCCTCAGCGTCAGACTTGATAAAGATATAAATCATGAGATGTTCATTGAAAAACTAGTAGAAGATAAATACAACAAAGAGATCAAGGCAAACGATATGGTGATTTCAGGCATTTTTCTAAAATAGAAATTCCTATTCTTCCATAGCAGAGAAGAAAGAACTGATTCGCCAAAACTTTGCTCACACATTTGGAAATTATCTCATTCAAACCTTCACTTCTTGGATTCTTGACATTAAATAAAGAACTCTTGTGCACAAACCCCTCTACTGCCATTTCTGCTACCACTGGTAAGCGTAAAGGTCATGATACCTGCATCCTTTGTAATGGAGAAGGGTTCAAAGACTTGGGTGTCTAAAAAAAGAAGCAACTGGTATTGGGCAAATAAATGCAGTCTGTATTCTGCTGATCAGAGACAAACGTTACATTGGAGAATAAATGGATAGATGTTCTGATTCTCTCCCCACATCCCCCAGAATGACAGGAACAGTTCAGTTTATGTTATGAGATTAAGCACAGCCCCAGCAACTTCATGTAAGCAAGGAGAATATTCCTGCTACTTCCACTGATTCAAATGTCAACTTGGAAACTGCAGTTCCGTCAAGAGCTATTGCTGATACTGCTGGACCCCTTACCACACTCTATTCATGCTCTTGGGAAGGCACAGTTGAAATTAGTACAGTTGTTGAGCTGACGTAGTTGTCGCTGTGGCACAACCGAACACTTCATTGAAACACATAACTAAAACATTTACCTACAATTGGACCAAGGGGGGTGACAAAATATGTCCTTGCTGTAATACCCACGAGGAAGATGACCTCCACATCATGTTTGTATGCCCCGCCTACCACAGACCCAGAAAATATTGGATAGCGCCGCTCTGTAGAAACCTGGGGTTTGAAAAGTACACACAGGCATTCAGAGTAATGAAAACCAGCACTTTGGGTCACATTGTGTTCGCTATATCCAAATTTCTAATGGCAGTATGGCTAATCAGAAAGAAAAAAGCCCCTTGAACCAATGTGCTGTTATCACAATCCATATTCCTCGCTGGATGAGAAGAGAATTTTATATAATGTATTTTCTTAAAAATGTATTTTAAATGTATGTATTGTGTTATGTATTGTATCTTTTATGGTCTACATGGCCGAAATAAAGAATTTTTGGATTGGATTGGAAAATGTTTATTTGCTGGTTGCTGCTGCCTGCAATGAATTCTGAGGAGGGCCTAATCTGACTGATCAGTGGGCAACGGAAAAGTAAGCAATCTAAAGCAGAGCACACATTTGAGGAAATGTGGCACAGAGAGATAGAGATAAAGGAATTGAAAAATGCATAAGGCTGATGGAGATGAGTGTTTCCTGGGGGCATGGAGGAAGAGTCCAATAGACTTGATTATTGGGTGCTGCTTGCTGGTTAGCATCTCTCGGAAGTCCATCGCACCCGGTTTCTTACTGATGCTGCTACACGCAGTGATATAGTGTTATAACTATGAGGAGTGGGCGGTGTTGTTTCTGCAACTGCCTGCCACTCTTGCTGCCATGAAAAGCAGGTGAATTTAAACGAAAACATGCTCAGCAGGACAGTGATGGAACGAGATTAGCTGTAGGAACTAATGTGTTTTAATAAGCATTTGTCAAACAATTTGGGAAGGAATTTCCTGGCACAGTCGCTACATCAATGGTGGACCTTATATCCCTGAGCAGGAAAGCTGGTCTCAGAGCAACAATTGTTCAAAATATTCTAGACAAAAGAATGAATCTCACGTTTGATGGCAAAACTCTTTTTGTGATGCAAGACAGGCGTTCTGACAGCAGAATCCACTAGTGCTATCACTGCTACCAGTGTTTGTTCCTCCTCACTTGTAGGTCCTCCCAGGCACTGAAAGCCTCAAAGACATAAGGTAAGTCGTCACTGGTCAAAGATCAGGAAAAATACCTCTTTTTCCCCAATGAGCCATTGCTTCTCCAAGAAAAAAGCCTTTTGTGAGAGATGATACTTCAAACATTTTTCTGAATCAGCATTCCTCCCCTTTATATAGATGGCCTGGGTTTGCACTCTCGATATTTGACCACATCTAGGAAACTGAGGTTCATCTCTCCTATTCTGGATATTTACTATCTAAAAATATTTATAACTTCTTGAATCTTTCTATTATTATTTTCACTCAGGTGTTGATTTCCTAGGATTTTCTCATAATTACCTAAAGTCATAAGTCATAAAGATTTATTGAGCGCACATATCATCCGGGCGTCTCAAGAGTGCTAGCAAACTCCAGTAAAAGGCAGGAAAGACAGCTGACAGACAGAAGGAACCGGGTCAAAAAAGCCAGGCAAGAAGTTTTCCTTCCAGTGGTTTAATCTAGACTTCTAATACTTACTCCCATGGAAGCTTTATGTAATTTTGAGAAAGTTACTTATTTATTTATTTATTTGTGAGTGTTATATAAGTCCGAACTTGATCAGAAGGTGTCAAAGCGCTTTACAGAGTATGCACACACAGTAATAACAAACAATGATAACATGCAGTACATAACACCAATAATAACATGAGGGTTAATAAATACATATATATAGTAATGGTAAAAAATATGCACCGGGTATACATTGGGATATGGAACAAAATAGTAGCACATACCGGGGTTACATAAAGTGCCACTCAGAAATAAAAAGCAACAACTGCATAAAGAAAGAGTCCGAAGAACAGTAGGATTCAAGGCACCGAAAGTCCTGAGGTAGATATGAAAGGGAGCTGCCATGTTAGTGAGAGTAGATGAATAGATTCGTCAGAGGTAGTGAAGGTACAAGGCATTTCAGGACTCATGTTCAGGGCAACTTGGCGCTATACAAAGTAAAGACAATATCAGTAACATGAGTTACAAAGAGAGAACATTTTAAATATATAGTACACCAAGAATAGTGGGATATATAAGCAGAATAGCGGCGGTGCCCGACCTACATAAAAGTGTAAACAGCCGTTCAGATAGTAAAACAAGGAAGAGTACGATCAACAGTGTACATAAAAGTACTGAGGTATCTAAGGAGTGAGCAAGCTGGGTGAGGGGACTAGTGGCACAGTTTTTCTGAGGTAGTGAGGTGTACAATAATTCTTCTTTCTTGAAGAGAGATGAGGATGGGTTACATCTGATCTCAGTGGGGAGAGAATTCTAGATATTAGGGGTCATTCTGGAGAAGAAATGGTAATAGGTTTTCTTCTTCTTGAATTTTTGTGGTTTGAGCAGTAAGGAGCTGGTACTTCAGGAGGATCTGTTCTCGCCCAAAATTGTCAGTTTCTGGGGCAGGTAGGTAGGGGTATTATGGTGCAACGCTTTATGGGGCATCCTGGCCTCAAGTGGAAGCCAATTCAGAGCACGTAGGTCAGGGGTGATGTGATCGCTTTTTTTGGATCCTGTGATGAGCCTACCATAGTCCAGTTTTGGAAGCACAAGTGCCTGAGTCACAGTTATGAGGTCAGCCGCAGGGAGGAAAGGTTTTAGTTTTCCAAGGATATGCAACTGATGGTTGGCCCTCTGGTGATGGCACTGATGTGTTTATGTATGGAGAGGTCATCATTATCAAGCTATATTTGGAGAGGCCCTCAAGACAACAATTAGCAGATTGATACTTTAATGTATTTAAAAATTAAGGTGCTGAATTAGCTGAGAAACTAAACAACATTACAACACAGTTAAGGCTACATTGCTGGTCTAAAAGAAGCATAGAAAGCGCTGCCATAGAGTTCCCTCCCAATGAGTCTGTAGCCGTTACTCCCGGAATACTTCCTTTGGTCAAGCTATTTGGTGTAGACAATTATAATGCATCTGCTCAAATGTTATATTTGAAAAAATATGTCCCAAATATGTTTGGATGGAAGAAAAGCGAGAAATAAAATATACTTCAATGGTAATCTCAGGTTCTTTCAGTCCTTGCTTCCTCACCTTCACAATAACACTTAGCCTTTCATGCAGCATACACGTGGTAGCTTTATTTCTAGGCATATATGCCCTCTAGGCATACATGCCCATTGGTGCCGTCAAGGGATATCGACAATCCTATATTAAGACAAAGGAGACGTTAGTAATTTGTCACATACCTGCTGCAAGAGCAATGTTTCCTCCGATTCTGTGATGAAATTTGGGAAATAATACACGGTAGGCGGTGCCTGAAATAAAAGAGAAGTAGCATTATGAGTTATTTGGCATGAAATCATTTGGCTATTCAAGCGAGTTATTCACCAATGCACTGTGCTAAAAAAGAACGGACATATTCCAGCAGTCTCTGTCTCTTTAATTAGTACTGGATTTCATGGAATTGGAAAAAGTTACCTTCTCTTGCTGTGGTGGTACATACAATCTATCCCTCAGCCTACTATCGGAATGACACAAGAATAACACATTTTTAAAACTCAGAAAGAGAGTAGAAACACAAAGTTTGAATAACTCTTTCCTGTGTTATCAGCGACCTCTTAAGAACAGCACATGCAATTATTATGATTTCAAGGGAGATCACTGAGCTAATCTTTTGCCAAGCTATGGTTGTTTTCTATGGAGGGCTCTCAGTCATAACCTATTTAGGCCATTCATAGTTCTGGATCATAAATTGGCAGACCACACATACAGTGCTCAATATCATTAGTAACACAGACCTGAGTTGCAAACAGTGTGTCAGATCGCGCAAAGCTCCCCCTCATGGGGTGAATTGTACCATATGCAGCTTTGAATTACTGTTTGCATCACATTATGGTGACTTGTCAGTCTGCGCAGAACTGCAAACCAAAACATTAATCAATAGTCACACAAGCCATGTGCACACCTTGTAAATCCATGCAGTGTTCTAGGAACTGAAATGTGAGGAACCTTGCCTAGCTATAGCTTATGAGCTACTCAAGACAGTGCTAGACTGTGTCAAGAGAAAAGCCAGCTCATCAGGATTACAATATCAAGCAAAGGGACAGGAGGCTCCGAGCTCCCTGCTTAGACATGCCTCAGACCATATAAAGCTCTGCATTAAAAAGAGCTGCAGAATATGTAACAGTCCATCTTATGTGTTGTGTGGCGTTTTAAGTACTGAGTGAATTTTGCCGATTCATGCCCTTATATAGGTACAATTCACATTGCCCTTATATAGGCATAGAAATCAACCCCTTATTTAGGCATAGCCCATGCTACCCAAATACAGGCATGGCTACTTCCACCCCTACTAAACATCACAATGACTTCTTGGAAAACCAGCTTAAGAAGTCAGGGACTTCTCCTTGCTTGAATATTGATTTGTCCAAGAACTCAGTTACTTTACAAATAACAACTATTCCCTGGGGGTTCTTTCCTGACGTTCATATGCCCAACTTTACGTCAAGCTATGGCATTCCTAAACACCTTCAAGGTATAAATATGCCTTCACTTGCTATGGCAAACTACGGTGGTTTGGAGCAGTTCGACTATCTACTTGCCCGACACAGCTTGCTACAGCAAGTGTCGAAGGAAGCCGACTCTCCAGCTCACGCACTGATTAAGAGGCTGCCCTTCTCCTGCCGAGAGTCCAGCTCCAGTGTTTCCAAGCTCCCCTTGCGGGGTGTTGGGAAATGGAGTCCCAAGACAGAGATACAAGGCCTCCTTCATTCTAACCAAGGTATGGAGCTGAGTAGAACCTAGAGAAACCTTAGGTAGATTCTTGGCAAAAACAACTAAACCTATGCTACACAATACTTACTTCTTCCCTCGTACTAGACTTAGGTTAGGTACATTGGGGTAGGCGTATTTTTAGAAGCACCAGTTGAGTATTTTTGTCTATGTTATTTATGTATGTATTTTTATATGGCTTAGAAACCATACAATGCTGTTACCGTATTATTTCATATTACTGTTTACGCTGTCCGCATTATACTTTGCAGTCTGCATAACGATTGTAGCAGTTCACCTTCTCTTGCATGAGAAAGAAGACTGTTCAATAAAGCCTTTTTATTGAAAACGCCTGTCTTACTATGTCTCTGCAACTCTGTAGAAAGGAAGTATGCACGATTATTATTATTATTACTTAATTTTATAGAGCGCGCAGTCACCCGTGAGTATCCCAGCGCTAAGATCAGTACAACTGCGGGTCAGCGGGGGCAGGGAGGGGGACGATTGACTAAGTGAAATACTTATCTATTGTTTCAACGACTCTGAGAGATACATTTCTTAGTCTTGGGAAACAAAGTTGTCATGTTTATGCGGTTGTCAGAAACTAATCCCTTCTTGTGTGTTCGGGAAAGTTTCTAGTAACCTCTGAGTTAGCTGGCACACACACAATTAAGTTTAGTATATTTGATAGAGACCTAGTCAACATAAGTCCTACGTCAAATCTATAGGATATATTATTCCAATGCGCAGAGCCTATTGGGAATACATGAACTACACTACATGGCACCCAACGTTTGGTAAGGCACTAATTTAACGCTAGATACTAAAGTAACTCAGTCGTGCTGTTCTCAGAGACCCTCTTTTTTCCACAATACTCCAATAGACGTCTGGAGTGGGTATAGGGATAATATCCGCCATGACTGAGTAGGACAAAAATCCTATGCATTAGTTTTTGGTTGTTCAACGTTGAAAGATACAGTGTTCCAAAATATTGTGCACCTTATCTTTGTTTCCGTGAAACTTGCTCTGCAACTTTAATTAAACAATGTAGATTAACGGCGACAACACCGCAACCGGTGGAACGGCAGCAGATGCAGCTGTACAAGTTTTAAACTTTACAGGTTTTCAAGAGACCGACGATGATGCTATAAGTATTCCAGAAAATCTAAGGAAAGCCATCACTATAAAACTTATACGAAACGGCCTATCAGCAAGAGGTGGTAGGGTAGTTTTTGTGATAGAGGCACATGAATATCATCAGACAGAGGTATTCTATTCATTGATAGTCTTCCCTGAAGCAAATCCAGGAACAAAAGTGTTTCACTTCTACAAAGAAGATGAACCACCAGAGGAATACATTCCTTTCGAGGATATTGAAATTCCATTAACATACCAAGAGCATGTGCTCTGGTTTAAATGCGCCCTAAAACATATAAATTACATTACCAGGCTCGGTCCACTAGGTAGACCAGGAGCAACATGGCCGGTATTAGCCAGCTATACACCACATCCTGCCATTGAAGAAATATCGGATGAGGAACTATTAGTTCAACTCAAAGAGCTTATCAAAATTTACAGACAATTGGTTCAATATTTCATGCAGACTTTTACTGTCCAAACGGCAATAAGGATTCTGCAACACACCCCTTACCAGGGTAACACAAATACAATTACACCACAGACTCTACATTCAACCGTTGGTAAATTACCCGCAAAACGGGAACAAATTCCATTTTGGATAGCTCAAAGAATTACTCAAATCAAGGCAGTATTTCCTGATACTACCCCTCATGAGAAACACAGAATTCTAACAATCTGTTTACCTATGGGGATCGCACCACATCTGGAGGACTGCGACATTTGGGGTACAGTCTTTGCTGCAATCTACACCAAAACACATGGTGTTCCGCCTATGTCGGTAAACCAGATGTCCTGAAGAGATTCAAATTGAATACGGGGCAGAGCCTGCTTTAAATTTAGGTACGAAATTACTGAAAGATTTCAAACAGGTCTCAACAATAATATTAGCTAATATTAAAGGCGAAGCAGCATCCGTGGCGATCCGCCAAAAGCGAAGAGAATTTAATGTAACTGAGCAACCTCAAGAACTAGCCAGAATAATTGAACAATCCTATGAAGAACTAGGTAGAGACAGTTTGGGTGGTAAACCAGTGAAACCCCAACTGACTGAAAGTCCTGAAAAGGTCTTTATTAAAAACACTCCTACTCCTCCTAAAAAGAATTGGGAGAACAGTAAACAAACTTGTAAAGAGAAGCTTTCTCAGTCCCGAGGTAGGTCTCCTCAAAAGGAGCCCTCTGAAAAGAGGTATAACCTCAGGAATAGGGATAATTTGAGAAAACCTTATAGATATCAAGATACTGATACACGTTCCTCTCGTACCTTTCAGACTTCATCACTGAAATCCGAAAGAAGAGGACGGTCAGAACACAAGGAAGAACGCATGAAGTCGAAAGATGGTCAACACGTTCCAAAAAATAAGAAAACTCAATTCACCAAAAAGAAGGTAGCAGGTCTAAAAATCAGACATGCAGAGGATCTTGAGGACACAACTCAAGAAAGGGGAATGGGCTCAAACGATGTTGGACAGCGCAGCAGAAGTCACCATAGCTCGCAAGAACTTGAAGGATCATTTGGAGACAGTGGACTTGAATGAGTACATCCAAGTTGAAACTGCAGATACCAGGGTTAGTGTCCCACATAAGTTATATGAAGTAACACTCCGGATGGAGGGGGACATAACTAGAAAAATAAGAGCACTCTTTTGGGTGAAGCTCTCTCAGGGTTATGACATTCTTTTAGCTGAACAAGACTGGCCACCTGAATTTGTCAGGGAGTGCCCACTGGGCGAAAACATCATTATAGAAAAAGTGGCCTAGTCCCAGGTGGCAACTAGGGCTTCAACACGCACTACTGTTTAGACTGTTGTATTTTACATACATTTTAATGAAATTTATCATCAATTCAATTCTGTTTGATGTACAATCAATCATTAAATGTTTAGCATCAAAACAAACAATATTATACAAAATTACCAGATCAAAAGAAAACTTTTATGTGCAATAAATTGCAGAACCCAATGCATTTCGGGACACTTGGTCCCTCCATCAGGGGTATTCTGTGAAAAACAATGAAAAAAAGAAAAACATTTCAATTGATGCGTGTTGGGATCAGCATTATAGTTCATGTAAATAACACATCCCTGTTATTCAAGAGCTTGTCATGCAACCATCACCAAAGTGAAAGAAAAGTGTGTGTTGTTATGAAAAACTGCCACTTGCTCTTTAGCCACGAGTCAATGCTGTTTCCCGGGGGGAAAAAAAGAAGAGAAACAGGATATTACAGGTGCTGCTGAATAACATATTGCAATCTCTGGCTGAAATGGCAA
This sequence comes from Lissotriton vulgaris, assembly GCF_964263255.1. Taxonomy (NCBI): domain Eukaryota; kingdom Metazoa; phylum Chordata; class Amphibia; order Caudata; family Salamandridae; genus Lissotriton; species Lissotriton vulgaris. The sequence goes on along the minus strand of NC_141697.1, from coordinate 904,795,503 downwards.
GTCACAATCTGCCACATACCTGCAGAACAGATGTTCATCAGAGAAAATTTTCACGATCTGGTTAAAAGTCTCAGCCGATTCAAAAATATGCGGAACGCTTAAAGATGAAAGAACCTTAATTAATGGACCGTCTATATCAATTGGAAAACTCACAGACTCCAAGCAGTCACCTGACCTCACCAATATTGCTGGAATTCGATCCTGTCTAGGAAATCCCCAAGATGTACATACTAACCACGGGACTGTAATGTCAAATAACTTCATATCAGAATGATCGTAATCAACTCAAGATATAAAATGTAACATAATCAACCGTTAGGCTTCAACTGAACTCACGAATGCTACTATCGCGCTACGCTTGAAGAAGCTGAGAAAGCAGAGAATGCCCACTGCCTTCTCCCTCGATATTCAGCTTGAACTGTGAAACTGCAATATAAAAAATCTATATATTAATATAATCACTAGTCAACTTAGAAACTCATTGTGTTGGATGTAACGTGATCAAGCATTAAAGTATAACTGACCTCACAAGTACCACAGCCACGCCGTATTTGTGGAGACTGAGAATTCCGAAAATGCACACTGCCTGCTCCCTCGGTATTCAACTAAGACCTGCGAAGTAAACACCGTAATGAACAACCCACGCTTCAATTTAAAATGTTACTAGCTGGTCAAAAAACCTGTTCAAATGATATGCTCATCGGTGTACTTCTTATTCTGTTTCCGTAACAAACGACCTTGACGCTCCCACTGAAGTGATCAATCTTCTGGTGAAAAAGCTGAATTTCCCCATCTCGATGAAAGCCTCATTACCTCTCTCCCGTCGGAACGCGATGACGTAATCATAAGAGGTGTCGACACTGAAGACAGACATACAGTCTGTGATCGATAGATGTAAACAACGGACTGAAACGTACCCGAATCTATAGGGTTCTCGATCTTCACTACAATGATGTAGTACATATAGTGTGGTTATAAAACACGGGTGCAAAGACCCGATCTTGTACGCTGTAGGTCCGTAAAATAGAAGAAATGAGGGTAATACACATGGAGCAGGAGTGTTAGAACGAAGAAGGATTTTGTATAGTGTGAATTGATTAGTAAACAGAGTACAAATGACAGTTTGTGTACATTTAGCGAACACCTGTTTCTGCAGAAAGCTTTTAGAAAAACATATAATCATCAATAAAGAGTAGTTGAAAACACTTGAATCTCGGAATACTACCCCTCCTGTGAACTTATATGTTTTGTGGAAATATAAGTGATGTTTGTAGGGTGATAATGCGTGCATTCTACCAGTTGTGATCCCTTGATGTTTCTCAAAATAAGTATTACTTATTCTAGAGAAAACCTGCCATCTCTAGTTTGTCATTAAGACAGTGTGGCATCATGGTCTGAAGTTTTTTGATCCAGAACACTTCTCGCCGCAGGAGGTTTTTGGAATTGTCTTCGCCAGGGGTTTTCACCACTTGTTCTATTATTTGAAATTTAAGTTGCGCGATGTTATGGCGTTCTGTTTCCCAATGCATCGCGAGATTAGAGGTTGTGCTTTTTGTTTTTATTTAGCTTTTGTGTTCTGTCAGTCTGGTTTTCATCTTTCTCTCAGTTTTTCCCACGTATAGTAGTCCACATGGGCATTCAATAGCATAAACAACATTTTCCAAGTTACAATCTGTCCTACCATGAAGTTTGATTTTTGCCCCAGTTCTGGGATGTAACAACATTTCTCCTGGAATGACATTATTGCAATGAATGCAATTCCAACATTTGTATGTACCGTTTGTCACGGTGGTAGAGTGCGTCACGGGAACTTGTTTCTTTTGTTTGGATAGTATTTCTTTCAAATTGTTCGCTCTTGTGTGCGCAAAGAGAGGTTTCTCACTGAATAAGTTATTGAATTCCATTTCTGATTCCAATAGATCCCATCGTTTGTTGATAATAGCCCTTATAACGGGTGATACAGTGGAATATTTTGACACAAATACCATTCTGTTGCTTGATTTCTTTGTAACCTTTTTCAGTAATTGTTCTCTAGGTACAAGTCTAACTTTTTCCAATTGTTGTTTCAGTAGCTCTTCAGGAAATCCTCTTCTAATATAATTGGTTTTTTGTTGTTGCCATGTTTCTTCACACGTACTGTTGTCGGATGAAATGCATCGGGTTCTTAAAAACTGGGACACCGGTAGGTTCCTTATTAAAGAAGGTGGATGGAAACGACTGTGCAACAGAGCATTATTTGTCAGTGGATTTTTTGAACACGTGTGTATTGATTTGACCTGCTTGCACTTCCTTCCATACATCGAGGAAGGAAAGTGCTCTTTTGTGAATAGTATGTGTAAATTGGATACTCGGATCTACTAAGTTGAGGGTGCGTATATTGTTGGTCAAAGCAAGCTCTGATTTGTTCCAAATGAGGAAGATGTTGTCTATGTACCTGCGACAAAATAAGAGGCCTTTTTGCCACATAGGGTCAGAAAGAATGTAACCGTTTTCTAATTTTGCCATGTATGTATTCGCGTAGGCGGGGGCTCCAGGAAACCCCATGGAAGTTCTGTTCAACTGGATATAAAACTGCCCATTCCATGTGAAATAGCTATTCTGCAGACAGAACTCTAATAGTTGTAAGATGAAGCATTTTGGAGCATCCAAGTTTTATTGTCTTAACAACGCCCATTCTACCGCTTCTAGCCCACTTGCATGCGGTATTGAGGTGTATAATGCAACCATGTTGATGGTGCAAAGAATCCAATCTTCAGTGGCATCCACATCTAATCCGTTCAGACTTTGTAGAAAGTCAGTTGTATCTTCTACGTACGTTTTCCAACTCTGAACAAACGGTTATAAGAAAGCATCAATGTAACTTCCAGGACGTTCGAATAGTGAGTCGCACCCTCACACAATCGGTCTGAATGGTGGGTCTACCAGACTTTTGTGAATTTTGGGTAGTAGGTAAATGTTAGGTCTCTGTGGAAACTGGTTTGTGAGGTATTTTTTTGTAGTTGTGTCAATCCAGATCGTGAAAATGTTCTCCGATGAACATCTGCTCTGCAGGTATGTGGCAGATTGTGACTTGCCATTTCAGTCAGAGATTGCAATACGTTATTCAGCAGCACCTGTAATGTCCTGCTTCTCTGTTCTTCTTTACCCCCCTCGGGAACCAGCATTGACTCGTGGCTAAAAAGTAAGTGGCAGTTTTTCATAACAACACACACGTTTCTTTCACTTTGGTGATGGTTGCATGACACGCTCATGAATAACAGGGATGTGTTATTTACATAAACTATAATGCTGATCCCAACGCGCATCAATTGAAATGCTTTTCTATTTCATTGTTTTTCACAGAATACCCCTGATGAAGGGACCAAGTGTCCCAAAATGCATTGAGTTCTGCAATTTATTGCACATAAAAGTTTTCTTTTGAACTGGTAATTTTGTATAATATTGTTTATTTCGATGCTAAACATTTGATGATTGATTGCACATCAAACAGAATTGAATTGATGATAAATTTCATTAAAATTTGTCAAATGCATACAGTCTAAACAGTAACACAATTTCACAACCTGAGCAACGCTAGTAGATATAAGTGTCCATATCAATAACACCCTTTTCCAAAATGTGTAGTTTCCGTGTCCTCTTTATTGTTCCAAATTCATATATTTTCCATAATGTATCTTTTCATAGTTCAGTCCAATCACAGGGTACAAATCATAAGAAATTCTTCAGCATTAAAAAAGCCAACAGATTTTGCCAATACGTGTTTCGTCTGGCTCATATACCAAATGACTTCGTCAGGGCTGAAAACAGAAAATATATAACCTTAAATTCATATAAATACAGACCATTAAAGATTCACATGGATGGTTTACTAAGAAACTCAACAAAGAGAACTTACAGGAAAAAAAGTGCTCAATAAAAATCAGATCCCAAGAGGAGAACCAAAGATACTATTAAGAAAATCAATTTCAAAGAAGTTTATTTACAATGGAAGGAGATAGAAAAAGAACCAACATTTCATCTCATTTTGGATTGCGGGAATACGTATTTCCGTAGAAACGTTAGTATTAACTTGTTCGCAGTACATTATTGAGTCATTCAAACTTTTGTTCTAAACTTTTTTAATGATCGTAATAATTTTAATTAGATGTGTAGATATTTTGGCTTTATAAATTGTGCAATATTTCTGACACTTTGTGGGCAAATAAGTCGATTTATAATTTTATTATAATATGTAAATTGCTGAGGGTGAGCTTAACTTACATATTACCATTGACATTTATACACGTCAAGATGGCGTAACTTGCCAGATGTGAGTCCGCTTTCTACTACTATGGTCTGGTGAAGGTATAAATTCCTCCATCAAGATGGCGCCGATGCTAGACGCCGTGAATAACATGTGCCTTATAACGAAATAGGGACTCTGTTCGGCGGCAAGTTCTCGATGCTGTGGTTATTATGGGGGACTAAAATTGAAATTAGCTTAGAGGTTTTAATATTTATTTTAAGCTAGGCTTGTTATTAAGTGGGGTACGATCGGTCCTATATTTATGCCGCTTAATGTAAAATATTGGAGATCAAAATAGAGTAGAGTCGGCATAACCTGTGCTATTGTTTTTGTGATTTTACATTAGGTTCGAGCTCATGACATTTTCGAGCTACGAGAACTAGCTAACCACTCAACTAGACGTGACACGACATTTCCAATTTGAGGTACTCCTCTTATGGTTACACATCTAGTATGACACCCGCATTTTATTATTGATTATATACGCTGTGTTACATAATTCTTTTGTCTCTTTACCACTCCGCCCTAGGTTCGAGCTCTGGATATTTATTGAATTGTTGGCCGATCTTACTTGTTTGCAAATGACGATTAATGATATTCATCATCATTTAGGTATTTTCGATATTCTAAAAGTATTTCTCTTAAACAACTAACTTTCGACAAGATTAATTTACGTGCAATGTACTAGTGAGAGGCTCCTCTTTATACCTCTCAAATACAACAAGTTATATATACAATTATTATTTCAAATGCAAATATAGGCAATATGTAATTTTCATGTTGCTGAGTGGACGTTAAGGCCATGTTAAAAGAGGCAGACTTTCCCTATGCCATTATATTCAACATATACTATTTTTGATACAGATACACTCATGTGATATTCGTACATGTCCTGTTTCTGTTACAAATAAGTTGCGGCTCCTTTTTAGTGACACTGACCTCCTGTTTTAAATATGCTACGGGTCTAAATTTAGACTGGTACCAACTTGGTTGAGTTTTTCTGTCTCTGATATACCTCTCCCATTGAGACTGTTGCGATAAGGGCGCAAATAGCTTGCAGTGTAGCCTTGTAAAAAAATATTTAATTATAGATGCAATATTGTTGCCTCAATTAAGAATATTTATGATGATTTTCGACTGGTGAATAATTTTTTGTAAAATTCCTCTTCCTTCAGGTGTTTGAATTGATTTGGTTAGTTGCCCTTTGGAATTTTCACTTTATCTGCGATACCATTGCTGAAATGTATTTCATTGGTAAGTTGATCTGGTCCTTACATGTGAGGCGCAGTTTAATTGAAGAACTTAGTATAACTCATCAGGGGCAAACTTCTTTTTTTTCTGATACTCACTTTTTTATATTGGCTGGTTTATGCGTATTGGCACTTTTGACATAAGAGGTGTTGGTTCTTTTTCTATCTCCTTCCTTTGTAAATGCACTTCTTTGAAATTGATTTTCTTAATAGTGTCTTTGGTTCTCCTTTTGGGATGTGATTTTTATTGAGCACTTTTTCCCTGTAAGTTCTCTTTGTTGAGTTTCTTAGTAAACCATCCATGTGAATCTTTAATGGTCTGTATTTATATGAATTTAAGGTTATATATTTTCAGTTTTCAGCCCTGACGAAGTCATTTGGCATATGAGCCAGACGAAACACGTGTTGGCAAAATCTGTTGGCTTTTTTAATGCTGAAGAATTCCTTATGATTAGTACCCTGTGATTGGACTGAACTATGAAAAGATACATTATGGAAAATGTATGAATTTGGAACAATAAAGAGGACACGGAAACTAAACATTCTGGAAAAGGGTGTTATTGATATGGACACTTATATCTACTAGCATTGCTCAGGTTTTGAAATTGTGTTTGTGTTTTAGGGTGGACTTTTGTCTATCTGTTGTTACAACCTTTAGTAGTGGTTGTAATTTTACATTAGAGCATATGCTAGTTTGAAATATAAAGAGAAATATATTAATTATATACTATTTTACGCAACTTTCCCCTACTGCCAATTTGTTGTGAAGTGTACAGTCTAAACAGTGGTGCGTGTTGAAGCCCTGGTTGCCACCTGGGACTAGGCCACTTGTTCTGTCTTCACACACATATGCTCCACAGGCATATCTCTCAACACAGCACACATATAGAGGTACACAGTGTTACTGCACTAATAGTGTGCGCTCCTCAACCACAATTTTTATTGAAAACATAATTATGCCTGCCTTCTCCAACCACATTCCAATTCATTTAAAATATACCTATGCCAGGAAATGGGCAGTAGCCCAGGCTCCTGCATTATATAAAAATCATGTAGGATGGGATGAGGATTCTCCTCACCATAAAATCCAGTTAAAAAATCAACCGACTGCACAAAGGCAGTATCCAGTTAAGCAAGAAGCTAAAAAACAAGTCAGGGGGATATTAGATCAACTTGAATACCAAGGGGTGATTGAAACATGCACCTCGTCCATGAACAATCCTTTGTTTCCTGTCTCCAAACCACACAATACATATCGTTTAGTTTTGGATTACAGACATTTAAACTCTTGTTGCAAAACCTTTGCAGTACAAAATGCACACAGTGCAGCACTAATGAATAACATTGTGCATAGGAAATACAAAACCACATTAGATATTTCTAACTGTTTCTTCTGTCAAAACATTGCACATGAAAGTAGGTATTTGACCGCTTTCTCAATTATGGGGACACAGCGTCAATTCTGTTGTCTCCCCCAGGGATTCAAGAATAGTCCAGGGTTATTTTCAGCCAGAGTAACAGAGTTACTACAAACCTATGATGATGAAGCATTATCATATGTCGATGACATCTATCTAACAGACGATGACTTGGACAGGCACCTGAACAGGGTGAACACCATAGTATTGGGCTTCGCCTCTGAAGGGTATAAATTCAATTTCAAGAAATCAAGAATTGCCCACCTCAACGTCCTTTTTATAGGATACGAATTATCAAGTGTAGGCAAAAGCCTGGCAGACATTTCTTGAGAAATGTGCGCTGCTCCAACCTCCAAAAACGCTGAAAAGCGTACAGTAAATTCTACGTTTCCTAAATGTTGGAAGAACTTACATTCTAAACTACGCAGAAAGGGTTAAACCTCTCTACGAATTAATAAAACCTGATTTTAAGACAGTTAATTGGACACAAAAAATACAGAAATTTGGCGTTCGGTCCAAACAGACATTGTTAGCAACAAAACATTTACAAACTCGGGTAAACATACGCAACTTAGTGATCCGAATCATTCCAGGAAGATGCAGATTCACATACTTAACCTTTAATGAAGGAGAAAAAGTACCTATAGCTTACAAATCACACTTGTACACACAAGCAGAAATTAAATTTACTTAAACAGAGAAAATTCTGACAGCGGTTCAAACCGCAGTAGCAAAAGAGAGATCCCTCGCACAGGGTAAGCGCATTATGGTCCTTAAACCTGTACCTGCCTTAGAGGCAGTGACAAAAGCGAGCATTCCGAATGCTAAAGCTTTATATCCAAGATAATAATCCACATTTGTAAAGCTTGAACAAATACATATCGTTTAGTTTTGGATTACAGACATTTAAACTCTTGTTGCAAAACCTTTGCAGTACAAAATGCACACAGTGCAGCACTAATGAATAACATTGTGCATAAGAAATACAAAACCACATTAGATATTTCTAACGGTTTCTTCTGTCAAAACATTGCACATGAAAGTAGGTATTTGACCGCTTTCTCAATTATGGGGACACAGCGTCAATTCTGTTGTCTCCCCCAGGGATTCAAGAATAGTCCAGGGTTATTTTCAGCCAGAGTAACAGAGTTACTACAAACCTATGATGATGAAGCATTATCATATGTCGATGACATCTATCTAACAGACGATGACTTGGACAGGCACCTGAACAGGGTGAACACCATAATATTGGGCTTCGCCTCTGAAGAGTATAAATTCAATTTCAAGAAATCAAGAATTGCCCACCTCAACGTCCTTTTTATAGGATATGAATTATCAAGTGTAGGCAAAAGCCTGGCAGACAACTTTCTTGAGAAATGTGCGCTGCTCCACCCTCCAAAAACGCTGAAAAACGTACAGTAATTTCTAGGTTTCCTAAATGTTGGAAGAACTTACATTCTAAACTACGCAGAAAGGGTTAAACCTCTCTACGAATTAATAAAACCTGATTTTAAGACAGTTAATTGGACACAAAAAATACAGAAATTTGGCGTTCGGTCCAAACAGACATTGTTAGCAACAAAACATTTACAAACTCGGGTAAACATACGCAACTTAGTGATCTGAATCATTCCAGGAAGATGCAGATTCACGTACTTAACCTTTAATGAAGGAGAAAAAGTACCTATAGCTTACAAATCACACTTGTACACACAAGCAGAAATTAAACTTACTTAAACAGAGAACTTTCTGACAGCGGTTCAAACCGCAGTAGCAAAAGAGAGACCCCTCGCACAGGGTAAGCGCATTATGGTCATTAAACCTGTACCTGCCTTAGAGGCAGTGACAAAAGCGAGCATTCCGATGGCTAAAGCTTTATATCCAAGATAATAATCCACATTTGTAAAGCTTGAACAATCACCCGTAAGGGTCTCCAGGCGCTGGGGGCCGTCGGGAAGATTAAGCAAGCTATTGCCCAGAGTCACATGGTGCTGGGCTAATCTGCCGCCGGCGCTGGGGATCAAACCGTGATCCCCAGACTCCAGCGTCAGTCGTCCTGGCCGCGGCGCCACACCTCTGGATACAATGGGTTAATTCTCTTGCTGCAACAGACTTTGAATACGTTTTCGACCCTTCTTTGAAAACACAAGAATTTCTACAATATGAACAAGAATGTCCTCTGCCTACTGAAATTCTGCCTCTAGAACAGTATGAATGTATAATTTATACTGACGGATCAGCACAGCCCGCTATTGGGGGTAAACAAGCGTTTAGTGCTGCGTGCGCGATCGTTAAAGGTCGCTGGCGAGATGGCAAATTCCGACCAATGGTCACTAAAACTCAATCTCTAGGAGATTGTACAGCTCAACCAGCTGAACTACAAGCATTCAAGATGGCGCTTGAAAATACTGATCGCAAATTCCCCACACTCATAGTATGCGATTCATATTATTGTGTTCAATTGTACAATGAATACTTGCAGAACTGGATTGAAAACGGTTTCAAAGATGCAAAAGGTGGCACAATCAAGCATAAATTGCTTTAACAAGTAGTTCAGTTACGACAAGAACTACAAAAGGCTCACGTGATACATACACTGAGTCATCAAGGTGATGGGGTTCACGTTGCAGGGAATTAATTGGCTGATGAAGCCGCGAAGGCAGCTGTGCAAACGGCTTCCGAAGCTGCGATCACTCCTACAAAAACAAAAATAGACAGCGAAATAATGCAAGCTGTCAATGCTTCAAGCAAAGACAGTGGTAAAACATTACCAAAAGGCTTTCCACTCAAATACTCATACATAACTGATGCAAATAATGTTCTATTTGCTCGAATCCCTGGAGTGGGGGATAGAGTGTTTCCAAACATGGAACAAAGATTAGGACTAATCTTAGCAGCACATGAAGGGCTCGCCTCTGCACACGCAGGTGTTTCTGCCACAGTTTCATTATTAAAACAGCGATACTGGTGGCCGCACACGAGGAAATAGACCAGAAACTATGTGTTGGTATGTTAAATCTGCCAAAAGATGAAAGTGTGGACAGTGAAACGTCCTGCGCAGACGCCGCTGTTAATTTCAGACAAACCATTAACTTGCATTTACCTGGATCACTGCGGTCCCTTACAGAGGAATGGTAACTATAAATATATCATGGTCGCAGTGGATTCGTGCTCAAGATTTATTTGGATGTAGCCTCAGCGCTCGGCTGACGCTCGAACTGTTATAAAAGATTTGCGAGTCTTTATGGGCACATACGCAGTCGGCACGCTACATTCTGACCAGGGTCCTGCGTTTAGCTCTCGAGCTTACAAGGAGGCCATGGTCAAATTGGGGGTTACATTGCGGTACTCTAGTCCATTCCATCCTGAGGGAAATTCGGTAGTGGAGAGAAAAAAACAGGACATAAAGCAATCTATACCAGCCAGGGTATTAGGCTCGGGTGACGGGTGGGTCAAACATCTAATAAGTGTCCAACGTAGTCTTAATAATCTGCCAAGAAGTTCTCTAGGGGAAATCACTCCATATGAAATCCTTTTTTAGAACAAGAATGATTATCTCAAATCTCAATTGTCACACTTCAGTGGTAGAACAAAAACCCTTTGATATCAAAGATCGTTTTGGCTGTTTTGCAGGACTTAAATGAAATAAGAAAAAAACAAAGTAACGTGTTCCTGAAGCCAACAACCACTGAAAAGAAACCGACCTCCCCAGCAAGACCTGTATAGATTTCAAAGATTGGGGATCTAGTCAGAGAAAAGATCGCGGACAAGAAGGAGTTTGGGCCTTCTTACAGACAACCAGTACCTGTCCTAGCCATCCACGGATCAAGAACCGCCCCTTGCTGGTAAAAAAGAGAACAGGTTCATGTCCATTGACCTGGTCAAACCACATCAAGTGGCCGATCATAAGTAGTAGACCAATTGGACTCTAAAGATGTAGCAGATGCCCGAATCTGGCAACTATCCAAGAGGTTCAAACTGAGAGACTCATCACCTTTGAAGAATCTGCAGTGCGAAAAGAAGGACTATGCAACAAAGCCATGGAACTTGTACCTCTTGAGACCCAAATAACAGTTTGTCAAGAAACGCCTGTCTACAATGAAATAGCCTCTGACTACACAAATGTAACAAGTGATCAAATGGTTCCAGCAATTCTAACTAATCCTGAAGCAATCCCTACAATTGACAGAACTGCCTCTGGCTATTTCATTAACTTTGATACGTTTTCCGAGGATCCCAGCGAACCTGAAACAACGTCAGCTAAAAGAACTTTGAAAGAACAAGCAACAGAAATTTTTCAGCAACTGGAAAAGACATATCTGGTTTTACCACGGATTGAACTATGGATTGTGTTGGGTGTACTTTTTCTTCTACTTTGGTTGACTCTTGTATTTACTTTGGGAATGATGATAAATGGAAGATATGTTAAAAAGGACACAGCAAGTAAGAACAGCAAATTAATCCTCAGGCCACACATATCATCTCATCACGAACAAATAAACTTTTCATCAGTGAACATCACAGCCGTTCCTATACCTGGTGGTATAGCTTGGGACAGAACTGAATATGACATTATTGGTCCGGCTGAGCTGTTGAAGATTCCACACCAGTTCAAGATTTCCTTGAATGACTTTGTTTCAGCTAGTACCTTTTCTGATGATTGGGGCTTTGAGACTGTTAATAATATGATGTCAGACTTAGATATGTCTGTAAAATTAACTAATCATGAATATTTAGAAGGTTCAGATTATGAACAAATTTATTTTTATAATCACTATGGTCATCCTTTCTTGCATAAATCTGCAAATCCAAGAAATGTACTTACTTATAACCAATGGGAACATTGTCCTAGGCCACCAAAGGGTAGCTCAAAAACATTTTATGGCAAATGTCCATACTTTTCAGGTTTTAATATTTCAAATCCAGAATCATTTTACTTTAAAAATGTTAACAGGACAGGAATGAAAAGTATGTTGACTAATACCAAGCAAATTTATTCTGCGGTCTTTTATGCTCAGCTGTCTTCGTTAGGTTTCGACTTTTGGAAAGACAATATTGAGACAAAAACTGTCTGGGGCACACAAGACTGGCAGGTGCAGGGCTTAGAAGCTTTATTTAGAGCCTGCATCATCCCAGAGCAAATAATGTTTTTGAATGACACTGTCCAACAGACATCTTGTCTTGGGTTAGCCAAGATCAAGGAATTAAACAAACTGTCCATATCTACACCTACACCTGATAGCAGTAACACTTCAGGGGGGGTGGTCGACGTACATACTATTTTGCTTCATAACAGAACAGATCCAGATTGGAAAAAATGGTTAATCTGGCCCACAGACACAAACAACTGTCAAGATAGATTCCTGAATAAGACACAAGGGTTCACATTCACTAGGCCAGATCCAAGATATGTTCAGAGACAGCATCCGGGAATAGTAACAACTTACAGTGTAGGGAAACTGTGCCTTGAATGGCTACAGAAGTCTACACTAAAGGAAGTAAAACAACACTTATCTTTACTTAAAGATGGTGTTGATCTGAGGGACTTCTTACAAGGACCTACTAAATAGCATCATAAACGTTTTATATACGCAGGTATCTATGCCATGTATAATGAAGCATGGGAGATTACGCAAGCAGAGGCTGCAGAACGAATACAAGAAATTGATCATATTAATTTAGAGAAATCTCTCTATGTAGTTGACAATGTGTTAACGACTCTGTAGTCCAGGATATATTCTTTGGACAGCATAGTATTCTCTGCCATAGACATAATGGAACAGGACTTGGTCATGTTGCAACATGGTCAGTCGCAATTACGTTCTATAATGCTATTAGGCTGGACATTACAAAACCTTCGCTCAGGCTATGTGTGTTGGCGTTTCATCAACACTATGTCAGAGTTTAATCTCACTGACAAATAGATCAAATTGGCACAGAGGTGTGCAGACTATATGGTGCTGAGCATTAAAAAACTGGAAAGATTGCCATTTACAGTAGCTGAAAAACCAGCCATTGAATGGATAAAACACAGTACAAATCACTCTGCCTGTTACAATTTTCCATTTTCAGTAATGCTTAAAACGTGTACCAGCAGGCCTATATGAAAGGTTGAGTAAAGAATACATCAAGACATCCTGGGAATTACCATACACACACAATTGTTGGAGTGTGGGGAAAGAAGTGTTTCTTAGTGGTAATAATTGTGAAAACGCACTGAGCGGTTGTCTCCTATGTCAGGGTATTAAATTACACAGGGCCTGCATTGGTTCCTCTAACAATTTATCCTGCCACCTGCAAGGTTCACCAGCTGCAGTGATTGATCCAATTTTTAGGCAACTTTCTAATGGAAGTTACATTATGTTGAATGATCACAGCTGCTGTGGCATGTTGCCAGGTTTAGACTATCTCTAACTGTGTCAGCCAGGGTCACTTGCTGCATGCAAGTATTGTTTCCAAAAACCAAGACAGACCGGGAGTACCAACTTTGGCCTTCACTGAACATCTCTTCTATAGGAATTGATACTTTAAGCAGAATGAAAGCCATTCTTTAAAAAAAAACTGTACCATTGACCTCGGCCAAAGAGACGTATGACCTGCAAGTCGCAAGGACTTCTTCAGAGATACACACCCTATTAACTACAAACTGCCCTATAGATTTCTCAGAAACGTTAGGTCGTATCTTAAACATGTCTGATACGAGTGGTATGGTACATGTATTTAAGACGATTTTTTTCAGGACTGTTAGCACCCTTTCAAGCAGTCCTAGGAATATTTCCAAACTTCGTGCACTCTGTGTTTGGCGGATTGCCTATCATTTTGGGACTCGCAGCAGGGATATTGTTTTTGCTCCTTCTGCTCCGATATGGCAAGCCAAATCACCAACGATACCCAGATCACCATGGAGAACACTCTTCTGGCGATGAAGTGTTGTGAGCGCATAGTCCAAATTTTGGGATTAACTCGTTTAAGAGAACTGAATACCACATGGTTTATGTCATTCAGACCAATCTGGCAAGATTGCATCTTACCTGTTCTACGATGCCTGCTGTGTGGAGAGGAATGTGTGTTAGACATCTGTCTCACACTCCATCAGTCATGCCAACGGATGTTGATACTTTGCTTGGACCAGTGACGGCTCATGCACTGTGCTGTCCCCAGCGGCTACCAATCCTGATGACGACATTCATTGACATCTCACAGATGCAAAGCGCTGACGGTGAGGTACGAGAGGAAAGCAGCACACAGGTACCTTCCAATTCGAAAATTGCTAATGCGACCAACGCGGACGGTGATGCTTCACATCTATGTGCAATTAATCTTCTTAACGAGGTAATCCAACTTTCAACTACAATGGTAGACGATTTCTTTAAAGACTTAGAAGATTTTATGTTTTCTCCAATCAATGACACTGACTTTTAATTAGGCACACAGTGTTCTGAGAGACTCTGAATTCGACCTTCATTTTTTCAAAACAAGGTTTCTAACTTTGGAACTTTATTTTTTCTATGATCAAGCTTTTGCTTTTCCAAATTAGTATTTTTTCATTTTTTTTTTTTGGCACTAAGTAATCTCCTTAGAACTATTCATAGAGAACTAGAATTCTTTGAAAACTTCCAAGAGACAATATTTGACTTTGTCAACAATCAAACAGTTTATATAATCTGCCATGGAATGGTCTCGACTTTTTCTTCTGTAATCAAGAGCCATTTCAATAATGTATTTTCGTGATTCATTCGGGTAGCATTATCAAATGTCATCTATATGCTTTGAATGAAACATTGCTTTAAATGCATACAACACATATGCTTTTCATGTACAACCAGAACCAATGCATTTTTATGTATTTTGGGTGGGTTTTAAACACATCATGTTTAGATATGTTTTAATGTGTTTAGAACTTAGTAATGTCGTACATAAAACAGTGGAGTGGGTGTTGTGTGGCGTTTTAAGCTCCGAGGGAATTTTCCAGATTCATGCCCTTATATAGGTACAATTCACATTACCCTTATATAGTCATAGAAATCAAACCCTTATTTAGGCATAGCCCATGCTACCCAAATACAGGCATGGCTACTTCCACCCGTACCCAACGTCACAACAACTTTTTGGAAAACCAGCTTAAGCAGTCAGGGACTTTCCCTTGCATGAATATTGATTTGTCCAAGAACTCAGCTACTTTACAAAGAACAACTATTCCCTAGAGGTTCTTTCCTGACGTTCATATGCCCACTTTACGTCAAGCTATGCATTCCTAAACACCTTCAAGGTATAAATATACCTTCAATTGCTATGACAAACTACGGTGGTTTGGAGCAGTTCGACTATCTACCTGTCCGACGCAGCTCGCTACAGCAAGTGCCGAAGGAAGCTGACTCTCCAGATGACGCACTGATTAAGAGGCTGCCCTACTCCTGCCGAGAATCCAGCTCCAGTGTTTCCAAGCTCCCCTTGCGGGGTGTTGGGAAATCGAGTCCCGAGACAGAGATACAAGACCTCCTTCATTCTAACCAAGGTATGGAGCTTATTAGAACCTAGCAAAACCTTTGGTAGATTCTTGGCAAAACCAACTAAACCTATGCAACACAATACTTACTTCTTCCCTCGTACTAGACTTAGATTAGGTACATTGGGGTAGGCGTATTTTTAGAAGCACTAGTTGAGTATTTTAGTCTATGTTATTTATGTATGTATTTTTATATGGCTTAGAAACCATACATTGCTATTACAGTATTATTTCATATTACTGTTTACGCTGTACGCATTATACTTTGTAGCCTGCATAACAATTGTAGCAGTTCACCTCTCTTGCATGAGAAAAAAGACTGTTCAATAAAGCCTTTTTATTGAAAACGCCCGTCTCACTATTTCTCTGCAACTCTTTAGAAACGAAGAATGCACGATTGACTGAGTGAAATACTTATCTATTGTTTCCGCGACTCTGAGAGATACATTTCTTATTCTTGGGAAACAAAGTTGTCATGTTTATGCGGTTGTCAGAAACTAATCCCTTCTTGTGTATTCGAGAAAGTTTCTAGTGACCTCCGAGTTAGCTGGCACACACACAATTAAGTTTAGTATATTCTATAGAGACCTAGTCGACAGAAGTTCTACGTCAAATCTATAGGATATATTATTCCAATGCGCAGATCCTATTGGCAATATAGGAACTACACTACAGAAGAAGACCCTCACACTATGCAGAGATCCACATTATCTGGTGTTTCGCAAAAACAAGGGTGTGAGACTACATATCAAGAAGTGTGAGACTTCACCGTCCTCTGTATTTAGAAGAGTGGCGGATCATGTGGAGCTATGTATCAGAAAGCCTCCCTGGCCATGAACATTCCCATATCAATAAGTGCGTCAGACGATTCACAACTCCATATGAAGAAGAATACAAGACCAAGTCACACCCTCTACCAGATGGTGCATCGGGAAAAAACCCGTGAGGCATTCATTTGTGGTGTGCTACAATGTATAAATACACATTGATGCTTGCTTGTCTTGTTTAAATTGGTTTTGTACAACATGTAATAAACCACATTTCAAGCAAGTGCATTAAACCAGGTAGAACTTTAGATACAAAAGTATGTCAGAGTATGTGGACGCACACCCTAGCCGCATATAGGTCGATCACTCACCTTATAAGTCGGCTACAAAATGTGAATTTTAACATGCCATACTAAAATGACTCTTCCCTGTACGTTTGTCTTTGTCCTTGTTTATGTTATATGTAGTAAAGCTAGAGGGAATCCCCCTCTTACATATATAATCGCACCTTAGAGAGTGCGACACATAAACCAATAACACAATCACTATAATTTAGTTTTTTTATTTAATTTGCACCTTATTCACATACTCACTTAGTCCTGAGGAAAGCCAGTTTTAAATTAAAAAAGGCCTGGCTGAAACATGTAGACCACACAGGACGCAGGAGGTCTTAACTCGCACTCCAACGCGTCTAACTGCCTTTTTATTGCTAACAGGGGCCCAGTTATTAAAACGTATTTATTTACCCTCGGGTACTGGGACCCACTGTATAGCTTTTAACTTCACTTTCTCACTCACTACACTGCACACTCAGCGAATATACCAGCTCCGCAGTAATCTGGGGTCGAAGCACACCCGGGACACATTCGGTGTCACTGTGGTGGGCCCGATGATGAAGCGTGCCACCAACTAGGTTGGTGGGTGAGGGCTTCATGAACAAACCAACTGGTTTGCCAGCATGCGTACTTCTTTGAGTCGCCTTCCCCCCTGTAAACCTAGCTAGTCCTATTTGATTTCTACAGAGTATGTGGACGACCATATTAAGTGTGTTTCACCATGCAGAGATCTGTACTACATAGTGTGTCAGGCTATGCAGAGTTCTAGGACACAATTGAAGTCCTTGATGCCCAGCTAGCTCCACCATGGAGTGAAGTCCATGATGCTTAGTTAGATGCCTAGCTAGCTACACCATGGAGTGAAATCTTTGATGCCTAGATAGCTCCACCATGGAGTGAAGCCCTAGATGCCTAGCTAGCTCCACCATGGAGTGAAGTCCTTGATGCCTAGAAAGCTCTGCCATGGGGTGAAGCCCTAGATGCCTAGCTAGCTCCACCATGGAGTGAAGTCTGTGATGCCTAGCTAGCTTCACCCTGGAGTAAAGTGGAAATATATGAATTTAGAGGAAACGTAGCAAATCTGCATTTATGGACAGGCACTTTGACATGCTTTTTTATATAACCACATGTTATTGTTTAAGGTAACACACCATAATACCACAGCTTCACATTGCAGCAAATACACTGATCAACTGCCCCAGTGCGAGTCACTGTACAGTTGCCATCACCCACTGAAATAATCATTAAGTATCTCGGAGTAGCCCCACCAGTATCCCCATATTTTGGAATGTTTACGGGGCTCTGTATCTGGGTTCAACCTGAGCACCCGTGTCCATTGCAGCAAACCACGTTGAGATGTTGCAGGCCACCTTAGTGTTCCAGTGGCAGGCCATGTCCCTTTTGGCCAAGAGTGTAGCGATACCAAACAACATGAGCTCTCCCTGGGTGCTCCCAGGTCTTCCAGGATGCCCAGTAGTGCTACTCTTGCAGAGAAATCCAGGGGTCTCGACTGGACCTCAGTCTGTGACATCTAGCAAGGCCTTCTAATAATATTTCACTATCATTGGGCATCAAGGTAGAAGTCGGCGCCCGGAAAGAAACAGATGGGGCATTCTGACTTGTCTGATTTTCCCACTCTCCACATCAGTATGGATGTGAGATACAGGGTGTGTAGGTAATCATGCTAGACAAGCCTTAAGTAGGCAGAGTGTGGGGTCCATTTATGTGTCCCTCCAGTATGCCTCCTCCAGAGGTCCTATCCAGGATTCCCACTTCTGTTTAAGGGAGTCTAAAGTGTTTGGAGAGTTAAGTATAAGTGATTTTTATATTTGAGAGATCCCCACTTTCCCTAGTGTACCTTGAAGGATTCTGGCCTCAAGCGAATTAAACTCTGGTTGGTCTACGATTTCCACTGATAAAATGAGAGCTCATGCCTGAGCTGCAGGCATTTGTTGAATTGGATGGAGAGGTTGAATTGGGACTGGAGGTCTTGAAATTATTTTGTGGAAGGCCCATGTTAAACGTCACCCAGGAATGTTAGCCCTATTTTGTCCTATTTAGCAAACCCCTCTAATCGTGAAGCTTGGCCGAGCCAGCGACCCTTCCAAAGTGGGGTTTGCTGTATGGGTCTCCTATCCCAGCCCATCACCCGCAGTGCGGCGCGCCACACTTGGACTACACCTCTGGGGGGCTCTGGAAGCTGTTAGGCGAGAGTGGCCCATTATAGGACAGACAGGACATTGTCCAGACCCAGCTGAGAGTTTCAAGTCTATATGTCAGGTCCCTGAGCCCTCGTTGAGTCAGTCATCGATTATTAGGAGTTGAGAGGCCCAGTAATAGAGACGGGCATTGGTCATGCCTATGTCACCATCATAAATTGTTTGGCAACACTTGTTAGGAGCTGTAAGGGGGGATGTACAGCCCATAGGTACATTCGTATACGAGTAGTGAGAGTTGGGAACCAGCAGCAGATGCCATCCTGCCAAGAAAGTGTAACGGCAGGTGTGGCCAAGTGTGGAAGTTACATTTCATAATGGTCAGCAGAGGGGGCAAGTTGAGGGAGCAGGTCAGCTTGGTGATCACCAAAATGTGTATGACTAAGTATTTGACGCTGAGCCTTCGGATGCGGATCAAAGTTTGCCACACGGTGACATCTGAGTCTCCTGTAAGGGGAACTAGAAGAGATTTAGACCAGTTGATGCAGAGATCAGATGCCTCTTCATAACAAGACAGGATCCGCAGTATATGGGGGCCCGATGTGAGAAGTTGGCCTGATATATAGTGCTCACTATTCTAGTGATCACTGTGTATCATACCAAACGACCCTTATTGATGATTGGTTGTAAGTCAACCTTATAGACCAGCTATCCTAGTAGCGTGGACAAAAGCAGTCTTCAGGCTAAACTCTAGAGGGCGTGTTAAGCCAGCTGTTTTACCATCACATATACCCCTTGAACACCGAGTGAAAGGACACCACACAAGTTGTTATGAAAAATAAAGGATATTTATTTATAACACGTCTACCCTGATCTCTTTATGAGTCAGGGAGCTAAGCACAATACAAAACTCTTAAGAAAATATTTCAAGTGGCACAATTTACACAAATGCCCGAGGGGCACGAAAAACCATATACACAAAAAGTGGAATGCGAAATACTAGCAGGTAAGTAACAGGATCCAGAGGCTTCAGGATCGCTAGGACTACACTACTGAACCCTAAGGTTAGGAGCAGGAGGCCTAGGGAGATCGGGTGCAGAGTGTGCACTCTCACGCGGGATGCGGGACAAAGTCTATGGAGGCTAGTATTTCTTAAGTCACTGTTTTCGGACAAATCCGACTAGGTAGACTTAAAACAAAAAAGGATCTGGACACTTAGATAGTGAACCTACGTTGGACCACCGAAATGCTCGGGTTACCTAGCCCAGGGGCTGCGGCTGCATAGGGTTCCAAAGACGACGGGAATCATCGTTGTAGTCTATGGAGCCTGAAAGAAGAAGTTGCTGGCAGGCGACCAGTGAAGATGTTCGGAGTGATCCAAGCCTGGATCGGTGATGGAGACGACCTGAAAGCAGAGGGGACTCAGTTCTTAATCACTAGCCAGTGATTGTGTGGGCACCAGGATGACATCGGATGAAGTCACCTCGACCAGGTGAATGGGCGACGCTGGACTCCGCAGTCACGCGGGCTAGGAGGCGTTGTCGGCGACCAGGCTGGAGGTGCGAGCTGTCCCACGCAGGTCTCTGCTGTCGGCGATGCTGGACCCAAGATGGGGGCAACAAACCTTGGCAAAGGCAAGCCCACGCGGTGGAGTCAAGATGGCGTCTGGAGTGGACCAGGAGGGTCCGGGGTGCTCCTCTTCTGGAAGGGAGCAAGGGCCAGTCTGGAGCAACCAGACCAGCGGTGTAATCGTCGTGGTACGTCGTCAGGAAGGCCACTAGCCAACGGGCAAGTGACCGGACAACGCGGTGAGCAGCAAAGAGCAGAAGGGCCCCACGCAGATCTCGAGGATGCTGGGAGGCTGGACTTCGGTGCTGGAGCTGCTCAGGGTTAGGGCTTCTCAAACCCCAAAGCACTCACTCGAGGATCCCTCGGCGGTCGTGCTGGTTAAGCGTCGTGCAGTTTCAGAAGATGGCCGGTCCCTCAGGTCTCGTCACACCCACGAATCTCAGCTGGGCTGATGATGCAGGTAGAGGTCAGAGATGCCAGGGAATCCGGGTCTCGTCGAGCTGGGCAGTCTTGATCCGGAGGATGGACGTGCAGCAAACCGCGATGCTTAGATGGTGCCTGCGGGTGCAGGGTGGCTACTCCTTAGCCACAAGGGAGAGTCTTCAGGAAGTATCAAGAGTTCCTTTCGTGGAAAGTAGTCAAGATTCAGAATTATCTAATCTGGGAAGGGGGCCCGCTCCTACCTTTATTCTAAAAAAAGGGGCTGGCACGCGACTAGGTCCTGCCCATGGGTGGGACCAGGAGGGGGGTGGTTACACCCCTCTCCCTTGTCCGGACTTTCCCCAGCTCAGGGGCTGGTGTGCCCCTGGAACTGGTTTGAGCCGGCATATGCACAGTGAGCACCGGGGTGCCACTTGCAGTCACCTTCCTCTCAGCCCTGCCTACCTGGGATACACAAGACCCTGTCTGGGATGGTGCTAGCACCGCCCCTGACAGGAAACCCTTTGTCCAAGCTCTCCTCGCTGGAAGGACTCCCAGCAGCAGGAGGTCAGACTTGTGTCTGTGGTGACAGCATCCATTTTGTGATGCTGAGGCTCGAGTTAACTTTAACCGGGGTTCACAGTTACATACATGTCGTGTCCCTCTAGAAGGGTGGAATGCTAACCCCGTCGCCAGAATTGGCGAGGGGTTAGTATTCCAATTCGTATGACACCTTACTCGACATGTTTTGATAAAGCGTTACCAAAGATAGCAAATAACCGCGAGGATTATAATTAGGCTTTCCTGTTTTCAGTTTCTATTTTTGGTAAATTCTGGTGGTGTTTTTTCAGTGTTTTCCAGTGATTTCAATACCTCAAAAAAACAGTGCTTTTCAGTGATTACTCATTTTCGCGCCATAAAAAACAACTGAAACGGTGTTTTACCGGTGTTTATGGAACACTTTGTTTTTATTATTGCTTGCTTTCTTCATTGATGCATGGTATATATAAACAATGTATGAACAGTGTATATGACCTCCAAATAAGTTTTTACAAGTCGAATTTATTGTAGTAGACCATACAATATTTCTTCAGTGATTCTTTGGTCATTCGCGCTCTCTTTCCTTCCCATGTACACTTTTACTTGTGAAAAGGCCCTCTTGACATTGGCACTTGAGACTGGCAACGCCAAAACAGCCAGTACACAATTGGCCAACTCTGGCCACTGACGTAGCTTTCCATGCCATAACTGGTTTGCTATTTCAGCAATCACATTTTCTAGCCTAGTTTACTGGGGTCATTTCTCGTTTAATCCATATGATGAACATTTTCATATAAGCAGATTCAGGTCCATGCACGAAAATTATGAGAATTAATTAGTAAACTGTTCTGATGCATTTGCCAGATACCATCCAACACGTACTCTTCGATCGTCAAGTGCGAACTTATTGTCGGTCCCTACCTTCAGGCTTAGTACTACAGGCGGCAAATCACTCCCAGTCCTTGGAGCAAAAGCCTGGAATACTCTCCCCCCCTTTTCTACGTACACTAGACAAGGAAAAAGATTTCAGAAAGGGATTGAAAACCTGGGTCTTTAAGTTACAGGACACCTGCGCTAGAGCACTGGTGTAACAGTTGGATGAGTTTTCAGCTACCACCAATCTGTTTCCTACATCTCTGGATCTGTATCTGGCGCCTAGATGCTCCTTGGAGCGATTGCTGCGCGATATAAATGATCACTTAAATTACATTACATTACTTAAATTGCTCTTTCTTCTAAAGGTTGTGCACTGCATATTCCAGTATTTACTATGATGTGCTCCAAGTAAAACTTGCAAGAAAACAATAAAACTGTGAGATTCAAAGTGCATTATAACATTTGGACCCAAATGCGAAAGACAGCTGCTGGAACTTAATGTTTTAAAATACAAACATTAAACAACTTCAATGGTTGTGCTTTAATGCCCTTTGCAGGGGCTCTACGAAGGGGTGCAAGAGCAACAAAGCCTCATTAAGTAAATGGTCTTTTTAAAGACCTGTGAATGAATCGGGTGCGGCCGCATGCAAACAAATGGTGCTTGTAATCTAGCTGTGTAAGTCGAATTTACCTATGTAATGGCTTTATGTACCGGGAACAAAAAGTCATGATGGTGTTTTCATAGTAACATATGGTGACACCGGCCTCCATTACATACTGCTGCTCACAGGGCCGGTCCTAGGATATGTGGGGCCCCGGGCAAAATAGGAACATGTGAGGCCCCTAAGCAGAGACCAGGCGGAATCGGATCGGGCCGGCTAAAGAAAGCTTTTTTTTTTTATAATTAAAATTAAACCAAACTGCACACCCTCGACTGGGTTTTGTCAATGGTTGTTAGCTGTTTAAGCTAAATGAGCAACTACAATAAATTATTTTCCTTTCACCTTGTTGCGTTGACCAATAAGTAGGTCTTTCACACACATCAAAAATGCTCCAGTTCTGACATGATGAGACTGTGAAAGAACTATAACGAGTGTTGTTGAAGTTGCATCAAAGGCAGCAGAGAGTTGTGCTGCTGCAGAGTTAAGATTTATGTTTTCACTCTGATGGTGACTGCAAAAATGTAGAGCGACCCGTCTCATCACCTGCTTTTTTTAACTTTCATTTGTTTTGCAGACACTAGATTAATGTTTTTGCAGGAAAAGTTAAGGCCCCTTTTCAATGTTCATATTAATTTAATACCAGGTCTAAGACTTGAGTAACCCAGCAGACTTTAAACTCTGCTCTATCCACTTTTGCATGCTGATACTGATCCTCTGCATGCACCTCTTGTCTCGTTGCCATACTCACACCTATCTACTTCCCCCCCCTTTATTCTGTTTATCTTACCCCTGTTATTCACTCTCTGCTCCCTTTCCACTTGTCCTAGGTGAAGAGTTTCCATTGTGATGCGCCCAGCAGGATATTCTGCCTTTCATTCATACAGGGGCAGGGCGCACTTCCCAGGCAAGAGCAATTGAATTAACTTTCTAATCACTGTCATCGACATGCAGATGCAGCCATTAGAGTCCCACAGAGACAGAACTGAAGGGGAGAGTGATTAAAAAAAAGACATTTTATCTCTTAGGGAGCCCCCTGGGCCTCTGGAGTCCTTAAAGGCGCGTGGCCCTAAGGCTGCTATCATGCTGCCCATGCCTAGCGCCGGCCCTGGCTGCTCACATGTAGAAGGTGATCTGTCTCTTTTCTTGTTTGAATACAATGGGCAGGTAGGGATTCTGAAAATAATTTACAAAATATCAATAGGAAACAGTACTATAAATACAATAAACAAAAAATAGGTGCTGTTGTCTGTCAGACCGCGTTAAGCACAAACTTCACAAACGAGAACAGCAGGGTAGAACACAGGTCCCAGATTTCCTTTACTGTGTCAGAAATGTTAACCCAGGTGTTTAAAAAACACATACTTAACTGGGCACCGCCTACATCTAATATCTTTGCATCAGTGTTCTTTGGCCACTTGTAAATAACATAAAGAAATGGTTACCGTTTGAGGTAAACTTGTTATGATACCAAATTAAGAAAAAAACTTTTCTGAATGCCATCGCATATTTAATATCTTATTGGTTAGATGTAGGCAGCTGTGCTGTTTGCCACACATCAGAGCGGATTACAGCCATCCTCCATTGAGGTGATAATGAGAAATCGCCATACATGTGTCCGATAATAAAAGATTTTAGGTAGATAACCTGGGGGGACATGGGTCTGCCCGGGGGGCTCTCTAAAGCTGCCCTTTGCCCTGTACATTGCACAGCGGCGTCTGCTGCATCTGATGTTATGCGGCTGTTGGGCTTTGTACATTCGTGTGGGTCATGAGGCCTGCACGGGTGTCTGTTTCTACTAGTTGTTTAAAGATGTCTTCTTGTGCTGCGTGAATGGCCGTGTCTTTTGTTGGTTTGTAGGAATTGATTGGTGTGTATCTGCGTGTCCCCAGTTGTGATAAGTAATTTGACACACAGCGATGAAGTGTTAGTGCACAAAACACGCGTCCCCGTCACGCTGGATTCCTTCAATGGAAGAAAGGTTTTGGAAAGCATTTGCAAAGAGGTTTTATTCTCCACACAGAATGCCCACGCTTGCTACCCCTGCCCCTCAACCCGCCCCCCAAAAGAAAACACTATCCTCCTCCACGCAATGGAGTACGTTAGCCCACTGAGCTATTCTTTTAATTATTTTCTGGGCAGGCTGACATGCCCCATCACACAGCAGGTGTCGTGGCCAGAGGCTATTAACGTGCCCTTCGGGAAGTTTTCTGACGTTGGCACGTCTTTTTGCCCTTCAGTGGTCACTGTTGACCTTTGCAGGTGCTGGGATGGGGTGTGAATGGCTCTGTACAGGGCCCGCTCACGCTCCCTTTCGAGCGGTGTTCATTTAAACGCAGTAATTGCAGCCTCAGGGAAGGCTTTGTCATGGAAGTGGCCGGCCGCCAACCAATCAGCTGAAGTGCCCCCGGGAGCCCATGCACCTTGTGACTGTCGGAGAGATGTGCAGTCTAGAGCTGTCAGTGAGACCCACTCTACGAGGCTGCAGTCCAGTGCAAACTTCACTTTAGAGCGAGACCCCAGTAAAATACAGGGCTGCCAGCGAGTGCACTCGTTACCAGTGAGATACAGGTCCACAAGCTAGTGACACCCTCTTTGGTAGCGAGACTGCCTAAAAAGGAAACTGCCGCTCTTCAACCGCAATAGTGTTTTTCACGCATTTTCCTGAGATACTGGATAACATATTGTTTGGAAAAATATTTACATTATCTACAAACCTACCTTGTTACTTTTAGAGATTATCCACAAGAACTTGCTCGGCTCTCTGCCGAGCTGCACCCTCGAGGGGGCCCCCTGCAGCTCAGGGCCCCCCCGCACTGCGGGGGCCCGTGTTACGCCAGTGAAACGAGAGGTATGTCTCCCCCAATTTAATGGGGGTGACGCACGTTCTGAGTTGCTTTCATTCTCGGCCCTAAATTGCAGTTTAGTCTGCAATGCTGTAGCTCCATCAAGTGGCCAAGTGGTGCAACAGCAATGAAAATCAGTGACACTCGGTTTAAACAGTGTCAGCTGATTTTCATTCGGTAGTGTATTTTCGAGCAGAGTCGGTTTAAACCGAAATCCGTACAGCCTAATTATAATGCACTTAAGAGTATATGGTACGCGTTATCATGGAACAGCTAATAGGGCTTGGTTCCGCAAGCTGCAAACGGGCTCAGCTCATGCCAGAGCACCATCTCACATAATTCCAAGCACTCTGCCTTCAGGATTGATAAGGCCTGCCATAGGCGTGACTGATAGGAATATATGTGTCCATTTTAGGGTTAGATATAGAGATACTATATCTAAAGCAAAGGGTGATTACACCACCTTGTCCCAGCTGTCGTGCAGCCAGTTGCGTCAGATTTGGATAGCCAGCCAGGGGTGGCATAATACATGCTTCAGCCCCTGGTAGGCCCTGGGTACACCTATGCCCTGGGTACCTAAGGTACACTGTACAGGGACTGATAAGGTGACTCAGTATCCAATTAGATATGTACCTAAGGTACATGGAATCCATTTTACAGAGAGAGCAGTGGGCCTGGGGCCCTGAATAGCAGGGTCCCAGGTCAACTAAGTCGAAAAACCAGCAAAACACCAGGCAAAAAGTTGGGGGTAACCATAGTCAGATATCCACCTTCCTACACCCGAGTCGTGTTTTTTTTTATGTAGATAAGTACATTGTTGGCATGCAATGAGATACTATCCTCTTCATCCTCTTCCCAGCGTCAATCCTGCACATCGCACCAAATGAGTCTCACTATGGTTCGATCGCCAAGGTAAAGAGGGGAGGTTATAGGCGACAGCCCAGCCTGGTGCCTCTGCAGATTGGGTAGGGTCTGAAAATGGCCCACTGATGCACACCTGTGCTTCCAGCGAGGAGAACTGGAGTCTTGCGTATCAATGAAATCTTGATCCCATGAGCTACAGAACCTCCTCCAGAAAGGACCAATCAAATATTTTTTTCAAAATCAACAAGGAAGAGAACACACAGGTGTTGGATCTTCGATCTCCGAGCTAGTGTCAGGTGCACTTGCCTTATACAGTTTTGTATGCCACATTCCGGTGAAATGCCACACTGGTTGGGATGGAAAAGTTCCAGGAGCATCTGAATGAGCCTTCGGGAATGTGCCTTGGCAAAGATTTTGATTTTGGGATTAATTAAAGAGGTTGGTCTGTAGGTACGGCAGCACTCTGGAGGGCGTCCAGATTTGTAGAAGGTAACTATGGTTGCTACGTCCAATCCCTTGGGAATGCTCCATTAACTTCAGCTTCTAGATAAAGGTCAAGCAGTCATGGTGAGGGCATCTCACAAAGTTTCAGATAGTATTCGATGGGGTAGACATCGGGCCGATATCTGTACTTTATCATCTTTAATCTCTCACTTCATTTTTCATCTTGTGATGTATTTCCTAAATATAAATCAACCTTGGAGAACTGATTTGGTAAAGAATGCACATCAATGAAAGTTCTAACTCCAGAAAAGTTTAGCAGTTCTGTCATTAAAGCTTTGCTACAAAAAATCTTGTGGGGATGCAAACCTCACTTGTATTTTTCCTCTTCCCTAGGTGCTCTGATATGTTACACCTGTTACGGTCTTATTTACTTTAGTCTTCAGAGTCAATGTGTAGGAAATCCACCTTTTCTGCCTGGTCACCCTAGATTTTTCGTATTTTGCTGGACTATATATTTTTTATAGCGTTAGAACTCTGTGTACTTTACCACTTCTGACCAGTAGTAAAGTGCATGTACTCTCCCTTTTAACACGGTCAATATGGCATTCTCCTAATTGTTATATTTAACTTGCCTATAAGGCCCTAGTATATGGTGCAAAGGGTACCCAGGGCCTGGAAGACATATTCAACTAGAGGACTGGAGGACCTACTGTGTCAACAACTACAGTAGAAGTGCAAACATGGCTTCAGGCCTACCCTTTTAGCTAGACTGTAGTAGTGTAGAACCTGCGTTTTTAACCTGTCAAAATTAACCCTTTGACAGGTCACAATATTAATAAGTTATCCCCATGTAAGCCTGGTTACCCACAAGGCTGGGGGGCATGGTATTTAAAAATAGGACATGTAGAAAGGTAATGTTAACAGGTCCTTACAATGACTAGTACCCAAAATCTGTTTTCACTGTGGCAGGTCTATGTAGAAAACCAGAGTACAGATTAAAATCCTAATACTGTATCTTGGGAATAGGACTAGCTAGAAAAATAATTAAACAACAATTTTTACTAGTTTTTCGAATTCCAATTCAATGGTGGAGTCAGATTTGTTATAAATATTAAGAAATAGTAACTTCTTGGAACTTACCTTTTCACTGTCTAATGTTCCTGGAGGTTAAATTTGCATTTACTCTTCCACTGCCTCCAGCCAGTAATTCGCATTTGCAAAGGCGCACAAAAGGTGTGAAATGCCTCTAAGACAACAGGATGACTTTTGAACCTCCCAAAATATGCAGGGTCGGGCTGTGAGCATACTTTTTGTCATTAGTGTCAAATCCTGCTTGAGTGTCAAAGTCTGCTTGACAGATCTCCTTTTTTTATATAGAACACTTAGGGACACACTTGCCTTGTTGCTGAAGGACTTGTTTTGTTCCACCAATCTTATGTCTATGGTTTTACATATAACACTTGGAGCGCACTTGAAAGGAATGGAAACTGGATGCCAAAAAGATTCTTGTGTATCCACGGTCTGGTCGCTGCAGTGCTTCATTTGTAAAACTATAAGTGCCGGTGCTCATGGCCAGCATTATCGAAAATTTTGGAGTCCAAAAACTGAGGCTGCATAGTAGTGATTTAATTTCACCTCATACCTCTTTAATGTACCTCCAGACACTACCTGCCACTTTCTCTGTCTTGCATGTTCCATTTCTCCTTTTGTTACTGATTTTCAGTCTTTCTGTTCCCTTTTTGTTTTTTTCCTCTCTCTTGCTCTAGATCAAAGACCATTGAGGACAAATAAGTGCCGATCCCCAAAAATAAGTGCCAGTGGGCCCCACCTTCAAACACCTGCTTACATTACGCATTGTAATCAACTGCAAGACATTATTCCCTTTCCCTCAGGACGGATCTATATATCTAGCCATTACACTTTCTTTCCAACAAAATGATTGCTTTTCTTAACGGAAATATCACCATTTAAGCCAAAATCTATGCCTTTTAGATACCTTTATGAACATCGTGTAAGTTTGAGTACTCAAATCACTCGTCTCTCCAGGTAACATGGTAATAAGTGCTCAATGGAAATTACAGACACTGCGGGGGGAAGCATTTGGTTTGGACAGGCATTATCCTCAATGCAAGTTTAAATAGTAATGACAGGGGAAAGGATATATTACACTGAAGAATTAATTCATTCATTCGTTCATTTGAAAACTTTATTTTGGCCATTACAGCCATAAAAGCGCATATAAATTCACAACATCTTAAAATTAATATGAAAGGAGAAGAGCGATGTCATAAGAAGCACTAATTAATAAGATGGTACCAACATACATAGTAGTAGTAATCACACATTGGGAAGAAGACAGATTAAATTAAAATCATCACTATGGGAATGTAAACAATTCAAAGTAATCATTAAAAATATAATTTAAACTTAAGATTAAAAAAAAAAACTCTAGTTCGCAGCCTATATTTTTATAAAAACCAGGGTCACACTAAAAGCCAATTAAGCGGGTATTGCTATTCTTCACATCAATTGTTCAACAAATACCTACGCTTGCAGACTAGGATTTTACAGACCCCAGGATCACGATATATCGCGAGTGAGAGCAGGTATTACTATTTCTCACAATGAAATTTCAATAAATACCTTTGTTTACACCACATAGCAAATAAACATTTTGAAACTACAGCAACAAAAACCGGGTTAGTATCAGATTTTAAAACCCTGTAGAATTCTTTACAGTTTCTAAGGCCCAGGTTTCTACAGAGTTGAATCGCCGACTTTAACCTGGCCTGCTTATATGCCAAGCAGAAGAACATCACATGGATTACAGTTTCCTCCTCTACTAGGCACCCTGGGCAAAGATGGAAAGCAGTGCCCGTCCACTTGTTGGTTAATGCATAAAGCGGGAGCGTCCCATATCTAAATTGCAAAAACAGTTTCTTAGCAATTGATGATTGCATAAAATCCAACACCTTCTCCATTTTATATTGATACTTCATATCCAAACACCCATAAGTAAGGCTGGAGGGATTAACTGTCTGTAAATACGTGTCAGTTTATGCTCTTTCAATGCACTAGCCAAAGATTTTTTTTAAATAGCTAGGCATGACTCCTCCGGCACGGACCCTAAATCTTCCCTTCCTATTTCGCGAAATGAATCCCTAATCCCGGGATACTACCCGCCCCCAGAGTAGACATTACAACCTTTAATTCCTCCGCAATTGGGAGGATATCCAGGTCCATCCTTAATGGTATTAAGGGGGTGCTTTTAGGCAAGCACAAGGTTTGTCTTATAAAATTGTCTTCTGTTACAGTAAGAGCATTGGCAAAGCTATGTCCCCACAATTCGGCCCCATACATAGTTGCACCTCTTGCCTGAACCTTATAGATTTCAACAGGTGGGCTTATGGCCTTTGGGGCACATCTCTTTTGAACTTTTAAAATCCCCCCAATGGTCTGGGTTAGCTTTAGGTTAGCTTTATTGATTTGTGGTCCCCACTCCATTTTATCATTTAATGTAAGCCCCAAATAGTCAAAAATAGGGACACTTTCCAATGGTCCATCATCCATTCTTGGGTGCGGGCAATTTATTGACTCATCATTGAAGACCATGTATTTTGTTTTTTTAATATTTACAACCATATTCCTCTTTTTACAAAACTGACTAAATCCCTCTAACACACACTGCATCCCCATTGATGATTTTGAGAGGAGCAGGGTGTCATCCGCAAACATTAATGCTGGGAATTTGCGGTTAGCTAGTTTGGGGGAAGTATTAATAGTATTCGCAACATGCTAGAATTTTCGGTATTACATACACAGTGTGAGCGGTCCAGCAAGCGGATGTTTTGGAAGAATACATGAAATCGCTTTGAAGAATTAATGGTTGCAGGGAACCAAGACATCAATGCCGGTCTTGCCTTCTAACCTGAATATGCAGTCACTGCATCGTGAATAAGACGATATCTGAATATATTTATAAAGCAAGAAAGTTGAATGCTATGAATGCGGCATACAACGTACACAAGGCAAATGACTGTAAAACAAAAGACTGCCAGAGTGGCGGCTGGCAACTACAGAGAGTGTTGAGATGGGCAAACGGATGGTGGGTGGGTGCATACATGTAAGGCATCAATAAGTTCATGCACACATCCAAAGTAGTCCCATGCACAATCACAGGACTTTAAATCCATACAACCATAGCACTTGTATGTAAAGACTTCCGCTGCACTTAAACTCATCCCAACCGTGCACACTACACTAGACAGTCACCCCGCTGCACTTAGGATTCACATGCTCACGTGCACCATGAATCCCTTTGCTTTTTCTAAACTTTGAGGAATGTTCTTTCCTCTAAAGTCTCCTAAACAGCTCCTGCGGCACTTCAAGTTGACATCCACTCGCAGCGTTCAGCAATTTATTAATAGTTTACTGTATGCACTTAGAAGTGACCGCCCTTTCTTTTACATCTTTCGCTTTACTTTCACTTATTTTTTATGTCTGCACTTTGAAGTGGTTGGGTTCTTGCAGCAAGACTTTGGACACACACTTCCCTGTCACGCACAGAATGCATACTTCAGGCCACACTCAAAATACATATCCCCTGCACTGTTACACTCTATATTCACTGTACATCGTTACACTTTCAATGACTATCCCTGCCCCATGTACTTTTCCCTGGAATTTATGGGCTGCACGTTGGACTTTGAGCAGATAGTCTCCCCACACCCTCCCCAACTTTGTACTGGTAGTTACGAGCGGCACACTGTGAAGGGATTTTGCAGCACTTAGAATTTTACATTAGAAGTTACAGGTGGCACTTTGAAAAAATGTCCTCGCCCCACAGCACTTTATACTTGTAGCTACGGGTGGCACTTTGAACGGCTATCCCACGCCACAGAACTGGTAATTATGAGCTGCACTTTGAATGTATATTAGAAATGTGACTTGCCTTGGAGGTGGAAGCCTCGGCTCACTCAAACCAGTGAGGTACCGAAGTGCACCAACTTATTACTTCAAGCGTATGAAGTGAACTGTCAAGTGAACCACAGAGTGATAAGTCCAAGACCTGCCCAGAGCAATCATGCCTCAGGCACCATGCACGGGGCACCTGACCATGTGCAAGTTGCCCAGCCTAGGCCTGGACAGGAGAAGGCAGGAAGAATGAGGGCAGGGGCCGGTGCAGGGCCGCTTTAACTTAACCCCAGACTTCATGTGGAGCAGAGCGAGAGTCGGAGTTACCACGCCGATGACAGTCACGTCACATCACCCACAAGTCCATGACTCACCAAAAAAAGCTGCGTTGGTAATGGCTTATTATGTCTGTTACTTACGGTTACTGATGGTGGTAGACGGCCTTGTACTGGCCTGCCTGCCTGCCTGCCTTATAATATCACAAAGGAGCTAAGAGGGAAAACAAGGTACCATTGGGATCGCCCTCCACTCAGTCAAATTCAATACAACAAGATCCCTGTACCCTGGACGTTGATTAGCACACGTCTAATAGACATGAGTATAAAGTTGTCTGGAAGATATACTGTCCAAATCCAGACACACCCCCTCTCTGTTTACGGTATGGTATGTATTCTCCAATGCCTGACTGTCCACAACAAACCACTGTTTGTTACTTAAAACAGGAGATTCCGGGCAAGGTTCAACTCGACAAATCCAACGATGTCTGCCCCACTGAGACAGTCCATCCACCCACACTAAAAAAATAATAAATAAGTGAAAAAAATGTGTGGCGGAGAGGAAGGCACCTCACGGGCGAACAACCCTCGGGGAACTTGGCAGATGTTACCAATTCTATGCCCCTTTCTCATCATCGGTTGCCATTCCTTTTCCAAGAAGAAGACAGTGTCAAAAGCAAAAGGTGCGTACAGAAAAGTGCTGAACAAGAAGCTAGACAAATAGCTCCCTGGTGTGACGAACAAAAAAGAGTGAGATAAAATCAGCAGACACACCAATTGTACAACTTTATTACTAACTCTGGCGTGTACTGGTGAAATAAAAAGGCTGGTAGCTTACTGTCGCATACCACTACCTGTAACCGACATGTTTCACTGCCCAGTAAATTTTATGGCAGATTCATCAGGGTTCACCCCTCGGTCACCGCACCAGTGTTGGACATCTTTATAGGAAACCTAAACCAGCCATGTCCTCTTATACCAGCTGGTCAGGAGCATATCTGCCCTACTGTAGCATCAATCGTACGAACATGGAGCCAGGGCGTTGTGTCATCCCAGGAACCAGCCTGCCTGCCTTTATTCGATAGGCAGCCTATGCCAGCTAGTGCTGCCTGCACAATGATGTTGTCGGGCCGGGCTAACCACTTCAACCACTGATGATTCATGGCGGGGTGCATGCAAACGTGCCAGAATAAGGCATTTTGAAAAAATCGCGCACGCTGCCTGCCGCACAGCCCTACCCCTGCAAAATGCACATCATGACCATCCATATTGGACGGACGGTCTAGACCAGTAGGTGATGCACTGAGTCAGTGAGGTAATTTAATTTTATATACTATCTAGTTTACGGCTACGTGTACGCCACATTCACATTGCCATATGATGGGCAGAGTTGCAGATGCGTGGTGTTATGCAGCAGACCCGGCTCTGATAAATAAGTGCCGGTGCTAAGCACCCGAAAGCACAGGCACAATTTAAGCAGTGGGTCGCTGGGAAACCCTACTTTAGGTCTACTGGACTTCTGTCTCTGGGTTTCATTGAGATACAGTGGCTGCCTCAAACCGGATTTTTGTGTTAGATATGCAGGAACACATGAATTGCTATAGTGCTCTCCCCACATACACCCCCAGCCCTCAGAGCCCAAGTTGACTGTGGCTAAATACTTGCACCATCTTGAAAATGCTAAAATTGGGTAGGGTTGTTACCGGGAACTTTTACCCCCTTGGTTAAGGCATGTCCAGGAGTCATTCCATCCCCTAAAATGGGCCAGACATAAATGGGACATCTCCAGGCACCCACTTGAGAACACTCTCTGGACCTGCGTAGAGGACTGGATCTGCTGTCTGTGACTTGAGAGGAGCCCTGAAGGACCTGATTTACTACCTCTTGTACCCAGGGCAAAGAAGTGTTGGCCACCAGTTCAAGCTACAGTTATACAACAAGATACAAGAGGCCTTTGTGACAACTACTCAGCTGGAAAATGGCAACGGGACTTGGATCGGATCTTGCTGTTGGCCTCTGCCTGACACCCAATGATCTCTAATAGCTTCCCATAAGTGCCCAGGGCCTTTAGAGGTGTACTCCTGGGGTGGATTTGGACTTAAAGAACTAAGGTCAGAAGGTAAAACTTTGACCAACACAAACCTGGTTGGGGTTGCCGACCAGTGCTCCATCATGGGCAGTGTCAAACTGTACCTAGTTCGTAGTCTCCCATCACCATTGACTATCATTGGCAATTTGTGCTTCTTGGTGCTACTCTTACTTAAAACTGTGAAAATCCATATCACTGGTTCTCCTTATTGGTTTTTTGTCATTTTGGTGTAATTTTGTTTATTGGCTCTTACCATATTTTTCTATTTCGGTTTTATATTGTTTTGCATTTTAAATGTATTACTGTTTTAGTCCAGTATAAATAATTTACACATCACCGCAAGCTAAGCCTGTCTGCTCTGTGGCATAGCTACTGGGGGTTGAGCTCAGGATAATTTAGTAACTTTGATAATTCAGGTTGACTAAGGTAGTGATTGTTCCTTGAGGTGGGTAGTCACTCACCCCAAATGATAATCCAATATCTTACACAATCTTACCCTACAACCTGATTTCTGTTAATTAACTAGTGATAAATCCCAAAACTACATTTCCAACATATGCTCCGACTTTCACACAACCTTATCTAAAAACTGCATTCTGAATCCTTTGTTAGCAAATGGTACAAGGAACAGACAGCCCAGTGATTCTGATATGTTCAGCATAACTTGAAGTGACATTCTCTTACCATGTAGAACTCAAATGTACCTGTTTTATACGAAAAGGCTCTAACAGATCAAATCCAGATGTCCTCTCCTCCATCTCCAGAAGGTTTTATTACACCTGAATACTCCGTCCCTGTGGTCCCAATTCTAATAAATGGCATCAAAGTATGTATCCACAACTCCTCACTGTTAAGAAATGGACAGAAAGTAAAGTTAGAAGTTAAATGCTCAGTAAACAGGATCACAGAATCATGTGTTCTGTACTGGTTGGGTCAGTGGACTTTATGCAGAGAATTTCTAGGTGTAATATGTAGCTCTCTATTAAACAGTGTCTGTCAGAATATCAGCAGTTCATTGGGCTTCCAAATGTTCTTTCTGACATAGTGTCTATAGACAATAAAGTGAATACTAAAAAGGAAGTGCAAACAGCCAAAAATGCTGTTAAGTCAAAAGCTGTCGATCAAACAGTAAACTGTGGAATGTTCTCCCTGAAAACACCAAACTGTCCCTTCCACCGACAGACCGTCGGTGGGGGTCACCCCGACATACAGGGCATCAGTCCGACCACCGCATTACAATGCAGGCGGTCAAGCGATAATGTCAGGGGAAAGACTGCCGCCTCAGAAAGGATCCAAGATCCTGTCGGGCGGTGGTTGGACTCCTATTCCTACAGCGCCATAGGGATTAGAATGTCCCTTTCCAACTGCCTTTTCATGGCAGTCCCACTGCCATGAAAAGGCACACGGAAACTGACTTTGGGTACCCCCAAGAAGGACCCCCCCCATGGGCCACTGAAAAGTGGCACATGTAGTACCCCCCCCCCCACATCCATGCACAGTGTGCCAGCACCACATGGTGCCTGACACATGGTGTATGGATGTTTATAAAGTGACTTTTTCTACTAAGGCATGTGCTATGGCCCTTTTCCTGGACAGCTGCACCAGCCGCAGTAAAAAAAGGCACTTTCTGCCCGACAGCACGGCAGTCCTAACCTAATTTGGTGGATCGGACTGCCGATTTTTTGCTGAAAGAAGCGATGTCGGTTGGGGGCCCAGCCGACCACCTTCGAAATAAGGGCCAATATTATTTCTGTGCACTGCTGCTATGCTTATCTCTCACTTAACTATAATGTTGTTCTGCTTGATTTGGTGTGATATGTATATCCAAGTTACTTGAACAGTGCTTGGATACTAATTGATAGACACTAAATAACAGAACAATTGTGACTCTGGTCTCCAACTACACTTACTCCCACTACCATTCACATTTATGATTCAGTTAATATTGAATGCCCAGTTACGATTCCATGCCCTAGTATGATTCCAATTTTCCCCTCATGGGCTATCATCTTCTATAATGTGAAATTCCCCAAAAAATACTATGAAAAGGAACCTGTTCCTGATGGCTCAAATACTCAAAAATTAATTTATTGGAAATAAATTCACCCGTTAACCGCGGTGGTAATTCTGCCGCGGTGCGAGCGTTTCAGTGCGCGGGTGGGGCCGCGTCGGCCAGTGGCCGGCGGCAGCACTGGGGAGGTAGTGTTGCTGTCGGCCAATGGCCGACGGCAGCAATTAAAGGGTTAATGGAAATATAGTCTGAGCAAAACAAATAGACCAAAACACAATAAATGAAATAGCTGTACATTATTTACTAGGAAAAACGTATTCAAAGAGAAAAATGTGTAACACAAACGGAGTCCTGTTTAAGGAACACTGTTTTAACATTAAAGCAGCTAACAAGAGGTAAGGAGAAAAAGATGGCAAAAGGCGAAGGAGTTAATAAGAGGAATCAGGGTACAAAAGGGTGCCCTGCACATTTTAACTGAATAAACGACAAGGATTGGGTGAAGTGGGAGGTAGAAGAGA
Source organism: Lissotriton vulgaris (assembly GCF_964263255.1). Classification (NCBI taxonomy): domain Eukaryota; kingdom Metazoa; phylum Chordata; class Amphibia; order Caudata; family Salamandridae; genus Lissotriton; species Lissotriton vulgaris. The sequence continues at coordinate 904,758,758 of NC_141697.1, read as the reverse complement.
AGGGAGGGAAAAGGAAATTGGGAGTGAAAAAGCAATGTAAAAAGGAAATGTGAGTAAATCCCCAATACAGAAATGTAGCGACAGAAACGTACAAAGAGGAGAAAGAGGATGAAGAGAAAACATATTTATCACAATATTTTAGAATAACCAACAGAGAGAAGCCATTTTATAACGCACTGGCAGCCACACTTTTAGCAAGCATTGGCAAAGCAAATAGGTCTCTGCAATTCGAGAGCTATAGGAGTTTGCAATGTTAATGCATTAGTGTTTAGTGCTGGGGATGGTTTTATTGACATAGGGATTCTCGGCAGAAGAATATTTCCGTAGCTGGTGTTGGCCGTTATGTCACCACTGAGAGCTGGGGGAGCTTGGTTTTGTGCATTAAAATTGAGGTCCCGTACCTCCTTCCTCAACTGGGTGAGTTATTAACAAATTGGCCATTCGCAGGTAGTTCCTCAGCAGCCATGGCCCATATTTTAAGTTCTGCAATTAAGTTATTACTTTGTCAAATGGAATGCCCCGGCTGCTAACTGATAAGACACATCCCTGTACGCAAACAGAATAATTTGTATGAATGAGAAAAACCAAGTTTGTGAAGCAGCCGTCTTTTTTTTGTATGAGTGTGAGTGGGGGAAGAGTTGAAGCAACATCGGGGTAAGGAGACGCAACAAGACGAGAAAGAAGGAGCAGGGGTACTGAACCATACGGGCGAGAGAGGTACACGGAGAGCAAGGGGGGGGGTGGGGGGGGTGGAAACGTTCATTGGAGACAGCTGGAAATTGGGCCATCGCTCTGTATTCTGAATTGAGTCCAATTAATAAAACAATAGATAATAGTTATTTTTGCTGTTTACATTATTGCGCTGTTCCAGTTACACGTCAGTCAAAGAGATTGGCTGAAGCATGCCTAAGGGTATGCAAGGACATCCCTCGGCGTAATACAACCATCACAGCAACATGATTTGAATTTGGCAGCAATCATTAAATAGCGTCTGTGTGTTTCTGCAGCACCTACAGATCACACAACAGACGAGATGAAGCCACTCAACTGTGTTCATCAATAGTAGAGGGAGAGGATGTGGCATAACGACCAGAGCTGCCTACTTTGTAACTAGCAAATCAGACTCTAGTTGAGGTTTCTGCTCAACATCCTGGGATTCTAGACTCCCTCATGCCTAACAAAAACAAGAATACTGCTTGAGTAAAGCATGCGCACCATCCTCTGTAGAAATTATTACACTACAGATGGCAGTCGCAATGAGAAGGCTGCTTGTGTTAAGTGCTGAAAACAAAGTAAAAATGCGCACCAGAGCACGCTGCTGAAAACACAAGTGCTCGTGTTTAAGTGGTGAAAAAAAAAACAAGCACTTGTGGTGAACACAAAAAATGTGCGCCGTAGCGCAGTGCTGCTCAAAACACAAGTAATTGTTTTAAGTGATCAAAACAAAACAAGCACTTGTATTAAGTGCTGAAAACAAACAAAAGGTTATGCATCAGAGCACGGTGCGGCTCAAAACACAAACGCTTGTTTTAAGTGTTGAAAACAAACCAAAAATTTAGTCCCTAAACACGATTCTAAAATGGGTGGAGTGGATGAATGGTAGTAATTGGTCCCTGCTCTCGGGAGAGGGGTAAAGACAAGAAAAGGCATGAAGCATGAAGCATGCATGCATGCCATTAAAAAAGAGGAGAAAAATTAGGAGAGTGACTACGGAGCCAGCAAATAAGAAAGGGAAGGGCGGGCCCAAGCCCCTATATTATATACAACATGTCTCTCTTCAAGACAACGTATGCGCTCCGTTTGAAGCCGAGACCTAAAAAGCACGTACAAGGAAATATTAAGAAAAGACATTTTATAAATTGGTTGCTATCAAACTGTGATAATCATTCATATTGAACAGTTCCATTAAAATTATTTGCAGAAATGGTTTATCAGAATCAGTATTCTATAAATGTACTTTTCTTCAACATCATAAAAAACCTGTATTCTTTGCGCAACTAATATAAAGCACCACAAATGTATTTAGTGGGAATGAGATCATCCAATGTGTGTCAATCATTTGTCAATCCTCACTACAATGCAAACCAAGGAAGGGGGAAATCTGTAAATTCATGATTTTCACTATCTGATCTAACCTCCTTGAGGATTCATAGTGCACATATGGCTTTCAAAACTATACAGTGTATGACTATTGACGCTTGTTTTTTATTTTCCTGTTATGCATATAGACCTTTTGATCATTACACACATCCTCACACAGGACCTCTGTCTTCTTTCTAATTTCTCTTCCATTTCTTGACACTTTCTCTCCTCAGCAAACACCTACTTCTTCAGTGTGCCTAACTCCATACAACTATCCACCCTCATGGACTAGTAAAGGCTAGTCAAAGGGAGATCTGACACCTTGTCTCATCCTAAATTATCTTAAACAGATAATGTTCACTGCAATGGGTAGATATGAAAAGTGGAACTTACACAATCTACTCAGCAGTTTTATGGTTTCCACAATACCACCTGAGCCAACAACAGAAACATTTGCTTTAATTAATCATTTTCTCTTTACCACCGTTTCCCTTCTCCTCACACTTGATGGGTTATGATATAAGTGGCTTTGGCAAAATGAACGCCGTTACCATGGATGTATACCAGCACAGTACTGTCACCTCATATGTATGTAAATACAATATTTGTCTTTCATGTACATCACTGTGAGCGCTCCTAAGAACAACCCTCACATCAAACACTTCACATATCACTCTCTTCAATAATCCAGATTCTCAAACACATAAGCAGACTCCAGCCTGCGAACAATTCACACAAGCTAACAAAAAGCATTTGGAGACCAGACTAGTGGTTGAAGCATGCTACACAAATGACAATAACAAATATTAAGCGCAACCCGGGGAGGTCAGCAGCTGGCTGGTCTTGAAAGCGCACAGTATCCATGTTCAGCAAATCACATTTATGTGCTGAGAGTTACAGCAGTGTGCTGTCAAAGTCTGTCTGAGCTCGGCCACAGAAGTCTAGGGATCTACCCAACAACATGAAGAGACCACATAAGGTCTTTTGACAGATGGCAAGAAAGGTTTACAATGACCCACAGCACCATCCAGCCTTGACAATGTCAACCATATCTTGTGGTTCTTTTGAAACTACGCCTAGAACAAATGCACTTACCAAGACAGGGTACACATAAACATGAACCAGGCAACCCTGGTATGAAATGGCAGGATACAGATATATATGAAAACAAATACATTACAAACCAAAATACCTAGGATGTACTCAAAACATTAAATAACAAAGGGGTTCAATTTACTCTGGATTGCTCTTTTAATGCGAAAGGTCTCATCTGCTCAGATCGAGGCACTCAATCATATGGAATGGAATTGGATTTATAGAATGGAATTGGATTTATAGAGCGCATGGCTGCCCTTGAGCGTCCCAGCGCTAAAAACAGATTAATAACAGAGCGGATGAGGAAGAAAGTTTAGGGAATTTTGGGAAAAAGGAAAGTTTTAAGTAGTTTTCTGAACTTAATGTATGAAGGTTCCGTTCGTAGGACCCTGGGCAGGGCATTCCACTTTTTCGCTGCATTCAGAGAAAAGCGACGACCTCCCGTGCGGGCCTTCCTTACTCTGGGAGTGACGGCCAGGTTTTCTCCATCGGATCGAAGGGCACGAGTGGCTTTGTAAGGGCAGATCAATCCCCTGAGGGCTGGAGGGCCATTACCTTGGAGGGATTTGTATGCAATACATAGTGCCTTGAAGGAAATTCGCTCCTGGATAGGGAGCCAATGCAAGGCTCTAAGCAGGGGTTTAGCTGGCTGTCTTAGGAATTAATATTTTATTATACATGATTAATTTATATGAACATTATATTACTAGAATTCCTTATAAAAAATACAAAGTACACCACGCACAATAAATTTTAGATATCTGAAGTACAGCTATTGCAGTTCCTATTGTGATAGTCTTAGAATAAATTAATGCACAATTGTTAAAAAAGAATGTGCGCAAAACTGACCCGTTGACGTTCTATCTTTAGTTGATACAACTTTATAAACTAAGTGATCTTCCAACGTTAAAAATTTAAGGTGTAAGGAAACAAGCTTTTTGGAAGGTTGCTCACACTTTTTGACTAGTGGATGCTGGATCAGAGACACCGTTTCAAAGAGTTGCTGAACTTTTTTAATGTTTTTCTTAAAGCTCTGACAACAAGTTTCAAAAGTTTGACAAAGTATCAAAAGGTTGTTTAAAAGTTTGGGAAATCACTTCAAGCAAGGGAAACATAGAGCTTAACCTGGCCAGTTTGTCCACCCTCAAAAGGAGCAAGCTGGGGAAGTTGTGGTGGGACAGAAGAATCAATGTGGCAAACATGGTCAATAAGGAAGACATGGTGAAGGCCCTCAAAGCTTGGGAAGAGGCCCACACAACTCCACATCAGTTGGAGGAGATACCCCAAGGTAGTGCCCTCCACCCCTTCCAGTCCATAGGTGCCCTCCAGAGCAAGAAGTGTAAGGAGCCTCAGCACCAGCAGGGATTCCCTTCAAGAGGAAGTGGTAGCGCTGGAGCTATAAGAGAGACCCAAGCCCTGGCAGAAAGGGAGCTGGTCCTTGCGAAAAGTAGAGCCAGGCTGGGAATGAGGCCCAGATAAGATGGTGGCAGCAACAAGGAGACTGAGGTATCTGACAAGGATTCCCAAAAGGTCAGATTGCTCAAGGTGATTGTCCCTAGATATTGCCCGGGGGATGACACTGACAAGTGGCTGGACTCATAGGAGAGCGCTTTCAGGATGAAGAAGGTGTTCACAAATCACTGGAGGACAATACTCTGGGAGTTAGTGACAGTAGTTGGTAAGGATAGACTGCTTACACTTAAGGATGAGGTAGCAGATTCCTATCCACACATAAAGGCAGTACTTGTTGAGTTCTTTGGACTTATGCCTGAGGAGTATAGGCAGAAGCTTAGGACATCACACAAGGCGGCAACACAGATCTAGTGGATGTTGTAGATGCATCAGTAAAGGCACTGGATGGTTGAGTAAAAAATAACAGGGTGGACACTTATGAAGAGCTCTACAATTTGTTGGTTACGGAGCACATTTTGTCTAATTGTCTAATTGTCCATCAGAGAAGTTACACAAACACCTAGTGGACGCAAAGCTAACCTTTTGGGCAAGATAGCAGATGAGTGGGTTCAGACAAAAGTACCCAAGAAAACCCGATGGGGGGGGGGGGCTAATCCCAAGAAGGGGGTTAGGATCCCAGAGAGGAAAGAGGGAGGTAGTAAACATACTAAAGAGGTTCCCTCAGAACCCCAGAATTCTATGATGAGGGTCAAGACCCAGCCCACCTCTAGCAAGCAGAGTAGCGGGGACCAAGGGTTGAAGAAACTCTTACTCGAGAGGTTGTGTTTTGACTGTCAGCAGCCAAGACACCACAGAGGGTATGCAGCCTGCCCCAAGAGAAAGGTTACCACTGGGATGGCTAATGTAGCCTTTGAGGAGGACACCTCAGAAGAGGAGGTCATAGTAGCTTTTAACTGGGAGAAGGGTACAGATGGTAAGCTGGTGATCCCGGAAGGTGGTAGTAGGCCATTCCACCAGGTCAAGGTAAATGGGATCGCAACCACTGCCCTAATGAACATATGTACCAGCCACACCATAGTGTTGAACTGGTAAGTGTCTCCGGACCAATAGCTGCTAGTAGATGTATAAAACGTAAAGGCAGGCCCAGGGCAAGGCACTGTCCTCCTGTAGCCTTGGTTGCCCTAGAAGTAGGGGTTACTCTTAGCTGACATAGGGTGGTAGTCAGTCCTGACCTCCCCCTGGACTGCCTCCTAGGCAATTACCTATTAGAGATCTATTTGGAACCAGAAGGAATGGCTGCCCAGGACTCTGGGGGTTCCTTCCCCAAGGTTAGGAGTTGTAGGCCCCAGAGGAGAGGTAAAGGTAGGAAGGGATGATCATACTTAGATGAAGCCGCGGGGAGTCATGGGCAACCTACCCAAGTAGGGGAGGGTCCCCAGACTGGCGCTGGCAGTGTCTCTCCTGGCCCTAAATAAGTACTGGAGTATTTTTTTTTATCCAAACGAGGAAACCGGAGCCGTGAGGGGAGCAGGGAGGCCGATTTAAGAGGAAAAGGTAAATTGAACGAGTGACCGCAACCCAAAATACAGCACTGGTAGAATTAAAAGGAACCCAGTCACGCTGCTTTGAGGGCTCCATATCCCTGTTTTAAGGACATCCGCTGACTTGTGGCTGTGAATGACTCGCACCTGACGCACAGACACAACTGGAGAATAGTGATACTCTTAAAACAATACAGTGGTCCCCCTTCGGTCTCTTCCTCTCCACAGAGCATCCGAAATTGAAAGTAAGGAAACTGTGGCATAAGTGTAAGAACAGAGCCTTTATCCATTGAAGCCTTACGAACACACAAAAAAACTCCAATTTAAAAGAGAGGCTGAACAAACTACCTAAGAACCTTGTCCTGATGAAGGTGCTAATGTAATAAACCGAAACGCTGCGTCGACAACTTTGAAATTTGTAATCTTAAACGTTCTTTATGTGTATTGGCACTTTTTATAATTTTTTTTAAAACTGTTAATGTATGGCACTGCATTGCTGTTATCAAACATTTAATTATATTATATGTAATAAATTGTTCAATTTTTTAATACTGTTTTCTTGAACTTGTTGTTTTTTTCTATGTTTAAAATTATATATTCTCTTGATAATGTGGTTGTCATCGATTTTGGTTTCTTGAGTTACGAGGGGTGTATACAAGAGGTCTGTTCATAGACTGAACATCGGGACTTTCTTAGTTGTTTAACATACTTAGATGAAGCCGCGGGGAGTCATGGGCAACCTACCCAAGTAGGGGAGGGTCCCCAGACTGGCGCTGGCAGTGTCTCTCCTGGCCCTAAATAAATACTGGAGTATTAGGCATCTGCTCATATTCAGTGTATCCACCCTGAACTAACAGGAGGAGTGGAAGAAGGGTACCTGGCACCAAAGGTGGTAGCCCTCCCCCCCCCCCGAAAAGAAAGGCCCCAAGAATCCACAATTGCCACTCAAAAAAAACATCCATCCGTCAGGGAAGCGCTCAGAGTGTGGTTCTTGGCACTGACAACTGTAAATAGCCTCTGTTGGGTGCTTGCCTTTGTGGCAGCCCAAGTCTTGGCATGTGGATCAGACCCTCTGCTAGGAGGCAAAGTAGGCGCCTGCCCTGTTGGTCATGGTGGGGTTACTCCTGTTTTGGGTAACCTCTGTAGGTAACCTAGATACTGCCCTGGCTAAGGTTAGGCTAGGTGAAGGTGGCACCTCGCAGTCTCAAGTGAAAGGGTAGACAAAAAGTTGGCAGCGACACAGTCCTCGCTAAGGTCCAATTTAGGATGAGGCCTGTCATAGTTGAGGTAGGTAAGCTCCGAAGAGGGAATGACCCAAGCAGAAGAATGTGAGGCTAAATAGGCCCCGTAATGGTTAACCAGTTTCTGACAGCCTTCCACCCTGAATAATCATTGCGAACTACCAAAAGTCTGGTTAAGTTCTCCTGGATGTATTAGCTGGGACGGGGAGGTTGCATAAGGAAAGAGACATTTTGCAGGTTTGCCCTCACTTTTTGCCCCCGTTTTGACTACTTGGTACTGGTGTAATGACTCTGAAATGCCCTGAGCCTTGCTAATCAGGACTCAGTGCATGTGCCCTGAGCCTTAAAATGGTGTATGTTTAACTGGCTTGTACCCAATTGGCATAGCCTAACTTACTTGTAAGTCCCTCGTTTATGGTACCAGGGGTACCCTGGGCCTGTAAGTTAGAGTGTCCCCTCAGGGACTGCAACACTTGTTGTGCCCCCCTGAGTGGGACATGGTAAAACATGGATCCTATTCTGCCACCACCGACTGGAAGAGTAGTTTTAAACTGCTAACCCAACGTTGTCATGACATTTAAAGTAATGGCGAAGCCAAGTCCTACCTTCTATTAATATTAATGATAATCATAACGCGCCCTACGGCAAGGTGCTGTATATTAAGTAATGGAACATGTGTTTTGACATGTTCCAACAGTAAAAACGCTATTTTTTTGTTTTGATGTGCAAAGGCCAGTAGTATTCGACAAAGAGAGGGACAGGTGGTCTACTTTCCACTCAAGAGAGAGCGGAGAGGTCCAGCATAAAGGAGACCTCAAATAACATTATGCAACAATGGGTTATATGCTGTTCCTGAATGAAAGGTATTGGTTGGAGTCACAAAAGATTTGGACCCACTGTACTCTAAAGAGAGTTTAGGTGGGGATACATATGTTGAATCATAATGCCCTCATACACCCTTGCAGGTGTCATGCTTCATCATCTGGGCTGCTCCTCGTTGGGTCGGCGGTGCAATACCCAACGGGCTCCCTAAAAAGAGGCACATTGGCGGAGATCTTCTATCCAACTGCCGTATGGTGAAGTGCGGGTATGGGGCCTGGACTGTGTAGACGCAGTGTTGTGGTGTAAAATAGGACTGTGAGTACCTAGAAGGACACATTTTATTCTGGGGGTCTCCTGTCCTAATTAAAAGGGTGTACAAGGCACTCGCCTGAGGAGTATCCTTGTGTGTTGGTGTCCTTGTTTAAAATACATCGGTCAACATGTTTCTCGCTAATGGTGTAGTAACCCTGCGATTCTTCAGGACCTAAGAAAAAAGCTATCTACAAATTCTGGTTGGAGGCATAAAGTATTGCACACTCGGGTAACATTTTATACCCAAAAATTACCTTTAACCTGCCTGGATCTACCTATTGGAGGAGAAAGAAAGAGTTAAAGGAGATGTGATGTAGTGCTAGATCACATATTTCCTTAATGTCTCATAGTGACTCCAAAAAATACTAAATCTGAAACGTGTATGGACGCCCAAGGCGTGTGCAGGTCAATTACATGACAGATACATATTAAAAACGCTGTGGTGATTGTCTGCAGTGAGCTATGGTGACTATTGCCCCTGTGGAAGAACAAGAATTATAAAGGTTTTGGCAGAAGATACATTTGCATATAGGACTCACCCACTAGTTATGGTCCCCAGGCTTCAACAGTGCCCGGTGGATCCACGCACAAGGCGTTGCTCCTGTGTGTGAACTGGTATTGGGGAGATAAAAACAACATCCAATGTACAAACAAACTGAATCGAACATGTTATTGCGTTGTAGCCTGTTACTACTCCGCTTACATAGCAAAATGATTTCCCCTTGTAGTCAGGTTAGGTCTGCTATTACGTCATTGAGTAAAGGTAGTCACCTACTAGTACAGCTTTCGCGATAATGCTGTGCTGTTTTTCTAAGTGTGTCCATTGGGGTATCTTGTTGTGTATGTAAAGGTTGTATGGTGGTTTGAATTAAAAAGACTCTATAGAGATGGATTGGAGGTTATATTATTTAGGTTTAAAATGATGGCTGGAGGGCCCTAACCATGAGGTACAATCATAGGGCATGGCCTCCGAGTCACCGTTATCCACAATCCATCTGGGGGCCCTCAAGTCGTTCTATACTTCGAATTGTGCAGGCAGGGTCGAACATGTAAGTGTTGTTAGCTCACCTTCCAAAAATAAGGCGTGTGTAGGTAACGTGTTTTTTTTCCACCGGGCACTGTGATGATGCATGACACCTGCAAGGGTGTGTGAGGGCATTATGATCCAACATATGGATCCCCACCTAAACTCTATTTAGAGTACAGTGGGTCCAAATCTTTTGCGACTCCAACCAATACCTTTCATTCAGTAAGAGCATATAACCCATTGTTGCAGAACAAAGGCTAGTAGTCCCATTGGCAATTACAGAGTTAAAGGCTGATATCAGAGCCACTTTAATTTCTGCTTCTGACTACTAAAACTGGTACTGTAAGATATAAAAAAAATCAGTGTATTAAAGCCGATGTAATGGTTAAATCAAACTTAATGTTGTTGGTAGGCAATGAGCAATTTTTAAGTTGCCACTTTTGTTGCCCAAGGTTTCAAATGCCCATTTACAGTTGTACACAGGGTCTGTCCTCCAGACAGCTTTCTGCCCTTCCTAGGGAAACAAATGTGTGACTCCCAGGAGGCCTGCCACTGACATTTTTAATAAGATTTTTTTATAAACAAATATGCAACGTTTCGCATTTTGTTTTGTAACCAGTTGTGAGACCTGTCTGATTCTGAGGGTCCCTTCACTGAAATGATTTATTCTGTCCCCTTTAGCCTCCCACTATTTTCATCTTTTTCTTTTGTGTCCACCTGGAATTATTTTGTTGTCAGCAATGTCTGAGGGGCTAGGTGTTCCTTGGGTAGGATGTTTTACCTTACCTCCCTGAGGCCTAGTTACCCTCATGAAAAATTAGACAGATACATGGGACCTAAAATGGTGGCCACCAACTGTCACAACTGCCACCCTAAAGGAGCTGTCCCATTGACTTACATTAGGAAGGTTCCAGAACTCACCAGAACCTTCCCACCGGCTGGACCTCACCTATAAAAGGCCAGTGGCCAGCACGGCCATTTTGTGAAGAGAAACCTGTGACCAGGGAAGGAGAGAGGCAACATTGAGAGGAGGACGGTGCTCTACAAGTGGACGATCGACTCGTGGGCCGGCAATCACCTGTTCTGACACTACCCCTCTGGTGATGACCAAACCCTGACCTGGCAGAAGCCTGATTAACCTTTGTGTCCAAAATTGTTAATTCTCACCACAAGACTTGTGCACCGAAAACCCTCTCTGAAGGTTGGCAGTGGGAGGAAGAATATTTAGTGAGGACTGCCGACCCTTCAAAGTCTCCAGAACCCCCCCCCATCATCGGCTGTGGAGCCGGCCCTCCAGCTTCGAAGCCGGCTTTGGGTGCGTGATTGAACACTCACCAAGCGGAGTGAAGAGCAGAGTCTCCAGTGACCCCCGGCGTGAGGAGCGGTCGTGCGGTGACGAAGGGGAGCTTGGCAGACCGGCCCCAGCGGGAGCGGAGCAGCGAAGAGGCTTCCGGAGGTGTTCCCCGGCGGGAGGTGCCGACCCGCGGTGTCACCAAGGAGACCGGCGGATCGACACCAGCGAGAGCGGAACTTCCGGAGGTGACCCCCGGCGTCAGCAGTGAGGGAGGAGCAGCGCCTTGGGAACGCAGCGGAAAGAGGTACCGCCGGTGCATCTGAGCCAAGGAAGAGGAGCGCTGCTCGACCACCGCCAGACTCTGAGGGGAGGCTGAATCTCTTCAGCACTGACAGACACCAGCGGAGTTAAAGTAAGCTGGGTCTTTATCGGGTGGAGGGCGAAGGCGGCGCTTAAAGAGACAGCGCTTCCCAGAGTGTCTTCAGAACTCTGAGGGGAGTAAACGTTAGCAGCATTATTCCTCCCACCTGAACTAAAAACTGCCTCAAGAAACTTAAGTACTGTCTTCACTGGAACTAGTGGCAGGGGTTTAACGAATTGTAAGAGGAGGTGTTGGAGGTGAGAGAGTGGGGGGGCTCAGTTTAAAAAGTACCAGTCTTAGGGAGCTGGGTCTTTCGGTTCAAGAGAAGGAGGAGTAGCAGTATCCCTTATTACAGCATAAGTGTATACTGGCCCTGCCAAGTCGCCCTACTAGAATGAGGGAGTGTCAACAGGAATAAACTAAAGTGTGATGGTAATTTTACTCATTCTCTTCCAGTGAGGCAACAGTGTGAACTATTGAAGTATTGTATACCAAGAATAATAAGAGCGCTTGACCCTGCACGCGTAGGGGTAAAGTATCAAGTGGTTATCCTTCAGGAAATCCCAGTCTTGAGAGAACCTCTTACTCTGGTATTGTATTGCCTTATTTAAGAACAAGGTCAACAAGAATTAATTGTATGTTTTCAACTGATTGAACTGCAAAGAGGAAAGATTGTTCACTTTATTAATGTGAAGGGTAATAAGTGTTTTGATCTGCATTAATTTAAAAAGGTGATGTACTGATGTAACGAGAGAACTAACAAAGCAAAGAGAACAAAATCTATTTTTATAAAGTACGAACCTTATTTTTCTAAAAAGAAGGTGTAGTGTCATTTTTGGTATGGATGGGCTCTGAGTTCCTGAAAGGTTACGCAAGCTTTACACGCATATTCCTTGGAGCAGCCTTAGCACTTTGCACACGTTACCCACTTGTTGTCTAGAATAACCCTAGGTCTAACATATTGGCTTGCAGCGGTGGGATCATACTGTGCTTGTGTATACCTTCCAGCAACCTAGAGTACCCCATAGACATACATCTGGAGTTTTCTCCGAGCGGTCTCCAAGATTAAAATTTTTGTTTTTTTCCAAATTTACTCCTGGTGGTGGGTGGAGGTTGTCTACAGATTGCTCTCCTTAAAAGTTATCTCCTGAGTGCCCATCTAAATTCATTTTTCCGAAGATGGAAATGGATCTTGAAGAAATGGAAACCTACACTGTGGCCCAACTTAGAGAGTGGTGCCAGCGACAGGGGGTGTTCGTTAAGAAAGGTGCCAAGAAAAGCGAGTTACAGACTAGCATAAGGGCATGGGTGGAAGCACACACAGAGGAGGAACAAGAAACTGAAGGGAGTGAGAAAGGCACCGTCCTTGGGACAGGCCTGCTGTACCAAACTGAGGGGGGGAATCTACTGACAGGTCCCAGAATACCTTCAAGGGAGGGCAGTAGTGTCTCAGCAAGGAGCCTTACCGAAGCCGAGTTGGAGGATAGGAGGGAGGAAAGGAGACTGAAATTGGAGTTAGCTAGATTGGACATACAGAGGGAGGATAGGAGGCTGGCCCATGAACGTACACTGAAGGAGCTAGACCTTCAAGCCTTGACAATAAGATCCTCCAATCCTAAAAATGGTGGCAGCGAACCAAAAGAAACCCCCAAAGAATCTAGACCTTACCTACCCAAGGATGTCATAGCTAGTTACACCTCAGGCGATGATATTGCCAAGTGGCTAGCTGCCTATGAGGTCTCCTTAAGAGCCCATGGGATTGCAGAAACCCATTGGGGGGGTGGGCTGTACAAGTACATGCCGCCTGCTGGCAGGGACTCACTGTTAGCCCTGGAGCGGGAGGAACAAACCCACTACCCTACCATGAAGGTGGCGTTGCTGAAAAAGTTTGGGCTGACCCCAGAAAAGTACCGACAAAAATTCAGGGGAAGTCACAAGCTAAGCACGCAGAATTGGGTGGACTTTCTAGATTACGCAAAGAAAGCTTTGGAGGGGTGGGTGAAAGGCAGCGAGGTAGGGGATTATGAAGGCTTATATAACCTCATACTCAAGGAACACCTACTCGAGAAATGTTTTCCCGAGCTCCGACAACACCTGGTGGATAGCAAGCTGACCAGCCCCAGGAAGCTTGCTGAGGAGGCGGACATCTGGGCTAGTACCCGGGTGTCCTCGAAGGGGACAGGAGGGGATTCCCAGAAATCTGGACAGGGCGCCCCCCAGAAGAAAGAGGGGGGAGAGAACAGAAGGGAGTTCTCAAAAGGTCCACAAAATCGTTCTCAAGGGAGGGGCAGAGGATTCATCCCTAAGGCAAACCCACCCGAAACCCTAATCCTGGCCAAAGCCAGCAGCCAAGGGTTATCCATTGTTTTGAATGTGGTGGTGTGGGACACTACAAGGGGGAGGCTCTGAGAGACACAGGAGCCAGTATGACTATGGTAAGAAGTCATCTGGTGTCTCCAGAGCAGGTTATTCCAAATGTACTTCATCCCGCTGTGATGGCTGACAGTAGATTGGGCCACTATCCTGTGGCTGAGGTTCCCTTTGAGTGGGGAGGGGTTGCAGGTTCACTTCGAGTTGCCGTAAGCCCTGCCGTGCCTGTTGATTGCCTGTTGGGAAATGACATGGAGCACAATGCTTGGAGGGAGGTGGAGTACCGGACTCATTCTGAGATGCTGGGTACACCCGACTGGGCCTGTGTCAGCACAAGGTCCGCGACTACCCGGAGAGGGAGTTCGCTTATGCTGGAGCCTGGAACAATGGCCCAGCCAGCTGCCGGAAAAGAGAAGGACAGAAGGCAGGGGTGGATCTGGAGTCCACTGAGGAGAGTGTTGTTCCACTGGAAGGCCTACCCATCCCTGCTGATTGGCATGTGGAGGGAGGTCCGACCAGGGAGGAATTCTGCAAAGCTCAGGAGGAGTGTCCTACTCTTGAAGGGCTGCGGCAACAGGCCAAAGCCCAGGCAGCAGGGAACGTTGTAGGGAACTACCAGATTTACTGGGAGGATGGACTCCTCTACAGTGAATCAAAGGCCCCCGGACATGGTACATCCAGAGCCTTGGTGGTCCCACAATGTTTTATAGCCTTCCTTCTGGAACTGGCTCATGAGATACCCTTGGCAGGTCATCTAGGGCAGGACAAGACCTTTGCCCGGCTTGTTCCCCACTTTTACTGGCCTCGGATGAGAGTGGCGTCTGATACCTACTGTCGGACGTGTGTGACTTGCCAAGCCAGTGGGAAAACAGGGGTGAAGCTGAAAGCTCCCCTGGAACCACTCCCCGTCGTTAGCACCCCCTTTGAAAGGGTGGGCATCGACATCGTAGGGCCATTAGATCCACCCACTTCAGCTGGTCACAGGTTTATCCTGGTTCTAGTGGATCATGCCACAAGGTACCCAGAGGCCATTCCTCTGAGGACCATCACTGCACCTGCAGTGGCAAAGGCCCTGATGGGGATCTTCACCCGAGTGGATTTCCCCAAGGAAGTTTTGTCCGACAGGGGGACCAACTTCCTGTCAGCTTACATGCGGGCCATGTGGAAGGAGTGTGGTGTTACCTACCGGTTTACCACTCCTTATCACCCACAGACCAATGGTCTCGTGGAAAGGTTTAACAAGACCTTGAAAGGCATGATAAGAAGTCTGCCTGAGAGCCTGCGGAGGAAATGGGACGTCCTCCTACCCTGTCTCTTGTTTTCCTACAGGGAAGTGCCACAGAAGGGAGTGGGCTTCAGCCCCTTCGAACTTTTGTATGGGCACCCTGTACGGGGACCTCTCAGCCTGGTAAAGGACAGCTGGGAAAAGACTCCCAGGAAGCTTCCCCAGGACGTGGTGAGTTACATGCTGGCCTTCCGGAGCCAAATGGCCAAGTTGTGGAAGCAAGCTTCGGACAACTTGGAAGCCAGCCAAGCAGTAATGAAGGAGTGGTATGACCACAATGCTCACCCTGTGGAACTGGAGCCTGGACAGAAAGTGTGGGTGATGGAACCTGGAGAGCTAAATGCTCTACAGGATCGTTGGACAGGCCCCTTTGAGGTATTGGAGAAAAAGGGGAAGGCCACATACTTGGTGGACCTCAAGACCCCGAGGCAGCCCCACCGGGTGCTTCATGCCAATCGCCTCAAGCCACACCATGAGAGGCCCGAGGTCGTCTTGATGATGGTGATCGATGGAGCAGAGGAAGAGGAAAGTGAACCTCTCCCTGATCTTTTCTCGTCTCAAGAAAAGGATGGGTCGGTGGAGGGAGTGATTCTCTCACCATCCCTGACTCCTGAACAGCGAAGAGATTGCCGCCAGATCCTGGAGCAATTTTCCTCCCTGTTCTCCCTTGTCCCGGGAAGGACCCACCTGTGTACCCATGATGTGGACACAGGAGACAGCCCACCTGTGAAGTCTAAGATCTACCGGCTGTCAGACAAGGTGAAGGCCAGCATCCATGGTGAAGTAGCCAAAATGCTGGAGCTGGGAGTAATTGAACCTTCCAGTAGTCCTTGGTCAAGTCCGGTGGTTCTGGTACCGAAAGCTACCCCACCGGGCGCCACACCTGAACTAAGGTTTTTTGTGGATTACAGAGGGCTGAACTAAGTAACAAAGACTGATGCTCATCCGATCCCCAGGGCGGATGAACTTATTGACCGGCTGGGAGCTGCCCAATACTTAAGTACCTTTGACCTTACTTCCGGGTACTGGCAGATCTCGCTTACTGAAGGAGCAAAGGAAAGGTCAGCCTTCTCCACGCCACAGGGTCACTACCAGTTCTGCGTGATGCCCTTTGGGCTTAAGAACGCCCCTGCAACGTTTCAGCGGCTGGTGAACCAGGTCCTCTCTGGTATGGAAGCTTTCTCTGCTGCTTACCTGGATGACATAGCTGTCTTCAGTAGAAGCTGGGAGGATCATCTGCAACACTTGCAAGCTGTTCTCCAGGCCCTGCAACAAGCTGGCTTGACCATCAAGGCCAGTAAGTGTCAGATCGGGCAGGGGTCGGTAGTGTACCTGGGCCACTTGGTGGGCAGAGGGACGGTGCAGCCTATCCAGGCAAAGATAGAGGCCATCATGGCCTGGGAGCCCCCCAAGACCCAGACAGAGGTCCGAGCCTTCCTGGGCCTCACAGGATATTACCGCCGTTTCGTGAAGGGGTATGGAACTATTGTGGCACCCCTCACGGAACTTACTTCCAAGAAACAACCTCGAAGGGTGGTCTGGACGGAGGCTTGTCAGCGAGCCTTTGTGACTCTCAAACAAGCATTGTGTACTGCTCCAATACTCAGGGCCCCGGATTTTTCAAAAGAGTTCATTGTCCAAACAGATGCATCAGAACAAGGCATTGGGGCAGTGTTATCGCAACTGAATGATGAGGGCCTGGATCAACCCGTGGTCTTCCTGTCCAGGAGACTACTCAGGGAACAGAGGTGGAGTACTATAGAGCGGGAGGCCTTTGCGGTGGTTTGGGCTCTGAAGAAGCTGCGTCCCTATCTTTTTGGTTCACACTTCCTGGTTCAGACTGACCACCGGCCCTTCGTTGGCTAATGCAGATGAAGGGGGAGAATCCCAAGTTGTTGAGGTGGTCCATCTCCCTACAGGGAATGGACTTCCGGGTGGAACATCGGCCTGGAGTGGACCACGCCACTGCAGACGGTCTCTCTAGGTATTTCCGCCTTAGTGATGAGAGCTCCCAAGGGATTGGGTAGTTCTCCCCACTTTCAGCTGGGGGGGACCCGTGTGAGACCTGTCTGATTCTGAGGGTCCCTTCACTGAAATGATTTATTTTGTCCCCTTTAGCCTCCCACTATTTTCATCTTTTTCTTTTGTGTCCACCTGGAATTTTTTTGTTGTCAGCAATGTCTGAGGGGCTAGGTGTTCCTTGGGTAGGATGTTTTACCTTACCTCCCTGAGGCCTAGTTACCCTCATGAAAAATTAGACAGATACATGGGACCTAAAATGGTGGCCACCAACTGTCACAACTGCCACCCTAAAGGAGCTGTCCCATTGACTTACATTAGGAAGGTTCCAGAATTCACCAGAACCTTCCCACCGGCTGGACCTCACCTATAAAAGGCCAGTGGCCCGCACGGCCATTTTGTGAAGAGAAACCTGTGACCAGGGAAGGAGAGAGGCAACATTGAGAGGAGGACGGTGCTCTACAAGTGGACGATCGACTCGTGGGCCGGCAATCACCTGTTCTGACACTACCCCTCTGGTGATGACCAAACCCTGACCTGGCAGAAGCCTGATTAACCTTTGTGTCCAAAATTGTTAATTCTCACCACAAGACTTGTGCACAGAAAACCCTCTCTGAAGGTTGGCAGTGGGAGAAAGAATATTTAGTGAGGACTGCCGACCCTTCAAAGTCTCCAGAACCCCCCCCTTCATCGGCTGTGGAGCCGGCCCTCCAGCTTCGAAGCCGGCTTTGGGTGCGTGATTGAACACTCACCAAGCGGAGTGAAGAGCAGAGTCTCCAGTGACCCCCGGCGTGAGGAGCGGTCGTGCGGTGACGAAGGGGAGCTTGGCAGACCGGCCCCAGCGGGAGCGGAGCAGGGAAGAAGGCTTCCGGAGGTGTTCCCCGGCGGGAGGTGCCGACCCGCGGCGTCACCAAGGAGACCGGCGGATCGACACCAGCGAGAGCGGAACTTCCGGAGGTGACCCCCGGCGTCAGCAGTGAGGGAGGAGCAGCGCCTTGAGAACGCAGCGGAAAGAGGTACCGCCGGTGCATCTGAGCCAAGGAAGAGGAGCGCTGCTCGACCACCGCCAGACTCTGAGGGGAGGCCGAATCTCTTCAGCACTGACAGACACCAGCGGAGTTAAAGTAAGCTGGGTCTTTATCGGGTGGAGGGCGAAGGCGGCGCTTAAAGAGACAGCGCTTCCCAGAGTGTCTTCAGAACTCTGAGGGGAGTAAACGTTAGCAGCATTATTCCTCCCACCTGAACTAAAAACTGCCTCAAGAAACTTAAGTACTGTCTTCACTGGAACTAGTGACAGGGGTTTAACGAATTGTAAGAGGAGGTGCTGGAGGTGAGAGTGGGGGGGCTCAGTTTAAAAAGTACCAGTCTTAGGGAGCTGGGTCTTTCGGTTCAAGAGGAGGAGTAGCAGTATCCCTTATTACAGCATAAGTGTATACTGGCCCTGCCAAGTCGCCCTACTAGAATGAGGGAGTGTCAACAGGATTAAACTAAAGTGTGATGGTAATTTTACTCATTCTCTTCCAGTGAGGCAACAGTGTGAACTATTGAAGTATTGTATACCAAGAATAATAAGAGCGCTTGACCCTGCACGCATAGGGGTAAAGTATCAAGTGGTTATCCTTCAGGAAATCCCAGTCTTGAGAGAACCTCTTACTCTGGTATTGTATTGCCTTATTTAAGAACAAGGTCAAGAAGAATTAATTGTATGTTTTCACCTGATTGAACTGCAAAGAGGAAAGATTGTTCACTTTATTAATGGGAAGGGTAATAAGTGTTTTGATCTGCATTAATTTAAAAAGGTGATGTACTGATGTAACGAGAGAACTAACAAAGCAAAGAGAACAAAATCTATTTTTATAAAGTACGAACCTTATTTTTCTAAAAAGAAGGTGTAGTGTCATTTTTGGTATGGATGGGCTCTGAGTTCCTGAAAGGTTACGCAAGCTTTACACGCATATTCCTTGGAGCAGCCTTAGCACTTTGCACACGTTACCCACTTGTTGTCTAGAATAACCCTAGGTCTAACACCAGTTATTGTTCATGAATGTGTTTCAACACTGTGTTTTTACACTGTATTTATGATATGTGTATATACATTATTTACAGCCCTGAAGAAGCCCGTGTTTGGGCGTAACGCGTAGGCTGTGGATTTTGGCTGTGGATTTTATGAACAGAATAAAGGCACTTGAAAATCACGTCACCGTTTGGACAACCATTACTCCTGTCATCTATGTTGACTCAAATGTATGGCATCTGAAGCCACAAAGTAGTACTGATACGCTTTGCCTCTCCACTGTTGTGTTAAACATGTGCTACTAAGCTCTAAAGACCGAGAGATGAGTTCTGATATCTTGAGAGTGGGGTGAATAGTGCACTCTGGGAAACCAGATATTGACCTTCACAGGAATTGGTTATCAGGAGGGAGGGAACCTTGTAGCTCATTGGATACCATACACGTCCTACCCTGAGCCATTTTCTGTGCATAAAAAGGACACCCCTATCACCCAGAAATCAGATCTGGACAAAACTGGAAAGAGAACTGAAGAAGGATGAACATAGTGCACGCATGTTTTCGGGTGAAGAGAGGTTGCACCAACAGAATGCACCTGCTGTGCCTCGTGGCTAGCAAATGAGAAGGGACTGTGCCTGCAATGTCTTGCTCAACGAGACGTCTCCAGAGCTCAGCCAAAGATAGAGACCCCAAGGGTCAGTAGGCTGACCTTCTGTTCGCATCTCAGGCACAAAACAGCTAAAGAAACCTGCTGGGGCGAGTTGGCAGCCCAAATCTTCAAGCCACCTTTTAGTGTTGCCGTGCAGCACGAGAGACCGGGACCTGATGCTCAAAGTTGCACCAGAGTTTGCTGGACCTGGGAGAGTCATCAGAGTGCAGCTTGGTCACCCAGAAGGCAAGTTACCACTTCAGAAAGGATTTTCCTGTGACCATGATACCAGGGGACTATTAGTCCTGTGGTAACTGGACTTCTGCCAGCCTCAAGAGGGCTTCGAAGGAAGTTGACCCTGTGGAAACAACAGCATCAGCACGCCTGTGGACAGAGGAGTAGCTGCAAGAAGACCCCTGTCAACCAAATCACATTCACAGCATCCTAAAAAGATCTTCAGCATTCTCTATCCCTTGCATCAGGATCACTTACATAGATGTCTATGGCAAGGAGATAAACTACTTCAGTGCTTAATTTATTAAAAATAATAAGTGGCATTGCACTGGTCAGGAAGCCACTGCAGCTTGAACCACCCATTGCCCCTGCCAGTGATGCTAGTGACAGTAACAACACAACTACTAACCATCATATTCCTACGAGTGTGACAATTCAGGCTATCCAGGCACCCTAAGATATAAGAATGGTTGGTTGACTGATATTAGTCATGTTTAATGTACATTGAATTTATAAACAACTGCTGTAGTGCTCCTCTCTAAGTTAGACAGCGTCACCCTGTGGCAGACTGTCATAAGTGTCAGTGTTGATAATTAAGTGCCGGTGTCTAGCATCAGAAACCACAGGCTTAAATTAGGTACTGAAGTGTTTGGACCTGACTGGAGACTGCTTCTTCTCTGGAGGTAATGATTGCTGAGGAACTTGCTAGTTTCCGAGACTGGCTCCCTGCCTGAGTTAGTTGTCCAAGTAACTCTAACCGACCCCAATACAACTAGCCAAAGTTTTTGCTCAAAAACTTTGCAACTATCAAATTTGTTGAATTTGCCAGTACCCGTTCGCCGTTGAGTAAAAAGTGCATATTTACTGTACCTTGCAAAATCTATATCTCCGGAACCTTTTGTGGATGTTTTTCATTGTGGTGTCTAAAAGTACATAAAATATTCTATTTTTATCAACTGGTGTTGGATTTTGTGAGTTTCTCAGTTATTTCTTCAAGTGTTTTGGTGCTGTTTAAATGCTTTACACATATTCCTTTGAATAAGCCTTGCTCGGAGCCACAGCTACCCGGAGTTAAGCTAGAGAGTTTATCAGACGAAACCTACTGGCCCCAAAGGGGTTAGTAAGTGTGTTACACGGTGAGGTCACACCACCACACCATAAAATACACTGCATTTCCTCACATAAGGTACTTGATAAAAATAGGTGACAGGGTCATTTTGTTTGAGTACGTTCCAAGTTTTAAATCTATTCAACGTAATTTTAACACTTTTCCATATCGTGCAATCACCGTAATGCCAGCGGAGTTAAAACAGAGAAATAATGCTTCCTTGCAGGTATGTGTTCCTTTCCGTAAGAGCACGGGTTTCAGCAGGGTGCAACGAGCAGTCCCAAATTGTGGGCAGCAAAAAAAAGTAGGTGCATGAAGGATAATTTTTTGAAATGACAAAATCTACATTTTGGAAGAGTGATGGACCTCTTTCTCCAATTTGATTGAAGATATTTGATTGGGAGTGACAGGAACCTGGAAAGCATAATGTTACTCCAATATTCCCGACTCAATAATTCTTTTGAGTAATTTTGCAAGCGAGTTTCATATGATGGCAAAGTGGGTACGTACTGTTCATGTGGCTGCAAGGGATTAGATCTGCTTCTCTTGATGTTGCAGCACCTGTTTTTTCATAGTTTGCAACAAAATATCTGGAAGGTTCCCCTGGTGATTAGACACAGGTAGGGGTAGAGTACTGCGAAAAGAAGGAAAGACCTGTGGTTTGTAGTGAACTCAATGGGGTCAGTAATACTGACAGGAACTAAATTTTGCTAGAGCAAAGCTACTTCCAAAAGGTCCTTGAGTAATTACAATATGGTATAAAATAAAATTTGAATATCAAGCACTGTCTAACTATATATCTCCACAAGACATTGTTATTCGTAATCAAAGTATAACAGGTAAGCACACAACAATAGAACTGGAAAGGTATAAACACAATTTATTAAAATACCTCCCTGTCAGGGTTACAATCTAAATAAAATCCAATAAAATATTCACGAAGGTGAAATAAATCTAAAAAAGGTCAAAGACACATTTTATTTTATACCATATTGTAATTACTCAAGGACCTTTTGGAAGTAGCTTTTCATAGTTTGCTACATGGCTGAATAAGATAGTGTGTTTGATCTTAACATGTCTAATTCAGAACTCACAGAGTTTTGGTGTCCGGTCCGTTTGCTATCTGGTCCATTAAAAACCTCTTGCAGTACTGTTTCAAGTCCCGATTTTAGCATGGATTAGCTGATAGTAATTTTTAAGAAATTGGAATTTACAAACTAGGTCTTGCTTTGTTAGTCCAAATTTCTGTTGAATTTGGGCCCATCGGGTGTACTCTGGTATCTGTAATATATGTATGTAGGTGATGCATTGCAGCTGGTCTAGGATAGAATCCATTTTAGATGGGAAGGCTTGTTAACCGTACGAGTTTGCTGGGATTAGGACTCCGAGAATAACACCATTTCTGCATTGAAAAGATTCCCTCTAAAAAATACAGTTGGAATGTAATGATATTAATTAACCTCACATCACCCTGAACCTTTACCAAGTACCATCTTGAGTTGTATATGTTCTGCAGTTTTATATAGCTCGAATTCCATCCAAAAGTGTTAATTTTCTACGAACGCCAGTTACGTTACACAAGGTCATATTCATACTTTTTTGGGACACGGGTAGATTAAGTGATTTGCCCAGAATCATATGATTTTAAGCCAACGCAGAGACTCGAACCCAGTTCCCAAGTCAGCCCAGGCCGCAACGCCATATCCCAACTGCAGTATTGCCACAAAACGTGCAGTAATCTCATGCGCTTTCTTCAGTACCTCACCTACTCTTAAAGGAAGTCTCCCAAGCGACTTTACTGTTACAGTGATCCTTTCTTCTTTAACTCACCTACTTTTTAAGTAAGCCTCTCTGCTCTTACTTTCTTCTACCTAACACCTGGGGAACCGAAAGTAAGGTGGGGCGTTACTGTCTGGACAGAAGCTTGCTGAAGATTACTGCAAGAGTCATGTTTCCTTCGAGAGCATCATCCGCTCTCATATAACTCACCCTTAACAGTAATGTTTCTTCCATGAACCCCACCACACTTCCATTAACAGTAACCCCCAAGACGATGTGATTCCCAAGTAAATACGTGCTGGGAAGTACCTGTTAGCAATAGCAGCACATTCACGCTTGAAGAGGCGCGGCAAAGGGACAGCGCCATCCAATCACAGCACAAGCTACAATAAATTAAGAGAGAAAACGGACGAAAAGTGTAAGTGTTCCTTTGACTTGTAACAGCTGTCGCCATTTCTAAAAGACAGTAAGTAGCTTACTGTCCAACGACACAAATCGAAAATGATAAAGTGGCACCTATTTTTAGTGAACACAACTACTCGCTAATATTACATCATTTGAAACATTGAGTATAGTTAACATCTCACTTTAATCGTACTATTAAAAAATAAAGATAAAAAAGCCCCACTAGTTACAAAAAAAGTGCCTTACGGCATATCGATATGTCTGTATGTTACGACATAGTGACTTGATTGCTTTAAGGTAAACCGACAAAAAAACGAGTACTGGCGAATGTGATGGTGCTGAAGCTACAAGCTTTAAGAAAGTAAGCGCAACTTCCTTATAAAATAAGGCCCAGCGAGCCCAACTCTATTAAGAACAGAGAAGAGTTAGATAACAGTCCTTTGAAATGTGAAATAATAAATATTATAATTGCTGCTGCTGTTGAAATAGTTTTCTGGAACCTATATGGTTAATGCATGCAGCATAAAGGACTAGCAGACACATAGTTACCTGCCAACTAGAAGAACAATCTCATAGGATGTCGTCAGGAGTAGTAAGCGCTATATAAATGCAATTTTATGGCAAGACCGGAGGCTCCTATTATGCTTTTCCTTATCTTGCTTTATTAAACAGCAGCCAAGATAAGTGAAAACTACAGTTCCGAGGGGCCCAGGTAAACAGACTGGCCAATGGGAACAAGAAAAAACGATATCAGAAAACCAATCACAACACAGTACAGTATAAAACGTCACATCTGACTGCACAGCTTCCTCTTTTCTTGCTGCTCGCAGTCAGATAAGTGACTTATCCTTTGCTCCCATTTTCTTGATATGGTTTATTGTACTGTTTATATTCATTTTACATTGTTATTTGATATTTGTGCTTTGTATTTTAGCATATTAGCCCCTCGCGCTCTTTCTGGACGCTTATATTTGCTTAGTGCGCCCCGTGCTAACTCGCTGTTCCCCGCGTCGTGCTCTGTTCAATCCCCCCCACCCCGCGGGAGCCGCTTCAGTGGTTTCCTCCCGCTGGGCTTCGCTCGCGCCGCCGAGTTTCCTTCACCGCTGTCACCGTCAACGTCCAGGGTAGCGCAAGTGTTTCGCTCGCGCCACCGAGTTCCCTTCACCGCGGTCACCGTCGACGTCCAGCGTAGCGCAAGTGTTTATTGCCTCCTCGCTTCACACTCTGCCGTTTCTGTGCCCCACAAGCTTCGACTGAACTCCGGAGCTTTTGTTCCTGGGACTCGCTCCTCGGAGTGGTTTACCTCCTTCTTCTTTGTTCTACAAGCTCCGACTGAACTCCGGAGCATTTCTTCACGGGACGCGCCCCTGGGAGTGGTTTTACATACTTGTTCCTCCCTCTGAGCCTTCTGTTAACCCTTGGTTACCTCTTCTCTTTGGTGTGTGTTCACTATGGAATTAGACAGTTCTCCGGAACTGGTGCAGGCCAATGAAGAAGGTGAAACCTTCATACATGATTTAAATAAATGTATTAATACCTCTGTAGAGAATGTGGTTGAGGTGTCCATGAGAAGCATGTCCAAGACTATGGAGAACTCTATGTTAAGCCTAATGTCCAAGGCTCTGGCCCAGTCTGCGGGGGAAAGCAGAAAAACAAAGGTGGTTTCCTCTGCTCTGTACGTACTCCCAAAACTGCGTCTTTGTTGACTAGCGAGGTTCCCTTACGTTTGATTGAGGACCAAGCGCCTTCCAGGCCTCCTTTGATGGAGGGGTTTGTTGGTACAGAGGGCAAACGTAAACAGAAAGTGAAGCATGCAGAGTCACTAAAGAATAAATTGGTTATTTCCACCATCTTGGACACAGATGATGATATGGCTGACGCAGATGACCTATTTGCTCTTTTTGATATCTCTGACCCCCCTCCCCTCCTCATAAAAAATCCAAGTCAGATTCTTTCACTTTCAAACCTGTTTTTGATTCAGGAGGGCTCCCTATGTTTGACCCCTCTTCTATTCGTCATCCGAACTCCACAGAATGGTTGCCCGTGTCCCATGTAGGAGAGTACATATCGGCCGGGCTTCGGCTTCCACTGGAGACCGTTGTTAGTTCAAGGTTGAAATCTGAATGCCCCAAACCATCTTTACATGATAAAGTTACTCTAGTCCCTTCCATTGATCAACCTCTACTCACCTTCTTTTCAAAGTTTGGAAAGGACCCTCGCAGAGGCGTGGACAAGGCCTGGTCTACGTGCCAGGATAAATTACTTGATGTGGTGGGTCCACTAGCGCGCATCTTTGACATGGCAGAGTCAGGCCGGCTGGATGATTCCGACCTCTCAGCTGAAGATGTTTCAATGTGGACTCAATGTGCCTTTTGTTTATTATGGAACGCCAACGCCGCTATAAAGCACGAACGGCGTAAAGGCCTTCTCATCAAGCTAGATCCCAAATTAGCTGATTACGCTCCTTAGGATCCGGGCTCCAAGGCTAATGGGCTCCTTTTTGGAGAAAATCTAGTCCGTGATCTCAGCAGGTTCATTTCCACCTCTGCGTCATTGGACAAGGCACAACAATCCATTAAAAAGGTTTTTGCTCCCCGGATTTTTGGACGGGCCGGCAGAGGCAGGAGTCCCTCTTCCGGCGGTCCTTACAACAACCAAGGCTCCAGAGGCTCCTACAACAACTCCCAAGACTAAAAACCCCAATTCTACCCACAACGAGGTAGAGGCTTCCGGGGTAGAGGCCAGAAGAACTATCGTAACAACACCTCCAATCAGAAAGGTAGGTGTTAGACCTGGCATCTTTGGCATTGTTTCTTTTTGGCGTCTACCGCCTGTATTTTTGATGCTGTGCTGGATTTAGTTTTTGCTGGTTTAGATGCTTTGGACACTCTGCCACTGCTGATCAGAGTCAGAGTGTAAGTGCTCCCTGTGTAAATTGTTATTATGATTGGATTTACATGATTGGCATATTTGTATCACCAAGAAGTCCCTAGTAAAGTGCACTGGGTGTGCCAGGGCTGGTGATGACAAATGCTACTAGTGGGCTTGTAGCACTGATTGTGCCACCCACAGGAGTAGCCCCAAAACGGTGTCTCAGGCCTGCCTCCGCAGTGCCTATGTGCAGTCTGTGAACTGCCATGTCCTCCTGGTCACTGTCCCCACTGACCAGGCCTAACCCTTCCCTTTGTGTGCACATTGGTCACCCCTATGGAAGGCCCAAGGCACCCCCTTGGGCAGGGTGCAGTGTATGTGAAAGGTAGAGCATGTACTTGTGCAGGTTACATGCTCTGGTAGTGAATTACAGCCATTTTTGTTTTTCACTGCTGCAAGGCTATCTTGCTCCATAGGCTATTATGGGGGATGCTGGCTACAGTGGCTACCAGCATATCTTCCCATAGGAACAAGATAGGACATAAAAGTCTAGTATCCTGAATTCAGAATTTAATAACACACCTTTTAGGAAAGGTTGTTTTTAAATCCTGTGTTTGAGAACAGCACTTTTAGAAAGTTGCTGCTCTCTTGTCTGCCCTTTGTGTGTGCCTTGGCCTGTTTGTATATTGACTGTCTGGTTTGAGGGTGACAGGGGCTGGGGATTCCCCAGGAGTCTGACTGAGCCAGCCCTAGGCTGAATGACTGCATTTGCAACTTGAGTGGTGGGAGGAGATAGCACCTGGGCCTGAACAGGGCTGTGCCTGCCTTCCACAATGCTGGCTCCACCTCCTGCTGGGCAGCTGATGACCCTGCATGAGCTGGAGGTGAACATTGCCAAGACTAAATTCATGGTCATGAGGGGTCACAAGCAGGTCAAGGCTAGGGTAACTATGGGGAATACACCCTTAGAGCAGACCAAGCACTTTACCTATTTGGGTGTTTCATTTAGCGACACACTTAACTGGTCTCATCAGATCGAGCTCCTGACCCTGAAACATCAACAGTTGGGTGGAGCTTTGATCAAAGAACATAAAAGCTCTTTTACCAAACCCATGTCCCCGCTGATGAAGATCTATGGTGGGAAGGTTTTGTCAGCAGTGTTATATGGTGCAGAGTTATGGGGAGGTAGCAACCTGGACTCCTTGAAACATGCCCAAAACAAATTCCTAAGGATGGCAACTGGTCTGCCACAATCGACACCTTTAATCCCCCTACTATACGATCTGGGGTGCCACTCGGTGGTCGATTGTGCTCGATTTCGACCGATTTCATTCTGGCGGCGTCTGTGGACAACCCCTGACCTACACTACTATGCTGAAGCCTGTCTGGAGTTAAAAAACTCTCCGGGTGCCCTAAAAATAGGATGGTTCAGAGATCTTAAGGCTACTCTTCTATCTTTGGGCCTCCCTGAGTTGTGGTTGTCGCCTGAGACAGCCACATTTCCATCTAAAAGTGAGCTCAAAAAGTGTTATTGGGCCTGGGTGATGCTCAATACCTTTTCAAAAACAAGCCCAAGTAGTCTTACAGGTTTATTTTTGGTGCATAAAGATCTACCCAGGTTAGAGAATTACTGGGAGATCATTACTAAACCCCTAGACCGAAAACTTTTTTTCAATTCAGATGTGGCACACTCCCTATTGGGGACTTTACCACTAAGTGGGGAAAAGCTAGTCAGGGGTTTTGTGTAAAATGTCAAGGGTCCGGGGAAAGTTTATCTCACATTTTGTTTGTGTGCCCCCAATATTCTGCCCCCAGATCTAAGTGGCTCAAACCAGTCTGTAGCCAACTAGGCACACGTTCGTCAGCCGAGGCCCTGAGATTGTTAAAAACTAATCTGGATCCGATCATTGTGGTGGGGGTAGCCAAGTTTTTAGGCTGGGCCTGGATTATTAGAAGTAGGTTTACTAATCTAACTTAGCTGAGACTGTTTTATCTTATATTACTGTGGTAACCAGTATCTGTATCTTTTTTAAACTTTTGTATTTTTCTGCAAGAAGTTATTCGATGCCAATGATTTAATACTGATTTTATTTATGTTACTGTGTTTTTTTGTATTTATGTCTTTTATGATGAATTAATCGAATAAAGACTTCTTGAACTGAACTGACCCTGCCCCTCACTCTGAAAGGAAAGGAGAAGCCAGGAAAAAGTGCTCAAGGAACACCCAGAACTGGTTCAGACCGGGCACAGAGCCCTCCTGCACAAAGGCAACAAAGACTTTTAGGGGTATAAGTATAGGACCCCTGACTACAGAAAATTAGATCATCCTGGAATCAAGAAGGAACCTCTGCCAAGGAGAAAGCTGAAACTGAAGAAGGAAGATTGTCCAGCTGTTGCTATGCTGGATTTACCTGCTGTTGCTTTGCTGCCATGGAGAGGGGAAGGGCTTTGCTTTGTGCTGTGTTCCCTTGCTTGAAGGAATCTCCAAGGGCCTGAGAAGAGCTGGCTCCCTGTTTTTGAAGTTCCAGGAACAAAAGGACTTCACCCCCAGCTTCCCCTGAGCTCTACTGAGAGAGTTCTGTCCTTCCTGGAGTGTGTGGCCCATGTGTGGTGCCTCTGGAAGTTGTACCTGTGTTGGGAAGCTGGAAATCATGCTTTAAAGACTTTGCTACAGAAAAGTTATTGCATCGCTCGCTGCGGAGCGCATCCCCAACAGTGCAAGGAAATTTCCGCCGCTACGAAGGCTGAGATCGTCGCAGCGGCAACCCGTCGCATCCTTCGTTTGCAGGACGCACCAGACCGGTGCGGGAAGACTATCATTGCTTCGAGTGTCGTCGCAGAGCATGTAGTCGCTGGGGGAGAACGCCGCACCGCTTGCTTGCGGACCGTATCACATCACTGCGAACATCGTCGCAGAGCCATCGCATCGAGGAGCTGTGAGAGAGAGATCGCCTCTGGATCGCGCATCGTCGCCCCGGGGATCGTCGTAGCCCCTACGACATCGTCGCATAGTGCCTTTGTGAGAACAAACTTCCTACGGAACCTACGCACCGGAATCCATACAAGTGGCCTCCCTCCCCATACAGACCAGATTCGTCGCAACACGCCCGCTGCCGCAGCGGGGTTGTCGCATCGCTTCCCCAAGGTCTCAGGAGCAACGCATCGCTTGTTTTCCACCGTACCAGCTTCTGCTTCTGGAACTTTCTCGCAACTAAAGGTACTGTTGGCTAAACGTGTCGCAACTGTGAACTTTTCACGCAACTGTGGATTATTTTATGGCAACCTGAAGAACCCTTTTGCAACCATATTCTTGAACTGTGTATGTTGAATTTTTGTCATTTTGGTCTTGTGTAGTTTAGATGAAATACCTTTATTTTTCTAAATGGCCGTGGAGTCAGTTTGTGGTGTTTTCACTGTGTTACTGTGAGTGTTGGTACAAATACTTTACACACTGCCTTCTGATTAGCCTTGACTGCTCGTGCCAAGCTACCTAGAGGGTGAGCAGGGGTTATCTCAGAGGGTTTCCTCCTTACCCTGACTAGAAGCAAGGGTCCCTATTTGGACAGTGGTACCTACCTCTGCCAACTAGAGACCCCCAGTACTAACAGTAGGTCTATCTCCTCCTCCTCCCGTGGGGTGACGGTTAACACTGTTTCTGTCAAAATGGCAAACTATCAGCACAGACCCATGGGTTCTAAATACAGTCCAAGGCTATCTTATAGAGCTCTATTCTCCGCCTTTCCAGACTACGTTCCCCCTCCTCTAGTTTTCTCCACAGACATGTCTCTTCTAATCTCGAATGAGATCCAGTCCCTTCTCCAAAAACAGGCTATTCAGATTTCTCCCTTCGATTCCACAGGTTTTCTAAGCTCCATTTTTCTGGTTCAGAAAAAGAACAAAAAGCTCCGCCCAGTAATAAATTGAAATGGTTCAATCAATTTGTGGTGTATCGCCACTTCAAAATGGAGACTATTCTCCATTTAAGAGACATACTTCGTCCAAACCATTGGATGGTTCGGCTGGACTTACAAGACGCTTACCTTAATGTACCCGTTCATCCCTCCCACTCCAAGTTTCTACAATTCCAGTGGTCGGGAGTGATATACAGATTCACCTCTCTTCCTTTCGGTCTTTCTTCAGCACCTTGGTGCTTCACAAAACTCTTGAAACCGGTTGTCGCTTTTCTCCGGTCCCTCAGAATCAGACTCATCATCTATCTGGACGACATTCTGAGCATGAATGCAGACAAACAGCTTCTCCTCTCCGAATTGCACATCACCCAGGCTCTTCTTTTGGATCTAGGGTTTCTCATCAACTTTGAAACATCAATGCTAATTCCGTCTCAGAACATGGAATTCTTGGGTTTTCTTGTAGACTCCATCTCAGCCTCTCTTCGCCTTCCTCAGGCGAAGGTCTCCACGATCAAAGCGGAGATTGCAACTGTCCTTCAAACCTCTCTTTTATCCCTGCGATCACTAGTGAGAATAGTCGGCCTTCTCTCTTCTTCAATTCAGGCCATCTTCTCGGGTCCTCTGCACTATCGAGCTCTGCAACGTCTAAAAATCAGACATCTGCGCCAAGGCCTGGCTTACGCCGATCTTATTGCTTTGGACCAAGAATCACGCGACGAACTTCAATGGTGGACAGACCATTTAGATGCATGGAACGGGCGCACTATCTTCGCTTCGGCCCCAGATCTTGTGTTAGAATCAGATGCCAGCCTGTCAGGTTGGGGCACCCGTTATGGTCCAATATCAACTGGAGGTACATGGTCTCACTAGGAGTCCAAATTGCACATCAATTGTTTAGAGATGCTTGCCCGCTCCTTTGCAATCCAAAGCCTCTCGAAAAACAGGGTTTGTTGTTCCATACTACTTCGCATGGACAATGTTTCTGCGGTCCGCTACATCAACCACCTCGGCGGTACTAAATCCAAACCTCTGGCAGAGTTGGCGAAGAGTCATTGGGAATTTTGCCTGTCAAACCAACTTTCCTTGACAGCGGAGTACCTTCCAGGAGACCTCAACTCGGTGGCAGGCTGGCATTCTCGGTATCTCCAAGACTCCAGCGATTGGAAGCTGCTTCCATCCGTTTTCCTTTCTCTCTCAAAAATGGGGTCCTTTTTCCATAGATCTCTTTGCATCCCGTCCCCACTTTCAGCTGCCCCATTTCTTCAGTTGGCAGCCAGATCTTACAGCCCTAGCAACGGACGCTTTCCTTCAGGACTGGTCGCTCCATCTCAATTACGCCTTTCCTCCCTTTCTCATGATCAGCCGAGTGCTTTCCCAGGTCCGTTTGCAGTTGACTTCCTTGGTTCTGGTAGCCCCCTTTTGGCAATCTCAGATCTGGTTCCCCTCTCTGCTGTGTAAAATATTATCCAAGGAAGACAGTACTCTTCAGGAGGTGAAGAAGATCATATATGAAAATAGGTGGAGATTGATAACTAAGGGAAATCAATTTGAAAGAAATATTAAGAAAAATTATATATTAGCGTTTAAAAACATAAGCTCAGAATTATCTATGACCGCCTCAGGAAAATTACTCAGAGGAACGAAAATAATAATTCTGGAGAGTCTTCAACGTCGTGTGATTGATTTGGCTCATGAAAGTCATCGTGGTGTCTCAACAACAAAGAATTGTCTAAGAGAGAAGTCATGGTTTCCAAGACTGGATAAACAAGTGGAAGAACTTGTTCAGTCTTGTTATGTCTGTCAATGTACCGTAAAGGAAACAGGAATTGAAGAGTTGCATATGTCAGATCTTCCAAATGCTGTTTGGTCAAATGTGGCAGCAGATTTTTATGGGCCATTAGATTCTGGGCATTATTTGTTAGAGGTGGAAGATGAATATTCTCGCTTCACAATTGTAAAATCAATATGATTAAAAGAGAAAATATTTTAAAAAACACATCTGTGAACCTATTAGTTGGATCACAAAAAGTTCCTTTTGTATTAGACAGTGGAGCGGCATGTAATATAATGTGTATAAGTGAATATATGAAAATGGAAAAACAACCCAAGTTGACACCATCAAATGTTAGTGTTTTCCAGGGGGGTGCAAAATGTCCAGTCCTTTGCCTGGGAAAATTTGAGGAAATTTTAAAATATGGAAATATAACAAGCAAAGAGGATATACATGTGCTTCAAGGTGAAGTACCAGGTCCATGTCTGTTGAGGAATGTGACTGCACAACTAATGGGTTTATTGGCAATGAACTGCAATATTTCAACTGATCATCCAATTAAAAAAAAATATCCGAAATTATTTGAAGGACTAGGAAAGTTTAAAGGAAAATAAATTACATTGCACATAAATGAAGGACTAAAACCAACAGCACAAACACACAGAAGGGTGCCAATTCACATGCAACGAAAAGTTGAAAGAGAAATTAAATTGTTGCTTGAGCAAGATATAATAGAGGAAGTAACATGTCCAAAGCCCTGGGTAAGTCCAATTGTCATAGTTCCAAAAACAGAATACTGATGATATTAGGATATGTGTGGATATGAGAATTCCTAATACTGCTATTGAAAGGGAACATTACCCAGGTCCCCACTTAATTGATATGATTAGCACTATAAGTGGAGCAATGGTATTCTCAAAACTTGATTTATGTAAAGGATATCACCAATTGGTAATTGATAACCAATCGAGATACATGACAACATTTTCAACACACCTGGGGTTATTCAGATATAAAAGACTACATTTTTGAATTTGTTCTGCAGCAGAAATTTTTCAGGAAATCATAAAGAACGTAATAAGACCAATACAGAATTGTATGAATTACAGTGATGGTATCTTGGTTTTTGGAAAAACACAAGAACATAATCAATTCAATTCAAAAAAGTATTTATTGCGATTATTCATCTTAAAAGACTGAGAATAAAATAAAATACACAATGCATATGGGCACGGCCCTATTTACAGTATAAAAACTGTCGATATAAATTTGCCATTTGTAATAAAAATATAAATACCTATATTTACATTTTAAAAGAATTCATTAAGACAGGATTAAATATATCACACGCACAAGACTTTTTATTTATATACAATCAACATAAGATAAAAATCGATAACTTCCTATTTCATACCATGCCATACTCAGGAATAACTATAGTTAGCTATAAGGACCCCCTGTTTTTCTCCCGAAGGGCCCAGGACCAACTCAGGAATTTGGCGACCCCTATAACTGCAATGTCGTTACAACCAGTTTTCAATAGCCTTTTGGCGACCAGTGCAGAACTGGTACCCAAATATCTACACAAGGGTTTAAGCCACATATTTCGAGGTTGCTGATAGGCAGGACAAACGTAAAGGAGATGACCAATGTCTTCGATATGATCAGGACAAAACGGACATTTATCTCCCGTGCCTGTTATCCATTTACATGTGAACTTCCTAAGTGGGAGTGTCTCCACTCGGAACTGGTGATAAAGCTTGCGATCTCTAGCCTTCGTTATTAGATCCCAATAGCTTTCCATACAGGGTTCATCTTTAAGCTCACAAAACTCTCTAGACAGGGATGAGCTAGTCACAGCGGAGTACCTCCTGATTTTAATGAGGTTCTAGTAAGCAGTTCCATGAATTACTTTAGATGGAAATTCTGCAGACTCTGGACTATCCCATAAATCCCTCATCCCCATGTCAATGAGCAAAGATTTAATACTAGATAACCATGTAATTTTGTTCAAACAGTCCAGTCCCCTGACTTCTGTCAGGCCCCTTGCAAATAAATGTAATTCTGGGGTGATCCAGAGCCTTCTCCAGAAGGCCAGCATCCTATACCGTGCAATATCCTCTATTGCATGACAACCAAGGTCAAACAGGAGGGGGATACGCGGAGTGGATTTGGGGAGGCCCACAATTGATCTTAGAAATTTGTTCTGGGCTAATGCTAGATCATATAAGTTACATGCTCCCCATATCTCAGCCCCGTACAAAATTGCGGGAATAATTTTAGTGGAGTACATTTTGACAACAGGAACTATCGGCTTGGTATGTGACTGCCTATGTTCCTTTATCAATGCTCCTGCTAGCTGAGAGTGTTTCAGCGCCAGTAACTTTAATTGAGGAGACAAGCTCAATTTATCGCCAAAGGTAACCCCCAAGTAGGTGAAGACGTTAGTCTGCTCCAAGAGTTTTCCGCTCATGAAAACTCTTGATGTTATAGGTCTAGCCCCATGGAGAACCATAATCTTAGTCTTCTCTACATTGACCACCAGTTCATGATCGCAGCAGAACTCCTCAAAGCGAGACAGAGCCAACTGTAGCCCCTGTCTCATTTTGGATAAAATCAGGGTGTCATCTGCGAACATGAGCAGGGGCACCCATTGGCTAGCTAGCATAGGCGCGTCCGTAGGGAGGTTGTCGAAGTACTGCATGACCCCATTTATAAATAGTGAAAATAGGGTGGGAGCCAGCACGCACCCTTGGCGGACGCCCTTCCCCACTGCAAATGTCTCTGTGACCTCCCCTGGTTTCCCCCAGCGGACCTGGGCATAATTGGAACTGTGAAGTCTTACCACAAGGGAAACCAGTTCCTTGGGCATCCCCAGTCCTAGCAAAACGTCCCACAGTTTAAATCTTAGAACTAGGTCGAACGCGGATTTTAGATCCACGAAAGCAGCGAAGATCATACCTTTTCCCAGCAGTACCTCCTTCCAATAAAGCATGACAAATCTAAAGACTTGGTCCAGGGTCCCCTTATGGGCCTGGAACCCTGCCTGTAGTGGGGTAAGGATGTCCTCTTCAAGCATCCAACACTGGATCCTGCCCAATACAACTCTTGCTACAATTTTCTGCAGGGCATCGATAAGGCTTATAGGCCTGTAGTTAGCCGGCACGGAGCGATCGCCCTTCTTATAAATCAGAATGATTTCCGCCCCGCACCATGATGCGGGAATTGGAGCTCCCCCAGCTAAAGAGTTAATTAGGTTCGTAATGTATGGGATCCAGAGATCGGTGTCCTGCTTAAATAAATCTGCTGGGATACAATCTGGCCCAGGAGCCTTGCCACTTGGGATAATCTTCAAAACTGCCTCAACCTCTTTGGTGCTAAATAACAGGGGGGTTTCAAAGATAATGTGCGGGGCATGGGCATCACTTTCTGTGCCCTTCTGAAGTTGGGCTTCAAAAAAGGCAACCCACTGCTGTGGTTCCACATTGCTATTTGGGATAATAGACCTTTGCCCATTTCCCCATTTTATCAAATCCCAAAACTGGGTCATGGCATGCTAGCAGGAGGTCCTGCCAGCGCCCCTCGTCCCAATCTCTCTTTGCCTTTCTTAGGGTAAGCTACTCTAGACAGTTGGATAGTACAGTGGTTCCTTGATTTAATGGCTACCACTAAAGCTTGTGAGCAAGCCTACACGATTCGTTGTACCATGAGTTGGGTTTAAGGTTGGAGATCTTCCATATTGGCTTGATATTAATAAAAAAGTTTCTCAGCCCAATAAAAAGCTCATTGTGGATCCCTGCTAATTTATCATTAAGAATCTCTTGTGTTCCACATTCATTAGGTTCCTTTAATGACCCTGAGACTAGTGCCCTGATTCCTAGCCTCTTCCTTTCATCAAGGGCCACCTTGGCCCATCGGACCCTTCTCAGATCGCTAGCCAAGATTACTTGGATAGGACCGGTATCAGCCTCCATAGAAAGCGTACTACAAAAGCTCCTGTCATTCAGAGTGAGGACCAAAGGATTATGGTCACTTTCGGGGCGACTTTGAACTTTCATGTCTAAAACTAGTGACCATATCTCCACTTTCACTAGAATGTAGTCTATGCGGCTTTGAGATCGCCCATTGTAAATGGTTGCCGCACCCCGGGCGTCGGCCGCTGTCCTTCCGTTAACCGCCCTGAGACCCCATTCCAGACACAACCCTTTTACTTAGAGGGCCACCTCAGTCCATTTTTTAATAGTCTGGAGGTCCAACTGTGGCACACCCCAGAGCGCGGCCACCTCGTAACTGAGCCTACCATCTTCCTCGTCCAGGGGCTCAAAACAGGTATTAAAATCTCCTGCAATTAATAAATTTGCATTATGTGCTCCTTCTAAAAGATAGGTCTCTAGGGCAGCAATAACCTGTGAGCACTTACCACCCGGTTGGCCCCTTGCATAAACATTAAACAAGAGTAAGTCAAGGCCCTTTGTAGATGTAACTCTAATGACCCGAATGTCTGGACTATCAAGGTAGATCTCCTCTACGGTTATCCCCTCAATTTGCCTTACCCAACAGGTTAACCCCCCCACTGGTCTCCCTCTATGGCCCCTTGTTGCTGGTTTGGTGGAATTTAAATAACCAGCGTGAAACACGGGAGCAATTGACCAAGTTTCTTGGAATGCCCAGATGTCAACACCTTCAATATAAGATTACCAGTCAGCTGAAGCAGCCTTTGACTCCAGACCCGCTATGTTCCAAGAAGATATAGCCATGGGAGTCTTCTGGGGGGCAGAGTCAAAACGCCCAGAGGTGGCTACTTTTGCCAATAAGAGTTTATTGGGCACCAATGCCATGGGAATTTGGGAGGGGGTAGGTGCTTTATTCACTGCTAGAATAAGGGGGTCAGACAGCGTAGTAACCTCCACCAATTCCTCAATAACTCCATTCGCTAACCCCCCCTGTGCGTCCACCCAGAGTCAATCAATTTCTTCAATCCCCTTGCTGGACGTATTTCGTGCAAAACTGTTACCTTCAATAACATATGGCAGTGAATGTATGAGAGGGAGAGACGAGGTCATTCTAGACAATGTGGTCAGTAAAACACTCCGAATACTCTTCTCACTCCCCCCCTACACCTCCCCAGCACAGTTAAGACTGGAGTTTGGACTACAGAAGCAGCAAATTGCACGTAAAGGCGCATATGCTAAATGCTGGCACAAAATAAAGAACGCTGATCCAGACTCCTTGAACGTCCACCTCTGGAAAGAGCAGGAGACAAACAAGGGATCCCCCGCCGCGGCCTACCTTCAGGCAGCTATAAAATCTCTTGCATTAAAAGACCTCTGGCACTCGAGCTGCTCACACAAGTGCTTCAATCGCCTTGTCAACAAGACAGTGAAAACTCTTTCCATGGAAGAAGACAAAGCAGCACTAACCAGAAGATCACATGGGTGGTTCGTGATTCAAGGCTACACTAGCTCCCTACCTCAGCCATACCTCAGTACCAGCTTCTCAAGGAAGGTGAAGGAAGATTTCCTGCGGCTGAGGATGGGGGTAATGCCGTCAAAAGTATATCTACCCCCATGGAAACGCCAGAAATTGAACACCAATTGCAGGCTTTGCGACAACCCAATGGAGGACGTTCTGCATCTGTTATGCAGCTGCAAAGCTCTAGACAGAGCCCGAAGGGGCCAACTAACGCAGCTCTGGAACCAAAACGATGTGCGAACCCGCAGACAAGCCCTGTTGATCAGCTTCAAGGGAGATGATATCCAATTAGCCTGCAGTCTAGTGCGCTTCATGAAAACAGTTAACACGATCCAAAATCCAGAACCCAGCGATTGAACTTGACTCAAAAAGACCTGCTTTTGCATCTTAAGAAAACTCTTTTTTGACTAACAAAGACTCAGCAAACCTTGAACTACTCTTTCTTACAATCACAATGTATTGCAACAGTTTGCACGGGTCTTTTGTCCACATTTTTAACTCTCTTTTATTGTTTTTTAACTGTTGATCATGTATTTACTCCAATGTTTTTTTCTAAAGAGTCATTGCAAAGATTTTTATTAATCACGCAATAAAGTTATTATTATTATAATTTCTTCAAGTGTAGAAAAAGCCTCAAAGCGGTTATTAAGCTGGATGGAGAAGTCAGGCCTGAGGCAGTCACCCTGTAAGGCACGGGCATCCCTCAATCTAGAAAAAGTGATTTGCTTGTAAAAGAAACCAAGGGGAAGAATACCAATGGCAGCCCTATCTAGTGGGTCATGACCAACCATTTCAAGGATGCGACGGACCAGACCTGGAGACCTGAAGCTCAAAACCACACAGTCTCCTGACATGGTTTTTGTGGCGTGTCCGACCCACTCAATACGTCTTACCATTTTGATTTCTTGAAATAAGGCATCCCCTAAACCAGTCTTTTTATTTAAGTAATGGAGGGCCATATTTTTAAGGGTTGACCAGTGCTCGTATGAGTCCTGGGTAAGGGGGGGGACCTTCGCTAATATTACTGTGTAGGGAGTTGCTTTAGGTGGTAAGTGGAGGTGGGGGTGCCTCTCTGTCCAGCCATCATTTCCATTATTTTCCTGCCTCCGGGATCCCTCTGTCTCTTGTGGCCTTCGATCTGGAAAAGTCTTGTCAGCACTTGTGCCCAGAGCGGGTGTGCTCCTGGTTCTCCCTGCTTGGTGCTCCCCTCCTGCCAGTATCTGGGCATTCGCCTTTACACCACCCTGGTCCCTGTAAATTTCCCCTACTCTAACTGGAATAGTGCCTGTTAAGGCCTGCTTACTAGGCTGTGCCGGGGTCACTTGGGGCGGTCGTGCCAGTGCCACTTAAATCTTTGATAATCTGATATCAACTAAGTCTAATCTTTTTAGAATCGGCTCAAGAAAGGCTGCCAATTGCTCTTTTAATAAAGTACAAATGTCGCCTTTACTTAACGGAGGATTATTAGTAACTATGGGGGGGGGGTTAGCTGTGGATTTAGTGTTTGGATTACCAAAGACAAATACCCCGCTCGTACCGCTGGGTACTGTAGGCGATTTTTGTATCTTGGCGCCTCGCCCCTTTCTTTTTTTATGTGGGGGATCTTTATTAGTGGCACCCAACGCCTTCATCCCTCTTGTCATTACCATGGCTGGACTACTCACATTACTCTGAGACTGAAGGGTAGGCTGTTCTGGACTAGTGGGGAACAAACTTGGTGATCTGGACAAAAAGTGGATAGTAGAAACAACTGCATCTGGGGCTATATGGGTGATGGGTCACTGGGCACATAGTAATGATCCCCTCCTTAAGAGCGTGGGATCAAGGGAGAGTCTACGTTCAGTAGCCTCAATCTCGTGGATTAATACTGATTCCGCTCTTACAAGAAAGGCATCAAGTGTACCCACCACCCTGTCCCCCACTCTCCTTTTGTCCATAGTAGAAGAAAATGAATAAGAATTAATTCAATCAAAATGTAATGTCCCGCTATCACTCCCCCTGTAGCCAAGTGCGGCAGTCCAAATTTAAAAAGGCTTACTGTTCAGAAGTTGAAATGTCAGAAGGGTGGCCCAGCCCAGCCTCGTCTGGCCTCTGGCAGCCTCGGACGGTCCCGCCCTTGTCCCGGGCTTAACCCGGCGCGACCTGCATGCGATCCCGCGATG
Organism: Lissotriton vulgaris; assembly: GCF_964263255.1. Taxonomy (NCBI): domain Eukaryota; kingdom Metazoa; phylum Chordata; class Amphibia; order Caudata; family Salamandridae; genus Lissotriton; species Lissotriton vulgaris. The sequence goes on along the minus strand of NC_141697.1, from coordinate 904,719,523 downwards.
CGGGGCTCAGCTAAAATTTATGCACTTCTGGGCACGGTAAGGGCGGTGGCTGCTTCCGCCACAAAGGCTCTCGGGACTTGTAGTCCCCCCTCTCCACGCTGGCCGCGCTGTGTTGGTGAGAGGATGCGGCGGCGGGGGGGGGGGGGGGGGGGGGACCAAGGTGACCAGCGGCAAGGCAAGAAGGGCAGCAGCAACAAGGTAGGTAGCCCCACAAGCAAGTTTTACTCTGAGCTCCCGCTCCACCGCCTTAAACGTTGCATGTGCACCAGCGGCTGCCGAGCGTAATAGCGCCATCTCTGCTGCCGTTAACATCCACTGGGGCCCAGCCATTCGCCATCTGAGCCTACTGAGAGGCACTGAAGGACTAGGTTATTCTAAGACCCAGCGGTGCCAGGGGACAACACCTGAAACCTTCGTGGGTAACCTGTTCCGGCGTACAAATGACAGAGACACGGGACACTTCCTTCGGCGTCAAAGATTCGAGGTTTATTACTGCAGGGAACACAGAAGTCACGAGAAGTACATCACATGTAGGTTCACGGAGCCTGATTTGAATTGCTACTGTGGGTCGCTACTTTTATACACATTTCTCTCATAGGTTAATATGATACACAAAGGTTTACAACTTGGTTCCCATCGTAAAACCAGAAGGGGTCGCTTTCATGTATTCAGGGCCCGGAACATAAGTACAGAAACATTTGGTGGTTCCCAACTGTAAAAACCCATCTTCCCACCATTAGTACATTCCAATTGGCAATAGACAGATCGAAGAAGGAACAGAAACAGGTGCAGAGGAAGGCAGAAACAGTGGGGAGATCGGAAAGGGTGTAAAAGGGGTGGCATCGGGAAACACGAACTGCAAGCATCAAAGGGACGTGCCTAATGAGATGCACGACTAAGACAATAGACCGGCACGGCAAGATGTGCCTCGAGCGGAGCCATCTGCCTTACAGTGTCATCCCCCTCATCATAAAGACACCTTCAAAGGAACACGTGTCTTCCGCATGAGTTTGGGAATCCCAGGGTCGCGAAGCGGACAGCGTCCGTTCGCTGGCTACTTGAGGGCAAGGAACAAAATGGATGTCGTATCTAAGATGGAACCCGTGGGTACAAATAGAGAAACCCACGAAACAGACGAACGGTTTAGGCTAGCACAGCGAAACCGCGTACACCCACTAAACTCGTCATTTGCGGTTCATAGATACCAGACTCGACCATATTCGTGCGAGCCAAAAACACCACTTACGATCGTTACGGAACCTCAGACGCTCCTTTTGTCCTCATGTAGGCAAGCACTAGTCGGAATCATATTCGATATTCATCAGACCATCTAGATGTTGCTGCAACATAATTCTATCCATCTGAGCTCCTTTGGTAACAGGCGACTGTCTCATACACGTTGTAGCACAGAGGCCACATAAGGCAGGACCACACTGCACACAAAGGCAACACGTGAACAGAAATACTACAACAACCCCGATGATCATCAGAATTTTCCAACCCCAAGTCGACATTAGGCCCCAAAACCACCCAAGTAGCGTCCAATCCCCTACGTCCACGTGTATGGACTCAGAGATCTTATGCAACCTTGAGATGGCTTGATAGATAGTCGGAGCGTTATCTGGAATGAAAATACAGCAGCTCGAATGGATCACTTTACATACTCCACCTCGATCTGCTAAAACAACGTCTAAAACCATACGGTTTTGTAGCGTCATAAGCCTGTCCGCCTGAAGTTCTGCGGTGATATTACCAAGGGCACTGGCAGTGATATTAGCTGTCGATTCCACCACTCGAGTCAACTGTCTCAGGTTCCTACTATTGACCATAGGCCCCCAAAACGGAAAGAAACCCTTGAAAAAGTCTCCTGCCTCTTGACCGGCAGTGTCCTCTTCGCTAATCACGCCCCTCACAACTCTAGTCTTGTGGTAGTCTGCATCAACGGTGAACGTCGGAGGCAACAAGTTTGCAATATAACATGTGCCCGCAAAGTCAGAGGGCAACCACGTATACGCACGATCATGACAGACAAAGTACGTACCCTTGGCAGTCAGAAACACAGGGGAAGAGAGCATCGGCAAGACATATGTCTCGGAGCAAGCACTCTCTCCAAGATGAGCTCTCGGTCTTCGGCCACGACCTTTTAGACAGAAATTACCAAGGTGGGGTACGATCCATATTGGAGACGAGCTTCTGAGCTGTCTTTCACCCACGAGCGCACTATACTCAGCCTCACTCAGATCCCTATAGGCTCGCACCTCCTCTGGGATGAGCGACGGCTCATAGATATCCCTATCTAAATCAGCGATCGCTATGGCCAAAGGCTTGTGGTACGGACCAGGACCAAAGTGTGGGGGACGTGGCTCTCGATTGGGGTAAGAATCTAGTGCACTGCGAAACATTGTTTGTAATGCTCGAGCTGAACCCTGGGAACTATAAGGAAGGACCAGATATGGAATTCCTTTATCCGTGGTATGTGGCATTAACCCACACACCCAACAATTAGTGGTATTAACCACTAACTGATGCTGATGAAGGAGCTGAATGAAGGAATTATTTCTGAATTCCGCACGTCTAGCCTGCTCGTGTTGGGGTAGGATATGGAAGGAATGAGGGGAAACAGTGGAGGTAGTTTTAGGTTCAAAAGTAGGAGTAGGTATGGCAGAAGGTAGGAAGTACTGTATCATATAATACACCCCACCCGCCAATAACGAGGAAACAATTAGGAACAGTAGGAATACTTGAATCATGAAGCATTTTGTTCGAGTAATCTGTTGCAGTTTGAATCTTTGCGCCTGAGCTTTTTCCGAATCCACAAGCTTAGAGAACGGCATCCTCTAAAACCGTCCACAACGTTTCTTGACGCACTTCGTTCTGTGTAGCAGTAGTCAATACCCAGGAGTTCCCAGGAACCGACGGCCTTCGACCTAATGTCAAGACCTACTAACCAGAAGGAAGTACACGCGCGGCCCTACGGTACACCTGGATGCAAGGTACCCTAATTCACAAATATGTACAAAGTCTCTCAGCTGTGGAAGCAAAAACACATATATGGAAAAAACTCAATATTTACAAAATCACAGTTGTACGAGTGTTTAGACTGATCGTGGCAATGGGGTTACGTAGATGTCGAGGGACAAAAACAACTCTTTTTATTTGTCCTTGGTATTAGATCGCAAGAAGTAGCGGCTTCTCCCAGGACGTGTCTGTTCGTCAAACAATGGATCCGATGAGGGAACAGAGTTCTGTTGATCAGTCAATTGTTCAGATCTTGAATCTTGTGATGACAAATGTTCAACAATGTCGTTCTGCTGCACTGAGGATTCTCCGACAAGCTGAGCATCGCTAAAAGGTACAAAGGTCTGCAATGCTTCAGTTTCAGACGAGGCAATGCCCTTCCTCACCCACGAGTCTGCCGGCAAAGGTAGAGGTACCTTTTTAGTATGGGTGGCATGCACCCAGTGCTTTCGACCTTCCAAACGGACAGCAGTCCTCGTGGCGAGAAGAACTTGGTAGGGTCCAGTAAAGCGGGGTTCAAGATTTCTTTTGCGTCCAAAGTTCCGCGTCACCACCCAGTCTCCAGGCTGTAGCTGGTGGCCTGGACCCTCCGTCTGCGTCGGCAGTGCTTCAAAGACCTGTTGGTGAATTAACCTCAGTTTAGCAGTCAGATCATGAAGATAATCGATCAACATTGGGTATTCAAGATCAGAAAACACACTCGGTCTAGGGACCCCCCAAACATTCGCAGGACGGCCGAACACTATTTCATTGGGACTGAGCCCTACTCGGGAGTGTACAGTCGCCCTTGTTGACAACAAAGCTAGAGGCAAAGCGTCAGGCCACGAGAGACCAGTCGTAGCCTGAATCTTCGCTAGTTTTAGTTTAAGGGTGCCATTATACCCTTCAACTAAACCTGCTGACTGGGGATGATTGGCGCTGTGGAATTTTTGAGTAATTCCAAGGCCCTTACACACATTCTTCATCACACTCCCCACAAACTCACTTCCGTTATCAGACCATACAATCCGTGGCATTCCATACCGAGGAAAGTATTCCTTCAGTAGGATTTTCGCAGTGGACAGAGCCGTGTTGTCTTTGAGAGGGTAGGCTTCAATCCATCGGGAGAATGCGCAAACCACCACTAAAACGTATTTCAGGTTATTCCATCGCTCCATATGGATGAAGTCTAGCTGGATGACCTCAAAGGGACATGAAGGGGGAGCAAAATGGCCAGGAGGTGTAGGGGTTCCCTTACCAGGATTGTACATCATACATATCATGCAATTCTTGACCAATCTCTCAGCACTCTTAGTAATACCGTCATTCTTCCACACAGGGGACAACAACTTGCAGATACCTTTCGCACTAATATGCGCTAACCCGTGTGCCATCGTCACAACAGCTAGCACATACGCATCTGGCAGCGTCCATCTCTTATGTTCCGACAAATCAATCCAACAACCATTCGCATCCAACTTTCCCGTACTCTCTTTCCACTTCGTCTTTTCAGTCTCAGTGGCCTCATTCTGTATCGCTTTCACACTCTCGATAGTATCCTCACACATACCAGTCTCTGTAGGCCACCTAACCGAACTCGTCACATACATTCCGGTGCTAAGGTTCCGGGCAGTCTCCTTAGCAGTCTCATCTGCAAACGCATTGCCACGACCAACATCATCCGTCACCTTACGATGCGCACTACATTTAACAATCGCTACCTGCTTAGGCAATGTAAGTGCATCCAAAAGATCATTCACGAGCTGTCCATGTTGGATCTTCGTACCATGCGATGTCATAAAACCTCTCTCTCGCCACAAACGTCCAAAGCTATGGGCGACGCCAAAAGCATATTGGCTGTCGGTAAACACATTCACCCGTTTCCCTTTCGACAACACACACGCTCTAGTCAAGGCAATCAGCTCTGCAGCCTGAGCAGAATTCTGATTCAATCTCGCAGTTTCCACAACAGTATTCAATGTCACCACAGCATACGCAGTCGTTACATCGCCATTCGGCAATTTAAAACATGAACCATCCACATACAAGGTCCCATCGGCATTTTCCAAAGGAGTGTTTTTAAGGTCCACGCGACCTTTTGTTTCCTCCTCAGTCCGTAAGTAACAGTCATGAGGTGTTACTTCATCTGACTCCATACTAATTGGCAACAAAGTCGCCGGGTTCAGGACATTACAACGTTTTATCTGAATATGACTTGCCAACAGCGTCAACTCATAACCAGACAACCTCGCACTCGTCAAGTGCTGAGTTTTTGTACGATTCAAGAGAGTATCAACTGCATGCGGAACCATCACCGTAAGCATATTATCCATGACCAATCCTGCAGATTGTCGGATGGACACCGCAGCTGCCGCTGTTGCTCTCAGACAACTCGGCAATGCTCTAGCTACCGGGTCCAATGTCGAGGAAAAATATGCACATGGACGCTGCTTACCACCAAAAGGTTGCATCAAAACACTCAACGCACAACCTTCCCTCTCGTGAACGTATAATGTAAACGGCTTGCTGTAGTCAGGGGTACCTAACACAGGAGCCGAACACAACGCGTCACGCAATTCAGAAAAACTTTTCTGACATTCTTCCGTCCATGGTAAAGGAGTTGGAACATCCTTGCACGTAAGGGCTACCAATGGTTTCGCTAGCAATGAAAAATTTGGAATCCACTGTCTGCAGTATGACGTGATACCTAAAAAGGCACGCACATCTCTTTGAGTTGTTGGCACAGTCATTCGAGCAATCGCTACAATTCTCTCTGGGGTCAACCTTCTTCCCTCCTTTGACAATAAGGGACCTAGATAGGTTACTTCTTGACAACAATATTGTAGTTTGGAAGGCGATACCTTGTGATGTAAGTCACAGAGATGTTGCAACAACGACACTGTAGCAATTTTGCAAATGTCCTGAGTGTCTGCAGCCACCAATAGGTCATCGACGTATTGGATCAAGGCTGCACCAGCCGGCAACACAAATGCATCGAGTTGGCCCTTCAAGGCTTGACTGTATATCGATGGACTTTCACAGTAGCCCTGAGGAGCACGCTTAAACCGGAAACTGCGGCCTCCAAGAGAGAAACCGAAAAGGTCTCTACTCTCTTCAGCAATCGGAATGCTGAAGAACGCATTCTTCAGATCGATCACTGAGAACCAAGATGCAGAAGCTGGAATCAGAGTCAGTAGCGCCGTGATGTCAGGCACAACAGGGAACTGAGGAATCACAATTTTATTTACCTCCCGTAAATCGATAACAAAACGATAAACAGGTGGTTTCGAAGGGTCAGTACGTTTCAAAATGGGCAGTACAGGACTGTTGCACACGTTTCCCCGAGTCTCCTCAATGACATCTTTCTCAATCAAATCGTAGATGATCGCTAACAATGCTCGTTCACCGTCAAGAGAGATACGATACTGGGGAATACGTGGCAGTCGCACGTTATATTTCAAGTGAACAACATAAGGGGAGATGTCAAGCAGGCCCACGTCATTGGGACCTGTTGCCCACAAAGATGCAGGAAGAGAACTCAATTCCGGTGGAAGCTTATCGAGAGACAAGTACATTGGAGAGATAACTCTCTCACCCAAAGTAAGCTTTACTCCCGCAGGAGAACAATACAAAGTCGCATACAGACGTTTTAGCAAATCCAGGCCCAAAAGATTTTCACCACAACCAGTAGTTAAAATCAAAGGAGCTTTCAGCTCACGAGGCCCAATCGTGAGAGGCAAAGGGCACAAAACCGGATTGCTAACGGGGGCGCCAGAGAATCCAACGGAAACATTTGTTAAGCCAGACAAAGGTGCGCCAGGGAGTTTCGAATGCATGATGGAACTTTTCGCTGCACCAGTGTCCAACAGAAAAGGCTCAACGACGCCCGCGTTGGCAACTGCGACGTAAGGCCCTCTCTGATCAACCGGAACTGATACTACTCCCTCCCCTTGTCTATGGCTGTCCTAGTAATTACCGTCGTCAGCATCCTGATCGACGTAATAATCATCCACATTGTACTGAGCAGATCGCCCTTGCGACGATCCGCGCTGGTCAAAACAATTATTGGAATCAGAAGTATTAGTGGAACGGGCGTTTTGAGCACCACGACCTCTACCACGTGATGTCTGTTGAGAACCACCACGACCTCCTCTAGACGAATTACCACTATTACGCTCATTGAGAACTGGACAATCGAATTTTAAATGACCCTCATTCCTACAATAGGCACACTGATTGTACCCTAACGAAGATCTCTGCGAAGAGGAATCATTACGTGATTGTGATCTATTAGACTGAGACTGTGATCTGTTCCGCTGTTGCGAATCATTCTGATTCGAACGCGGAGGATACGCCTGCTGCAACAACACTTTAGTTTTGAGTTCTTTCGTCTTTTTATCGGCGCAATCATTTTCTTCTTTCTCCCTATTCTCATAATATTGGGCCGTAGCCAATATTTGAGCCGAAGTGGAAACAGCCCACGCACTTTCTGAATTACGCAATTTGTTGCTTAAGTCAGGCAGCACATTTGAGACAAACTTATCCACAAACAACCGCTGACCTCCTTCAGTACCCATATCTTGACCACTATGATCGATGAATGCCTCCTCAAATCTCGTAAAGAAATCAGAGACACTCTCGTCCTTCTTTTGCTTGCAAGCGGACAGCTTATCCCAATTCACCTTCATAGCTGGCATAAGCGTTTTCATTAGGGTAATTATTCTCTGAGGCAGAGCCGTAATTAATTGATCAGGCTTGGCCCCACCGACTTGCAAAGCGTCAGCAGCCCGTAACGCATTCCAGTCGCCGCCTAATTCTCCCGCATGGTCTTCCTGACGAATCTTTGCCCATACCGGTTGCGGTACGACATTGCCAAACAGCATATCGATATCAGCAAGATTCATTATCGTAGCATCCACGAGTTGCGATAATTCTTTATAATACCCTGCAGTATTTTTGCGAGGGTCAGGCAAAGACTGCTTTACCTGCAAAACTTCTGAACATTTCCATGGAAGATGGATCCACACTCTCTGAAAGTGCGGCAGGATCGGTGGAACTCGAGCAGCATCACCTGGCATCCACACTGGTGGAACTTCGCGCATGGGATACTGACCAGGCGCTGCAAACAATCCTTCAATATCTTCCACAAACAATGCCCGAGGCATTATAGAAGGACGAAAAGACAACAACTGCTCGACGGCACGTCGAACATTGGTGCCCACCAACATTCCGCTCGAAAACTGAAGCTGAAGATCAGTCAAGGCAGTCAAAACCTCGTCAGATGCATCAGCTGATATTTGGTCACGTAGAGCCTTACACATTTCTTCAAAAACAAACCTTTGTGTCGGCATATTGAATTGGCAAAACGTATCTAACACCACACGTGGAGGATTTCTAATGGGGTGTTTCATCCAACCCATCGCCATATTATACAGTGCGTCACGTTCCCGATTACCGGGAAGCTGACTACGTCTTTGAGGACCGTCCAAACCAGCGGACTCAAGAATAGGTCCAAGAGAATTAAAGAAGTTAGCAGCTACAGAGGGGGTACGACGTCGAACAGACGGAGACAAAGAGTAACCCAACGGGGTAACAAGAGAAGTACCAGAAGCAGAAGAGACAGGAGGAGTAACCAGAACAGCAGGAGGAGCGGGAACAGGAGTATGGGGAAGTACAAGTGGAGGAGCAGTAGGGATGGAAGCAGGAAGAGGAGCAGGAACATTTTGAGGGACAGGTTGTGGAACAGCAGCAGGAAGAACAGGGGCAGGAGGAACCACAGGATTTACAGTGCCCTGTGCGTACGGAGGTGGTGACTTCAAGAGATAAGACATTAAAGGGTCATCTGCAGATTCCTCCTTCTTATCTGTACCCGTTGGTAGAACGGGGTAACACTTGTCGACAGACATACGCTGCAATCTATCGAAAACTTCCTTTTCCTTTTCCTCCTTATCTCGCTGAAACTGCTCTGCATTTCTTACCGTGGTAACAACTCCTTCTCTCTTATTGCGTTTAATCTGTCTGATTTCTCTCTGTTTGGCTTCTTTACGCCACAACCGAAAGGAATCAAACATGGCCGGCCTTGATTTTCTCTGAAACAATTTAGCCTCAAGATTATCTAAAATCGGGGTCTCGAAGCTACCATGAGGTGGCCAACTAAGGACACCATCCTTTTTAGTATAGCGGATCCAATATTTATTAAAGGTAATCGGACCTAACCCATGTTTGCTATATAGCTCATAAGTTGGAGTTCCAACCGGAGGTATCGGACACAAATCCTCCAGTCGGGAATCCACACCACCGCGTCCAAAACAACTGAACAAAGTACTGCGGCCAGGCATCTTGCACACTAGCCGAGTTTCACAAACTTCAAGGGTTACGGGATTTACCAAGTCCCTGCAAAGAGCAAAAACCCTCGGTTTTTGGCGGCTGCAGACGTCAAATATTACAACAAAGAACCAAGTACTAAGAACCACAAATGCAATGGAACCATGCAACAACTAAGCACCCACAAAGGACTCTGGGAGCGACCCACAAATACTTAACTCAAAGATCGATGGCATCACCAGGAAGGCCCGTCAAGTCGTCTCGCTGTACCAAGGTCTACGCCAGGCGCCAAAACAGGTCTACAGTCAGGGCAGCAGTCCGTCGCAGCCGTCAGGAGGCGGGAATCTTCGCGGGAAAAGTCGTCGGGCCACTTATTTCGACAACAGGATCGATGAAGCGGGGTGCACCTTCCCTCGGAGATTTCACACGAAGTTCCTCACGATCGTCGGGCTTGGACGGGTACCACTGATGCAGCCCCACTTTGGGCGCCAACTGAAGGACTGGGTTATTCTAAGACCCAGCGGTGCCAGGGGACAACACCTGAAACCTTCGTGGGTAACCTGTTCCGGCGTACAAATGACAGAGACATGGGACACTTCCTTCGGCGTCAAAGATTCGAGGTTTATTACTGCAGGGAACACAGAAGTCACGAGAAGTACATCACATGTAGGTTCACGGAGCCTGATTCGAATTGCTACTGTGGGTCGCTCCTTTTATACACATTTCTCTCATAGGTTAACATGATACACAAAGGTTTACAACTTGGTTCCCATCGTAAAACCAGAAGGGGTCGCTTTCATGTATTCAGGGCCCGGAACATAAGTACAGAAACATTTGGTGGTTCCCAACTGTAAAAACCCATCTTCCCACCATTAGTACATTCCAATTGGCAATAGACAGATCGAAGAAGGAACAGAAACAGGTGCAGAGGAAGGCAGAAACAGTGGGGAGATCGGAAAGGGTGTAAAAGGGGTGGCATCGGGAAACACGAACTGCAAGCATCAAAGGGACGTGCCTAATGAGATGCACGACTAAGACAATAGACCGGCACGGCAAGATGTGCCTCGAGCGGAGCCATCTGCCTTACAGTGTCATCCCCCTCATCATAAAGACACCTTCAAAGGAACACGTGTCTTCCGCATGAGTTTGGGAATCCCAGGGTCGCGAAGCGGACAGCGTCCGTTCGCTGGCTACTTGAGGGCAAGGAACAAAATGGATGTCGTATCTAAGATGGAACCCGTGGGTACAAATAGAGAAACCCACGAAACAGACGAACGGTTTAGGCTAGCACAGCGAAACCGCGTACACCCACTAAACTCGTCATTTGCGGTTCATAGATACCAGACTCGACCATATTCGTGCGAGCCAAAAACACCACTTACGATCGTTACGGAACCTCAGCCCCGGTGCCGGCGCTAAAGAAACTTGAGGCAAGTGTGACACCCTAGCTATTACTTTCTCTGGGCTGTCTCATAGAGGACATTGCCGGCTCCCCAGATGCACCCAGTCACTATAGCGCTCAGAGACCTGCTATACCTCTCCAGCAACGGCTGGGGCCCTGTCATGTGGACCTGCTACGAACCAGTGCTAAAGTTAACCATTCTACAGCAGTGGCGATGACATAGATAAATAGCGGCGCGACGTGGGGCTAGAAATCAAGGCACAGAGTTGCACGGGACTGGGAGCCATCTTCCTCTTAACCTGCAAACACTACGAAGAAAAAAGAAGAAGGCCTGCAACTCGAGGCACGCTGTGACTGAGCAAAAGGGCGCGCTCACAGGCGAACTCTTATCCCCCATCATAACTCGCGTGGCCAGGAGACAGACTCGCGCTAAGCAAGGAGTAGTCCACTCCACATCAAAAGCAACATAGCCGGCAGGGGTCCCAGGAACAACTCCACGCAAGCCAGACTAGACAAGTTTGCCTTTGAAAAAAGCTCTGTACCACAGCCGGAGGGACGCACATCTACAGGTAAACACCAGGATGGTGGTGAGGCGAAGAAAATAACACTGGAAGATATTATGAAAGCGCTCTCAAGCGTCCAAGCTACAGTAGGCACCATCTCCACCGACGTCTTGCTCCTACGGGCAGATCTCCACAAAATGGCGGACAGGGTGAAGGAGGTGGAGATAGTCACAAAATCATTAGTAACGGATGCATCGGACTTGCAAATAGCTGTCTCTCAACTCCAAAAAGAAAACAGGCTGCTTGCGGAGAAGCTTGATGACCAGGAAGGGCGCGCAAGACGCAACAATGTGCGTATAATTGGCATTCCGGAATCAGAAGGCAAGCAAGCAATGGATTTGTACGTGGAGGAACTGATACAAACAAGGCTGCAACCCAAGGGGCTCTCCAACTTCTTCTCAGTGGAACGAGCACACAGGGTGCCCGGCTGCAGACCAAAACCGGGGGCGCCCCCGAGACCGGTCCTTGCTAAATTATTCAACTACAGGGATAGAGACGCGATTCTGCAGGCCGCAGGGTCTCTCCTCCCATACGATTGCAAAATTCTACAATAACCTTTTTCCCTGACTACACGGCAGCGGTCTCGAGACGCAGAAGAAGCTTCCTAGAAGTCAAGAAGCTCCTGAGGGTGCAGGAAATACCCTACTCCATGCTGTTTCCTGCAAAACTTTGTGTGGTGGCTGATGGCCGAACGTGGTTCTTTGATACACAGGACGTGGCGCACGACTGGCTAGAGGGATGGAGACCTGTGGAGAAATCTCATCGTGGGAACAGACAACACCGCCGGCGTGAAGAGGAGGACGACCCAGGAACACAAGATACAAGACACTTGGAAGTAGAGCAAACACCAAGCCATGAGGAGGAATAAGCAGCAGAACGACGCTGTCAACACTTCCAAGACTATCGACAGCCAGTACAATTGTACAGAAAGAACACGGCTGGACTGGCTCTGGTGGCGGACTGAGATGGACTCTGGAGGGTGAGAAGGGCTGGGGCCTCCACTGGACCTCTTGCCCCTGACAAGCAAGTACCTTGGGTTTGGGAGGGGAAAAGCACTCTGCTGAGTTGGGGTGGCGGGCAGTTCTGGAACCTCTAAGCAGGGAGGCAGGGAGGGTGGGGGGGATTTGGGGAGGGTAGAGTTCTTAGTTCCTTTGATTTGTTTGCAATGTTTAGAGGCACTACTGGTAAGAGAGGACGGCGATTGACTTATAAGCTTACAGGAAAAATTGTTAGCATCGCTGTCTGCTTCTTTATTTTTGTCTGGCTCGTATGGTTCTTCAGGGCTTGTATGACTGAACTGATAGCTGCGTGTCTTCTGCAGCGATGCGTTTGGATGCTGATGAGAGATGATACACTTTGTTTTTGCAATCTATGTCTACACACCCTACACAGGACGCTACCCGTACTATGACCCAGCCAACCCCGGGGACCCCATTGACTATGTTGACCTGGAATGTACGGGGACTGGGGAATAAGGTGAAAAGAAGCCAGCAGTAGCCCTTCTGCAAGAAACGCACCTGACGGGATCTACCTGTAAGGCCATGGACAGATGGGGCTACAAGATGGTGGCCCATGCAGAATTCTCCTCCGGGTCCAGAGGGGTGGGTGTCTTAATAAAAAAGAACTTCCCACTAATAATACATCAGACGCGGATTGACGACCAGGGCTGCTTCGCAGCCGCTACTTGTCAATGGAAGGGGACATTGTTTAATTTTGTCTCTGTGTACATCCCCCCGTCCTTGCATGCCACGGCACATTCGGGGCTTATGGCGTTCCTACTTGCATTACCGGTAGGGCTGATGGTGTTAGGGGGCGACTTCAATGATATCGTAGATGGTACGCTGGATAGGCATCCCATAAAACTGACAACACCACACAACCGTCGTATGATGGGACTCATAGACGCCTTAGGGCTTGCAGACGCCTGGAGATATAGACACCCCACTACCAGGCAATACACATTCCACTTCGCAGTCCACGACTGTCTCACACGTATAGACTACTTTCTGGTAACAGCTGACGGACTGGACGGAATAGATATGGTAGATATCCGCCCCAGGGGTATTTCTGATCACTCGCCAATATTACTCACTTATACGCGCCATTTGACACTCCGGCGCCGGGTGTTCCCCATCCATCCTAGTTACTTACAAGTACCAGAGGTCTCGAAGGGTATCTTAACCCCTTCGGTGCTCATGACGAGCTGAGCTCGTCATGAGGCACGGTGCTTGTGTGCTCATGACGAGCTGAGCTCGTCATGACCACACTCAAGATCATTATGGCCCAGCTCAGGAGAGGAATATCCTGCGCAGCCAAGGTGTTAAGCACTACTACAAACCTCTTCCAAGAAAACGTAGGATCTGTTAATTCCCCTAGTACCCTTTGGGAAGCTTACAAAGTGGTGACTCGTGGTCAAGCTATAGCGTTAATTATTGGCCATAAACGAAACAAACAGGCTGAACTCGATCAAGCGGAAGCAGACTTGACGGAAGACATGGCTCTACATGCAGGCAGCCCGACCCCTCTCACTGCACAACGAGTGCGACTTAAACAGGCCGAGTATATGGCATACCAAAAGGAGGCGGTCTTAGATCGACTCCAGGCCACGAGACACAGAGTGTATGAGCTAGGAGATAAGGCCGGAAAAATGCTAGCTTGGCTGGACAAAAAGGAGAAGGCGGGGAGGAGTATTGCACAACTGCGTGCCTCTGATGCCTCCCTGCTGACGGCCCCTGGGGATATAGTAGACACGCTGGCTGATTATTTCGAGACGGTGTATGCCTCCTGTACTGCATTCACAGTTGAGGACGCGCATGGCCATATAAAGGATCTCACCATGCAACGGCTTACACCGGAGGTGGCGTTGCTGCTGGAGGCTGACCTCACAGTTGAGGAAGTAGAGATAGCCATTGGCTCCCTGGCGTTCGGTAAGGCTGTGGGCCCCAACGGCTTCCCAGTCGAACTATATAAACGTACCGCTCAGGTGACAGCTCCCTTCCGACTGAGTATGTTCCACGATAGTCTCCAGATGGGTGAGCTACCCCGTGACCAGCGGTTGGCCACAATTTTAGCAATCCATAAACCGGGCAAACCACCCACGGAGTGTGGCTCATACCGCCCGATTTCCCTAATCAACGCCAAACCAAAGATTATAGCCAAACTACTGGCTCCACATCTTGCGTCCCTGATAGGTCCCGACCATTCAGGATTCATGCCCCACCGCAGTACGGCTCTTAACTTGAGGCGACTCCACGCGGTGCTGGCTCACCGGTCTTTTATCCACGAGCCTGCGGTTATCCTCTCCCTTGACGTCAGTATGGCGTTCGATACGGTGGAATGTCCGTTCCCGTTTGCTGCGCTACAACACTTGGGATTTGGACCTAAGTTCCGTGCTTGGATCCGCTTACTTTACAACAACCCGTTGGCGCATGTAACGGCCAATGGGCATATATCCAGGGATTTCCCACTGGCGCGCGGCACACAACAGGGATACCCGATGTTCCCCTCTGTTGTTCGCGCTGATACTAGAACCGCTCGCAGCATGGCTTAGATGGGAGCCCTCTATCAGAGTCCTTCAATGGACTGACACCTGGGAAGACCACATATCCCTGTATACAGACGACATACTTTTATATCTCACCTCCCCTAACAAATCCATCCTGGAATTGCTGAATATTTGCGACAAGTTTGGTAGGGTGTCCGGCTACAGAATAAACTGGTCCAAGTCAGTCCTGTATGTTCTGGTTGGCCCGCCCCCGCGGCTACCTGCGGACTGCCCGCTGCGTGTCACTACTGATGCTTTTAAATACCTGGGTATTAATGCAACACCTGATCCCTCCGAGTTCTATAACAAAAATCTAAAGCCCCAATTGGACCGCTTCAAACGTAATGTGGCGGTGTTGCGTAACCTCCCCCTAACGCTGCTGGGAAGGGCAGCGCTCTATAAAATTATGGCACTGCCGCGCTTCCTCTATGCCCTCGAAAACACTCCATTCTTGGTCCCACAAACCTATTTTAAGACTACGGCAGCGGAGGTCGCCAGCTTACTGTGGGGAAATAAACCAGCACGGATTGCGCAGGACAAGCTCATACGTAGCTGGTACGATAGAGGAATAGCACTTCCGAACTTGCAGCTGTACTATTGGGCGGCGCACCTCAACTTAATAAATCATTGGTTGCACACCCCGCAGGATGAGCCGGCATATCAGGCAGACAGGCAAAATCTGGAAGAAAGAGGCCTGATGGCTAATCTCTACCAGCGCCGAAAACCCCCATGGCTGATTGGACCTACCGAGCATACAATACATATTTGGTACCAGGCACATACGCTACTGAAATGTGCAGGGTCAATCACGCAGATGACGCCGCTATGGGACTCCCAACAGTTGGGTATCCTCTGCAGGAGTAAAGGCTTCCATAACTGGGACAATATTGGCCTTTCAGTAGTGGGAGATCTTTGGAAAAAGGGAGCGGTGGTCGACTTTCAACATCTTCACACGCAATTTGGCATTGCGCAGACAGAGAAATTACGGTATTTGCAAATCCGTCATGCGCTGCAGGCAGCCATACCACCGGGCACTTCACTACAGGAATCCAATCCACTGGAAGATAGGCTCCTGATGGAGCACATAACAGAAAAGGCGACCTCCCTAACGTATCGTAAACTGGTCAATAATTTGCCAGACCCTACATCCAAGCTGAGACTAACCTGGTCCCGGGAGGTGGGTGACTTTGATGATTCAGAGTGGCAGGAAGCCCTGTCCTCGCCCTGTGAGACGGTGATCCCGTCCAGGCTCCGATTGGTCCAACTCAAAGTGCTACACCGCACATACTACACCAGGACAACTCTTCACGTAATGGGGGCAGCGGAACATAAATACTGTCTGCGCAGCTGTGGAGGAGAGGGTACATTTTACCACACTATTTGGGATTGCCCCGCATTGCGGCTTACTGGGTCAAAATAATGCGCACTGTATCTCAAGCACTAGAAATTTCGGCCCTCCCGGAACCAAGGCGCTGCCTATTGAATGTATGGGAAGCAAATGATCTTAACCATCAGGAACAGGATTGGGCTATGCTTGGTATGATGATGGCGAAACTGAATATTGCTATGTTATTTGGGTCGGGAACGTTACCTACGCTTCGCAAGTGGTGTAAAGATATGGACGAGGCAATGGTGGCAGAAATGGCGGTCTTTATGCACCGTGGATGCCCGCAAAAGTGGGAAAAGGTCTGGGGGGCCTGGAATTAGTTCAGAGGAGACATTTGCGAACCACCAGAACTTGATGCAGATACTTTCGCCTTGTGATGAACCCCTTATATTACGGATGGCGGGGAGGGCTGGGTTGTGGGTGCGTATCTGAATTAGAGATATCTGGATATGTTACACTAATTTGCTATCCCCTGACCTCTATGCGATTGCAGACAAGGATGAATATTGTTTTGTATATGTTAACCCTGCTTTGTGCCTAAATAAAATTCTTTAAAAAAAAAAAATGTATCTGCTAAACTTAGGATGCTGTTGTGCTTGGTTTCCATTAAACTTGTCTCTGATGTTAGAGCGTTGGATATTTCTGCTTGCCAATTTCCCCCTACAGGTGTGGTGTTCCAGATTCACAGACGAACAAAAACGCATTTAAATTCTGTATTCTACCCTTATTTTCCTTCGCATCCCAAATTATGTGTCGGCCAATGTTTGAAAGTGTATAAACAAAGGACTTCTGATCTCAGAGCGCCCTCACATTCCCAACTCCTTATCTCTTTCCTTAAACCCCATCTTCCTGTTTCCTCCCCAACCCTTGCCTGTTGGGTACATTGGGTTATGTCCCTTGCGGGCATTGATATCTCCGTTTTCGGAGCCCATTCCACCAGAGAAGCCATGACTTTTAAAGCCTTTTGGGCAGGCTCAGGCCTTGAGGACATTCTGAGATCAGCAGACTGGACTAACAACAATGTTTTCCGTATGTTCTACTGCAAACCAATTAATACTGTGGCTTCTGTAGTGGTTGATATGCTTTGAACAAGCATAATAGGAGCCTCCAGTCTTGCCATAAAATGTAGATTTTCCTAGTTGTTATGACGGCAAGTCTTAATTTTATTAAAGACATAGAGGCGAGTATTATCCCACCGCTACACTTCTAACCTGTGTTTCTCCCTCCCTTCAGCGAATCCGGCCCTGCCGCCTGCATCTTGGTGATAAGACTTTACTCTACCATCTTCAACCTTCACGTCAACGGTTCGTCTCTCCTTCCCGCCTGGAGCTACCTCCAAGGAATCCCGATGGTCGTAACTCCTGGATACCTCTGGCACAAGAAGTTTGTTCCTGGACTTTGGCCCTCCCTATTGTTTTTGCGATTGTTCCATTGTTTTCTGACTTTATCTGATCTGCTCGTCAGCTAAAAGAGGAAGCTGCGCAGTTAGATGTGACGTTTTATACTGTACTATTTTGTGATTGGTTATCTGATATCGTTTTTTCTGTGTTCCCATTGGCCAGTCTGTTTACCTGGGCCCCTGGGAACTGTAGTTTTCACTTATCTTGGCTGCTGTTTAATAAAGCAAGATAAGGAAAAGCATAATACTCACCTCCGTGTCTTTAATAAAATTAAGACTTTCCATCATAACAAGTAGGAAAGTCTATATTACTGTTGTTAGAGAAGGGGGCGGAGCCTTGAAACTTGAAGAACAATCTCATTGGATGCCTCGTCAGGGGTACTAAGCACTATATAAACACAATTAGTGAGAATGGGGCGGGCCTAGTGCCCAGAAGTCCCTACAAGGAGCCTTTGAACTCCAACTCCCCCTAAGCTCCATCCTCCCAAAAAGGAAACAAGCATTTGCAATGCAATAGGTCTCACATTTGTGAGAGTTAGAGCTATTGGCTTTGTGAATGACAATGTTTTTTACCCATGTGTTTTCGTTTGGAGTGGAGTGAATGTATGTGGTGTGGAGTGGAACTATGTGGGTTGAATTGGTATTGTTAGTTGTGGAATTGCGTGTGGTGGAATTCTGTGGAGTGGATTTGTGCAGTGGAATCATGTGGCATTGTGGGCAGTGGAATTATGTGCAGTGTGACTGTGTGGCATAGACTGTAATTATGTGGACTGGTATTTTGTGTTGTGGAGTGGTATGTTTTGGAGTTTAATTATGTGGTGTGTTGTTGAATTTTGTGGCATGATGTTGAATTCTGTGTTATGGATTGGAGGTATGTGGTGTGTTGTTGAGTTGAATGATGATGTTTGGTGTCGAATTATGTGGTGTGGAATAGAAATGTGTGGAGTTTAATTGTGTGGCATAAAACTGTGTGGCGCTGAGCGGAATTATGCTGATTGGAATTATGAGGCATGTCTGCAGTATCTGTGTGGATTGTTGCTACCTAACAGGGGTTTTATGTGTGGTGTATTTATGTGGTATTGAGTAGAGTGTAAATATGTGGAGTTGAATCATGCTGTGCATAGTGGTATGGTGTTGTGTTATTTATTTGTATTGTTTTGTAATTGCATTTATATATCTCTTACTACCCCTAGTGAGGTGTCCAAGCACTTTTTTGGCGAGTAGCACACTACTCCGGAACCCATAAAGGATTAGTGTTGAATTAGTATAGTGAAATATGAAAGTAAGTTGAGTGGTGGGTAGGTTAGTCAGTTATTTGGATTCAGAAGGTAGCGAAGGGATAGAAGAGGGAAAAGGTATGCATTTATATAGTGCTTGTTATCCCTGATGGGGTGTTGAAGCACTTTGTTTGGCGAGTAGCACTCTACTCCTGAATCTATAAAGGACTAGCAGCCTGCCCCGATGTTGTCCGGGGGGGGGCAATGATGCTTCAGGGCCAACCGCCCGCCAAGGCCCCTGCCCGCCCCGGCTCCCGCCTGCCCCGGCCCCCGCCCGCCCCGACATTGTACGTGTCCCGGAGCCACCTCCCGCCCCCGGCCCCCTCCCGCCCCGACATTTTACGTGTCCCTTTGCCTTACCTGAGCCTGCGCTCTTGACTTCACCGCCGCTCCTGACTTCACCGCCGCTCCTCGCCGCTCGTCACCGCTCCTCCCCGCCTGTCCGCCGCTCCTCCACGCCTGTCCACCGCTCATGTCCGCCGCTCCCCCTCGTCATCACGCACGTCGCGGCCAGCGCTACGTCGCAGCCAGCACTACGTCGCGTCCGGCGCTACTTCCAGGGGACTACTTTTTTTTAAAGTTACATTTTTATATTTACATTAAATTTTTATTTTATATAGCCTATGTCCATCTGCACACCCTGACATTTTCAACGATGCATTGGGTGTGTGGATTGGCGCTGGGGTTCCCGAGTTTACCTGGCTCAAAGGTCTGTGTTCTCTCTTTATAATAGTAGTATAGATTAGTGGTGAATTAGTGTAGTGAAATATGAAAGTAATTTGAGTGGTGAATATTAGTCAGTTATTTGGAATGAGAAGGATAGCGGAGGGATAGAAGAGAGAAAAAGGTTTGCATTTTTTTGCGCTTTTTACCCCTGATGGGGTGTTGAAGCACTTTTTGGGGGCGAGTAGCATGCTACTCCAGAAACCCATAAGAATTAGTGGTGAATTAGTATAGTGAAATATGAAAGTAATTTGAGTGGTGGATATTAGTCAGTTATTTGGATTGTGAAGGACAATGGAGGGATAGAAGAGGGAAAAAGGTTTGCATTTATATAGCTTTTATTACCCCAATGGGGTGTTGAAGCGCTTTTTTGGCGAGTAGCGCACTACTCCAGAACCTATTAAAAGATTAGTGGTGAATTACCATAGTGAAATATGAAAATAATTTGAGTGGTGGATATGTTAGCCAGTTATTTGAATTGAGAAGGGTAGCGGAAGGATAGAAGAGGGAAAAAGGTTTGCATTTATATAGTGCTTGTAACCCCTGATGGGGTGCTGAAGCGCTTTTTAGGTGAGAAGTAAGCCACTCCCGAACCCATAAAGGATTAGTGGTGAATTAGTATAGTGAAATATGAAAGTAATTTGAGTGGTGGATATATTAGTCAGTTATTTGAATTGAAAAGGGTAGCGGAGGGATAGAAGAGTGTAAAAAGGTTTGCATATATATATATAGCGCTTGTAATCCTTGATGGGGTGTTGAAGCGCTTTTTCTGCAAGTAGCATGCCTCTACAGGAACCCATAAAGGATTAGTGGTAAATTAGTACAGTGAAATGTGAAAATTGAGAAGTGGACATGGTAATCTGTTATTTTGATTGAAAAGGATAGTGGAGGGATAGAAGAGTGAAGGATTTAGACTTTTTCTTTTTTTGTAGGTCACAACAATAGTAGGAGGCTTGGGATGAGTAAAAGGGATGTGGAGGGGAAAAGTCAGAGGGACGAGTTTAGAAAGGCTTGTTTTAGGGGATCCGTGTAGTAAAAGAGGTATCTGATGGTGCAAGGGGGGGTAGAGAGAAGGAGAGAGTCTAGAAAAGGCTATTTTGGGGGTCATAATAGTGGTATGGGGTTTAGGATGAATGAGAAAGCGGATGTAGAGGATATATTGATAGAGGTATGTAGCATCCTGCTACAAAGAACCACAGACACAGGTTCTTATATTCAAGAGCTTTATTTTCTACAACCACTCTCGACCCTGTCCCTACTCTAACCATCCCCTTCCTGTGTCCACTCCTCATCTTCCTCTAGCCCCCTAGCTCCGCCCACACCCAGCCACTAGACTGCACTCCAACATTACATCTCCCCCCTTGTTAACGAAATGAACTTAGCGTCTAACATATTTAGAGTTTCTGGGTCAGCCATACAAGTCCGCGGGCTGTTCGCTTGAGATATATGGACGTATCTCAGTTTGCGTTGTGTGGCCTTCTGCCTCCTCGACGAGAGCATCTTTTATTACGAGAGTACATCTTTGCACTTGCGCGACTTCTCGTGTGATGTGCATATGTTCAGATTCATGATGTTTGTTTCTCAACTTCTGAGTGATCCAGTCACCTTCAGTGTCTGAGGTGCCTATGGAGAGCTCAGTTTGATATCGGCAGTCTGTCCTCCTTTGTGACTCTTGCTCACGTGACGCTCGGCCTCTTTTCCAAGGGGATGTTATTCTAGTTCCCTTCCGAGTGTCTGCATGTATTTTTACTTCCTTTTGCCTTGTCAGGTCAAGAACAACACTGTCTTCCTGTTTCGAGTCTGGGATGCCAGCCGGTGGGATATGAACTGTGGAGGTCATCTTGGTATGACATGGAGATTGATTTGCTGTCTCGGGTTGTCTCTCCCACTCCTGCTCGCGCCTAGAACAGGTAAACCCTGGAACCGGCTGGGTATTTGTGTGTTTTGTTCTCATCCGATGATGACTTGTCTCTCCTGACATGTCCGGCTTCCTTTGCAGATCGACTGGTTGGTCCGTTTTTATTTGGGTGCTAATGGCCACGATGTCGGTTTTCCTTTTATAGGACCAGGACCAGGACCTTCGAGTCAACCTCGCTGCCCCTATCCGGGGTGACGGTGTAGTATTTGTGTCGCGATGCACCTGTGATCGATATGACAGGTTGTCTGGTGGAGTGATCGAGAGTGCATTGACGTTGGTGTGAGACGTGTCGCTCTTGACGGGAAGAGTGTCCCTTGGTTCTCTGATGTGTTCGGGTGCTTGGCGCCATGGCCGTTGTCGGGACCACGACTCCATCGACTCAAAGGATCGGACCGAAATGCTATCTGAATCAGAGGGGTTCTCTGTCACTTCCCTCTGAGAATGTTCCTTTGAGACTGTTGCGCGTGGCCGTTGTCGGGACCACGACTCTGCCGACTCAAAGGATCGGACCGACGTGCTTTCTGAATCAGAGGGGTTCTCCATCAGTTCCTTCTGTGAGTGTTCCTTTGAGAATGTCTTACCAGGTGGTCTTCGGAACCGGGTAGTCCGTGACGAGCTGCTTTTCACCTCGGAATTGTCTTTGAAATGCTTCTCCGTGTGTCTTTGTTGGAACATCTTCAATGTTGTCTCATTTGGGAGGTTGTTTGATGATTCCGTGCTTGTTCCTTGTGCTTGATCCCAAGCTTTTGCCTCTTCGTCCTTCTCGCCTGAGGTTAACCATCTCCGCTCTGTTTCTTTGTTGTCGCGGGGCCCATGGATGCATGGATCTTTTCTTGCTTGTTGTTGTTGTGAGGGACCAGTCCGTCTTGTGCGATCTGGTTCTCCTTCCCGATTGTTTGGTGCTCTAATATCTCTGATCTGTTGGTGGTGTGTTCTCCTGCAAGCTGTTTCCTCTGACTCATCTTCACTCCTTGGCGATTGATGTTCCGGCGTCGATTTCCGGTGTTGACCATTGTGGCCCCTTCTTCTATGGTTTGTCTTTCTCCCCCACTTGTTGTGCAGAATGCCATCTTGTCCAGGAGTGCAATCTGTCCCACTGGACGCTCCCTCCTCGTCAGAGTAGCGTGTGTCATACTTTGAATGACTCCTTGAGGGACTCCTGGGGGATGAATAACTCCTGGGAGTTGGTATTTGGATGGTTGACTCTGAGTAATCTTTGGTTGATTCTGAGTGGTCGAACGCTGAGTAATCTGACTCTGAGTACTCCTTGTCACTTTCCTTGTCAGTGTGTCTCTCCCATTGTCTTTTCGCTGGTCTGCCTTCTCTCTCTCTCCTTTTGTGTTTGTTGGATTTCTGGGTTCTCTCATCCCAAGTATCTCGAAGTTTTGCACTCAGGTGCACATCCATCAATTTGTCTCTTGCTTGGACTTGCATTCCAATTTCGGCTTTCTTGATAATTTCCTTTAGCGACCAATGCCCTCTCAGTATTTTGTGCTTTGTTTCGGGGTTTTCACAGCCTTCAATTATTCGGAGCCGAACAGCATCCTCATTTGTAAACGTGTTGAAATGGCAGCCTTGTACCAGACTTTGCAACCGAGTGATGAAATGTGGCAATGGTTCGCCTGGTTCCTGCCGTGCTGTGTTGAAGACCATGCGATTATGATCCACATCTGCCTGTGCATTGAGATGGGCACAGAGCTCCTCTTGGAGTCTATCATAGATGTCCGCTTCTTCTTTGGAAAATGTTCTAATTGGGCATCGGCCCCCAGGACCCACCAGATGGAGGAGTAGCACCAGACATTTTCTTTCTCTTTGCTCACCGTTGGCTTTCAAGAAATTGTCCAATGCTTCCAGCCACCAGTGCCGTTTGAGGCCCTTGATCCAATCGTCCATCTGCGCCGCTGGGGGCGATACTTCAATGTGTGGAGTGAAACATTGAGCTACGTCTCCTCCCGCCATGAGAGAAGGAGGTTCTGATCTGTCGTAGACGCGGGGCATTGTGCTGTTCACTTTTCTTTGGGTTTTCCCTTTGACTGTTGCAAATTCTCCAGTCACATTATCGATGAGATAGCCTGGTGTTTGTTGTGCTCGTTTCGGGTTTCAGTTGCTTCTGCTTGTGTTTTAGCTTGAGCTTGATTGTCAGTTCTTCCTTCAGTTCACTCGTGTTTGGTCAACATTGCACCCTTGAATTTATCCATGGTTAGTGACAATGTTGGGTTTCACTTGCTTGTTGTGTGTGTTCATTGGCTACTCCACACTTGCATTGGCTCGTGCTCGTTGCTGATTCCGTTGTAATTATTTATGCGTTGTCTTTATTTATGTTTGCTTGTTGCTTCTTTTATTTTATGGACACGCGTTACTTCATTACATTCGCCACTGCGCATTCGCTTGCGTTTCTCACTGTTCGCGTTTCCACCCGTTTTGACCTTTGTTTTGTCAATGCTTGTTTGTTAAGTCACTCTTGTGGTTGCTCTTGCTTGTTAGTTGATTCACTCTCGTGTTAGCATGTGCTTATTCTGTTTGGTGGCCAAGACTTGTTCATTGTTGTCCACGCGCCGTTATCCACGCTTATTTATTTGCCTTACCAACGCCTACTTCTTTGCATTTACCAGTGCTTGTTTATTTGCACATACCAAGGCTCGTTGACTTGCACGTACCAACGCTTGTTTATTTGCATGCACCACTGCTTGTTTACCTGTCTTTGCCAGTGTTTGTTTGGTCATTGCCAATGCTTGTTTATTTGCATATACTAATGTTTGTTTATTTGCTCCTATCAATGCTCGTTGGTTCTTCGCCAATGCTTGTTTGGCCTTCGCCAATGCTTGTTCGGCCTTCGCCACTGCTTGTTTGGTCTTCGCCAATGCTTGTTTGGTCTTCGCAACGCTTGTTTGGTCTTCGCCAATGCTTGTTTGGTCTTCGCCAATGCTTGTTTGGTCTTCGCCAACGCTTGTTTTGGTCTTCGCCAATGCTTGTTTGGTCTTCGCCAACGCTTGTTTGGTCTTCGCCAACGCTTGTTTGGTCTTCGCCAATGCTTGTTTGGTCTTCGCCAATGCTTGTTTCTATTATGTTCGCCAATGCTTGTTGCTAAACTCAGCTCGCCTGACCTCAAAATGGCCGCCTACAGTTTGCACAGGGAAGGTGTCCCAGAAGTTGCCTGACTCAAAGATGGCCGTCGTGGTTATCTGCAGGCACTACTTTCTCTCTCTTCATTCGACCCGATTCTTCACACAGGACTCACCGGCAGTTGCTCCCAGGGTCAGCATACTCCGGATTTGGCTCCCTCTGGTCAAGGCTACAGTCAGGTGAGGTTGGGGTGGGCTCCCGCCTTACTTTGCAGGGTCCTTCGGCGGCGGCGTGCCAAAACCCACGCATCCGGCGTGAGGTTTTCCGACGCCGGGCTCCAAATTTACCGCGCTCAGCAGCGCTTGGCAGTGGACCTTCGCGGGGGCAGTCCACACCAGGATTCGCTCTCTTTCGGCCACATAAGTCATCAGGTGAGACTGGGGTGGGCTCCCAGCTCACTTTCGCAGTTCCCGCTCTCTTACGCCGACAGCATGCCAAACCTCACGCATCGGGCGTGAGGTTTTCCGACCTCCACCGGCACCCGGGCTTCAATTGTCACGCTCTCAGCAGCGCTTGTTACCAGGCTCCTGGGGACAGCATCCTCCACGTCGGGGAACCTTTGTCTCGCTCTGGGGGTTGCTGGACAGGGTCGGAGTGGGCTCCCGACTCCTGCTTTCACACGGGTGCTAAGTTGCACGCATCTGGCGGGACTCGCGCTTTCAGCGCGAAAGGCTTCTCCTTTTTCGAGCGTTTCAGCGCTCGTGGTAGCGGCTCCCTCTGGGCTCCCACGATCACGGGAGGGGCAGGGTCCCCAGCTGCTGTCCTCTTCCTTCGTCTAGCAGCGTCACACGGCAGCGGATTCTCCTTCACAGCGCTGCAGGGGACAGGGCGCTCTAATGGGGTTCAATAGGCTTCAGTCATGCCTATCCCACCCTCGTCGCCAGTTGTAGCATCCTGCTACAAAGAACCACAGACACAGGTTCTTATATTCAAGAGCTTTATTTTCTACAACCACTCTCGACCCTGTCCCTACTCTAACCATCCCCTTCCTGTGTCCACTCCTCCTCTTCCTCTAGCCCCCTAGCTCCGCCCACACCCAGCCACTAGACTGCACTCCAACATTACAAGGTATAGGGTGAGAAATAGGGTAGTACATTGGAAAGAGTAGTAGAAAGAGGTTTGAGATGAGTCAGAGAGTTGAGGTGGAATATATATTGTGAGAGGCATTGGGTGACAAATAGGGTAGTGCACCTTGAGGGGACTCCTGAGGCGGAAGCCGGGACCCCGTGACTATTGCACAGATTTTAAACACTTAAATATTATTTGTTAATCAGATTGCTTGATTTTCATTTTTCAAAATTGTATTTTGTGCCCGTTTTGCCTCTCATTCAAAATAAGCTTACCTGTTCTGCAACTTTAACCCTGATATCCCCGATCCTCCCGTTCCTCCGATTCAGCCGAGTTTGGGGCTGGAGGGAGACTGGGAAGGACCGGGCAAGAGGGACACGCCATCTTGGGAGGGGGCTGGGTCGGCCGACGAGCTGCTCGGGACTCCACCAGGCCGATATCATAAATAGGCAGCCTAAACTCACACCAGCACGTTGAGGGGACTCCTGAGGCGGAAGCCGGGACCCCGTTACTATTGCTCAAATTTTAAACACTTAAATATTCTTTGTCAATCAGATTGCTTGATTTTCATTTTTAAAATTGTATTTTGTGCCCGTTTTGCCTCTCATTCAAAATAAGCTTACCTGTACTGCAACTTTAGCCCTGATATCCCCGATCCTCCCGTTCCTCCGATTCAGCCGAGTTTGGAGCTGGAGGGAGACTGGGAAGGACCGGGCAAAAGGGACACGCCATCTTGGGAGGGGGCAGAGTCAACGGACTAGCTGCTCGGGACTCCGCCAGGCCGATATCATAAATAGCCAGCCTAAGCTCACTCCAGCACATTGAGGGGACTCCTGAGGTGGAAGCCGGGACCCCGTTACTATTGCGCGAATTTTAAACACTTAAATATTCTTTGTTAATCAGATTGCTTGATTTTCATTTTTAAAATTGTATTTTGTGCCCGTTTTGCCTCTCATTCAAAATAACTTACCTGTACTGCAACTTTAGCCCTGATATCCCCGATCCTCCCCTTCCTCCGATTTAGCCGAGTTTGGGGCTGGAGGGAGACTGGGAAGGGCCGGGCAAGAGGGACACGCCATCTTGGGAGTGGGCAGGGTCGGCGGACTAGCTGCTCGGGACACCACCGGACCTAACCTCCCCCATATAAGGATGACACCTGCCCGGACAAGGCAGTCTGCGCCCCTCCGCGCCAGATCACAACGGGAGGCGGGAGACGCTGCCCAAACGCCCACCCCGACTCCGTGTGTCCAAATACCTGGGTCCCACTCGTAGTCTGGAGAAACACTTCGATCAATAAAGCAAAATATGCCCAATAAACCCTGCAAGGGGGGGAAAGGTTGTCGTACCTTCCCTATCATGCTGGAAGGGCCTCTGTCATGCAGTACGTGCCAATTCCAAAGCAGGCAAGGGGAACTGTCTATAAGGTCTCCACCGAATCACCAACTGAGTCTCACCCACATTTTGTGCAACGTCCGATCCCTTGTGAAGCACTCGATAGAGATCTGGGACGTGATCTCCACACTTTCACCAGACATATGCTTTCTCACAGAGAAATGGCTTAACTCTACTAATACACCAGCCATTAATATAGCGATACCAACAGATTACAAATTCATCCAACATGATAGAAAGGGAAAGACAGGCGGGGGCATAGGAATTGCCTTCATAAAGGAGCTCAATGTTCAATGGATATCGTCTATAAATAACGACATGATGGAACTAGGTATTTTCAAAGTACTAGTATCCCCGACAATCTCCTGGGATGGGGCCAGCTCTATCGGCCACCTGGTCCCAATTCTAAATCCAATTTCTCGACGGCCCTAACAGAACTTATCGCTATGCAGGCCATGACCTCCAACAACTTCATCTTACTGGGGGACTTCAATTTTCATTGCGAAATCGAGGACAACCCAGAAGTGAAGACGCTCTTCTCAAATCTGAGCGATATTGGACTCAGTCAGATGGTGTTAGGTCCCACACACACGGCGGGCCATACCTTAGACCTTATTTTTAAGAACTCCGAGCAACTGGAAGTTCAGCAACCATTGCCATTGGTCTGGTCAGACCATTATTTGGTCCAATTCTCCCTCAAACTTCAATCAGGGCCAAAAAACAGGGTTAACCCCATATACCAAAAGGGAAAATATAAAAGACCATGGCACAAGCTGACGATGGATAACTTTGCTAAATCTTTCATCGACCAGTCCATAAACATTAAGCTAATGGATCATGACCCCGCAGCCATGCTAGCTAGTTTTAATCTAGCACTAACGAAAACACTGGACTCAGTGATCCCTCAAAAAAGGCGAATATGTCATCTAGGGGACTTTCAGCCCCCTGGTATTCAGACGACCTTAAATCTCTAAAAACTACATGTAAAATACTGGAGAGAAAGTGGAGGAAGGGGAAACTACAGGGAGACAGGAAATCATACAAAATAGCGCTACCATCATGAAATAAAAAATGCCCGATGTTCCTATATCCAAATTCAAATAGAGCAGTCAAAAAATTCGACCAAAGCTCTGTTTGATATTGTCAGAGACTTCTCCTCCCCCTCAGTATGCAAACAATCACCATCAGAATCTCAGGAACTATGTGATTCGATTGCATATTTCTTCCATGACAAAATTGAAAAAATTGACACAAACTTTCAGGTTCAGGAGATAAACAAGACCCAGACAAACAATAAGTTAAACTACCCCCCCATACCAAACAGAGCCGTGCTCAACCAATTCAATCACATCTTTCCAGCAGAGACAAATAAACTATTATCGATAGCTAAATCTGGGTCACCACAGGATATATGTCCACCCAGCACAATGGCTCTGGTGTTTCCTATATGTGCAATAACAAAAAGGAGCTAAGAGGGAAAGACGGGTACCTATGGGATAGCCCTCCACTCAATTAAATTCAATACCAAAAAATTCCTGTACCCTGGACGTTAGTTAGTATCCGTCTAGTAGACATGAGAACCTAATTTGCTGGAAAAATATACTATTTAATTCCAGACCCACCCCCTCTCAATTTATGGTTAGGTGTGTGTTCTCTAATGCCTTACTGTCCACAACAAACCACTGTTTGTAACTGCAAGCAGGAGATTCCGGGCAGAGTTCAACTCGACTTATCCAATGATGTCTGCCCCACTGAGACAGTCCATCCACCCACACTTGAAAAATAAATAAATACAAACAAAAAATGTGTGGCGGAAAGGAAGGCACCTCACGGGCGAACAACCCTCGGGGAACTTGGCAGATGTTACCAATTCTATGCCCCCTTCTCATCATCGGTTGCCATTCCTTTTCCAAGAGGAAAACAGTGTCAAAGCAAAATGTGCTAACAGAAAGGTGCTGAACAAGAAGCTAAAGGAATAGCTCCCTGGTGTGACAAACAACAAAGAGTGAGATTAAAATCAACAGACACACCAATTGTACAACTTTATTACTAACTCTGGTGTGTACTGGTGAAATAAAAAGGCTGGTAGCTTACTGTCGCGTACCACTACCTGTAACCGACATGTTTCACTGCCCGGTAAATTTTATGGCAGATTCATCAGGGTTCACCACTCGGTCACCGCACCAGTGTTGGACATCTTTGTATAGGAATCTGTCGAGTTGAAAAACAAGCCCCACTTAAAACCAATTCTGGACCATACTCATCTCCTTATTGTATCAAATAGTAGTAAAAAAGGGTTAAAACACCGGAGTCATTACCCTCAACCAGCCATGTCCTCTCGTACTAGCTGGTCAGGAAATTATCCGCCCTACTGTAGATTGTAGTATCAATCTGCAAATAATCAAACTGTAGTTAGAGATATAAGTTCTAACCAAACAAACATGCAGCAACGCTATACATTAGAGTTCAAAACAATGCGTCAAATGTCCACAGCTAACATGTCGCTCATTGTTTGTATATAGGCTCCTTGTCTCCAAAATGTGTTTAAACTACATTGTACTTCAAACACGGGCTGTAACCTTTGTTCACGTCAGATTTGTAAAAATCGTTGTAAGCGAATGCAAAGTATCCAATACCTGCCCCGACCCTTAGGCATTACCGTCTGTAACTGCAGTCTGGCGTAACACTATTACATGGGCATAAATCGTTCCTACCGCCCCCCCACTCCTCACCGTACAGAAATGGAACCAGGACCATAAATCATCCCAGGAACGCCACGCAACAAATGCTCACGCTTTTTAAAATCACAATGCTGTTACTGATCCCGGAAAAGTCCGGTCACGTGGTCGGGAGGGCACGCTGGAAAAACCCTCGACCTCAGCACGTCATGGGGGCGCCATCTTAGAGTGGAGTGAGTAACTGTATGTTTTAAGTCAGAACCCACTATGTCATTTATCGATGTTTTATAAGTGTCCATTCTACTTACCTAGCTCCCCTGGCCAAGCTTATCCAATCCTTCGGTTTCGAGATTATCTTGTATGCCGACGATACGCAGCTACTGTTCCAAATTGGGAATAACATCACTGATGAGAAACAAAGTTTCATGGATGGTATGCTGGCGATCGCAAATTGGATGAGGGAGCAGTGCTTACAACTCAATCCAGGAAAAACAGAGCTAATGCTCCTAGGGAAATCCGCACATCTTTGGTCAGCTGACTGGTGGCCCCCCCCAACTGGGTGAAGCACCAAAACCATCCATCTCAGTAAAAAGCCTGGGAATCCAACTGGACTCCAAGCTGGACATGAAGGACAATGTGAAAAACATCGCAGGTTCGTGCTACTACAATCTGCGTCTACTGCGTAGAATCATCCCATACCTACCTTTAGAGCACCGCAGAACCGTAGTACACGCAATGATAGGGAGTAGACTGGATTACGGCAACGCCATATTGGCAGAGGTAGGAGCTACTGTCTTATCAAAGCTACAAGTAATACAGAACACTGCAGCCAGAATGGTTCTGAATTGCCCTCCTGGAACACCATCTTTTCCTCTGCTCAAACAATTACACTGGTTACCGATCCAAATGAGATCTATGTTTAAGATCTGCTGTCTGTCCTTCAAAGCTCTTAGAGGTGAGGGACCGGCCTATCTCAGGGTTAAACTTTCTAGGCATTCCTTGCCCTCCTTAACACCCCCTGGATTCGTCTAACCCGCACAGGCGGCAGAGCATTCTCGTTTGTAGCACCTAAATACTGGAACTCTCTTCCAGTGACGCTGCGGAAATCCACCACCTACCTCTCCTTTAGGAAACGATTAAAATCTTGACCGCAGTTTTCCCTTTCAGGTAAGCGCTGAGATTCCCTCGGGTGAGTCATGCGCGATACAAAAATCATTAACATAACATAACATAACATTGGATATGCTGAATTAGAAGAAAGTAATAAATATATAGATCCATAAGTACATGGAAAGTATATAGATGCATAAAGGGAGTAAGTATATGTAGATTAAATATATTGGTAGAGGTATAGGGTGAGAAATAGGGTAGTGCATTGAATATGCTTTTTTGGGGGGAGAAAAGTAATAAATATATAGCTCTAAGTACATTGAAGGTATATAAATGCATAAAGGAAGGAAGTATGGGCCAGATGTAGGTGGCCATTTACCGGCCGGTAACGGCCGATTTCGGCCGTTACCGACCGGTAAATGGGCTTTTGGGATGTAAGGGGCCAATTTTACCGAATCGGTAAATTTACAGAATTGGTAAAATACTGAATCGGTATTTTTACTGATTCGGTAACTTCTAGATGTAGGTGGGACTCTTCTGAGTCCCAAAGGCCTTTCAGATTCGGTATTTTACCACCCAATTCAATTGGGTGGTAAAATACCGAATCCAGGTGTGCATGCACATGTGTGCATGCACACCTATGCCATGTCACAGACAGACATGCCCTTAGGGCATGTCTGTGTGCCACATGGCACACATGCCTGTATTTGGGGTGCTAGAGGGTGTCAAAGTGACACCCCCTGCACCCTTGCTGGAATCGGTATTTACCAAATCGGTAAATACCGATTCGGTAATGCCCATTGATTCCTATGGGCTTCAATGCCCATAGGAATCAATGGGCATTACCGAAACGGTATTTACAGAATCGGTAAATACCGAATCTTAACGATTCGGTATTTACCGATTCTGTAATACCTACACCCCCCCTCTATTTTACCACTTCTTAAATACCGAATCGGTAAAATTCGGTATTTAAGAAGTGGTAAAATAAAATTACCTACATCTAGGCCTATATGTAGATTAAAGAAGCATTCGATAAACCCTGGTTTTCAAGTGTTGTACTTTAAAACTGATTTTTTTGGTGGGGGGTAAAGAGTTGTATATTTTGGCTGCTTGAACAGAGAAGCATGTGCCACCCATGGTTTTTTTCTTGTATCTTGGGATTTTGAGGCGAGGTGCCACTCTAGAATGGAGTTTTCTATTTTGAATGTGTTTTGTGATTTTATTCCTGATGAAGAGCGGTCCTATTTCATGTATCGCTTTGTGGGTGATACTAAGCAGCTTGAACGTGGATCTTCTGGCAACCGGTAACCAATGCAGGGCTTTCAAGGGAGGGGAGATTTGGTATCACGGTTTAATATGCAAGAGTAGTCTGGTAGCCGAGTTCTGAATCCGTTGTAGTATTTTCATAGCCGTTAATGGTGATCCATGGTAGAGGCTATTGGAGTAAACGAGTTTGGACAGAACAAGGTAGATGGTAGCTTGGACCTTGTGTGGAAATCCCAAAGGGGGGAAGATTTGTCGCAGAGTTTTTATAGTAACAAAGCTTGATCTTGCTGGTTTGTCCACTTGGGCATTCATCAATAGCTTGGAGTCTATGGTCATTACAAGGTTTCTTACTTCTTTCAATATGTTAGGTGGTGATCCCAGTTCATCAGGCCAGGCGGCAAACAGGTCATAATGTTTCCAATCGCCAGACGTGAGTATTTCCGCTTTGGAAGCATTCAATTTGAGATGGCTCCAAGCCACCCATTGATCCACAGTTCTGAGACAACTGAAAATGGGGGAGCTTCCAATGTCTTTGGGGCATTCCAGTTGAAGGAGTATGTACTTGTCATCTGCATTGTATTGTATTGTATGAGATATTTGTAAAGCACACTGTGACCAAAAATGGTATCCTGGCGCTAGCTAGTTATAGCACATGAGGTGAAATTGATTGATCAGTACCGGTAATGACTTCATGTAGATGTTGAAAAGCCTGGGGTAGGTGATAGAGCCTTGATGGACCCCAGCTTTTGTGGAGTACGGTTTGGACGAGAAAGGTGGGGTATGGATGACATTAGTTCTGTTTCGAAGGAAGGACGTGATCCATTCTAAAGCAGTCCCCTCTGTGCCAGCTTCGTAGAGTCTTTGTACCAGAGTGTCATGGTCAACCGTGTCAAAGGCAGCAGAGAGGTCCAAGAGGAGTAGCGCAGCAACCCCCATGCGGCCAACTGTGTTCTTCAGGTCATCCCAGATGGCAAGGAGGGCAGATTCTGTGCCTCTTCCCGGACGGAATCCCGTTTGGAAGTCTGAAAGTATTTAATTGTCTTCAATGAATTGTGACATCTGGGCGAACGCTGCTCTTTCTATCAGTTTTCCCAAGAAAGGTCCATTTGTAATGGGTCTGTAGTTGTCAGGGTTCAGCGGGTCTAAGTTTGTTTTCTTCAGTAAAGGGCTTATGTATGACTTTTTGAGTTCTGGAAATATTCCAGTAGTTAAGGAATCATTGATGATTCCACTTACTGGAGTGGCAGCAGAGGTTGTTAGAAAAATTGCACAGAGCAGGTGGAAAATGTCTGTAGTTTTCTCCTTAGAATTAAGGAAAACCACACGGAAAAGGAATGGATATTCCTGAGTCTGTGTGGTCTTTATCCTCCTGGGGAAAAAAACTTGCAAACACTAGATGTTGGTGCAGAAATAACACCCCATGCCTGAAATTCTGGGACTCTTGTATCCAAAATATGCCAAACTCGTAATGCGGGCTTCAGAGCGATACGCTATTACCAATAGAACAATTCAGTTATATATCTGTACTGAGATAATTTATAGGAAATACACTACTTTTGAGGAATGTAATGGCCTGTAACTCCCTTAAAACAGTTACAAAGTCCTGAAGTCTTTATTTAAAGTTACCACTCCACTTTTGATTTCCAACGTGATTGCCCTGGAATTTTAAAGAGGGGATGTTCTAATACAAACGGTATGTTGAGAGAACAAATTGTGAAACGGGTTGTGTCCCCAGGCCCCAAGCAATGTGATGACATTCAACTTAAATCCTCAAGCTAACCTTTTCCACAGGTGACACAGATTTACAAACTCTCGTTTTTGACTGCAGAGCTATTTATTTACCTTGCTGGTAAGTCGCTCCCCCACCACACAGCTCCGCCTGTGTGTCCTGACCCTGCCCCAGCTGCCGCTGCTGTAGAAGTTGAGGCCCTTTTCCACCCACAGGCTACCACCACCGCCTCATCCCTGGTGGCCAGTGGTAAGCCTTAGGTTTGTATCACTGACGCTGTCTGTCTGCCTTCCCTGTACTGCCCATACTGTCTTCTGGTGTCTGTGACCGCTGTTGCCTGTCTACCCCCTGTGCCTGCATTCTTATCTGTGCCCGTTCTCTTGCCTTTTGTTCCCTGATTGTGCTCGTTTTCTTGCCTTCTGCTCCCCTGATTGCACTCGTTTTTCTTGCCTTCTGCTCCCCTGATTACACTCATTTTTCTTGCCTTCTGCTCCCCTGATTACACTCATTTTTCTTGCCTCTGCTCCCCTGATTGTACCCGTTTATCGTGCCTTCTGCTCCCCTGATTGCACTTTTTTTTTTTCGTGCCTTCTGCTCCCCTGATTGTGCTCGTTTTCTTGCCTTCTGCTCCCCTGATTGCACTCGTTTTTCTTGCCTTCTGCTCCCCTGATTACACTCATTTTTCTTGCCTCTGCTCCCCTGATTGTACCCGTTTATCGTGCCTTCTGCTCCCCTGATTGCACTTTTTTTTTTCGTGCCTTCTGCTCCCCTGATTGCACTCGTTTTTCTTGCCTCTGCTCCCCTGATTGTACCCATTTTTTGTGCCTTCTGCTCCCCTGATTGCACTCATTTTTCTTGCGTTCTGCTCCCCTGATTGTACTAGTTTTTCTTGCCTCTACTCCGCTTTGTGCCTCTATGCCACTTGTTTCCCCCCACGTTTTTTGTGACCTTTCTGCCCATTCTTGGGACTTTTGTGCATCTGTGCCACTCATTTCCTCCTGTTTTTGTGACCTTTTCTGCCCCTTCTTGTGACCTTTCTGCCTCTGTGCCACTCGTTTCCCCCCTTTTTTTGTGACCTTTCTGCACTTTCTTGTGACCTTTCTGCATTTGTTCCACTTGTTTCCCCCCGTTTTCTGTGACCTTTTCTGCCCTTTCTTGTGACCTTTCTGCCTCTGTGCCACTCGTTTCCCCCCGTTTTTTGTGACCTTTCTGTGTTTTTTTGTGACCTTTGACCCTGCTTGGTTCCTGCCTCCTTGCTGCCTCCTTGTTTCCTGGGTTTTTTCCTCCCCTCTGCCCTGTGCACCAGTTCCCCCGCCCCCCCGCTGCTCCCGATCCGACCCTTTCCCACCTCTGCATCCCTGCGGCCCTGCCCCCCCTGCACACCCATTCGCTTCCCCGCTCCCCCCTCCCAGCTGCTTCTCCCTCCCAAGCCACCTCATATGCAGGGCCATCCGCGCCTGGACCACGCCCAGGGCCAGAACCCCTGAACCCCGCGAACGCCACAACACCAGAATCCCCTACGACGCCAGCACCCTCCACGCACTCAACGCCGGCCGAAACCACACCTGCTTCGAGGCCGCCCCGAAAAAGGACCCATGGACCCTTCTCCTGCCACACCTGCAGCTTCACCTGCGACAGAACCACCAAACCTCCAAGGACTGGACCCAATCACCTCCGCTGCATACTCCTCAACACCCGCTCCGCATGCAAACACACCGTCAAGATCTGGGATCTGCTCGACACCTCCGCCCCAGG
The DNA here is from genome assembly GCF_964263255.1 of Lissotriton vulgaris. Taxonomy (NCBI): domain Eukaryota; kingdom Metazoa; phylum Chordata; class Amphibia; order Caudata; family Salamandridae; genus Lissotriton; species Lissotriton vulgaris. Next base: position 904,683,865 of record NC_141697.1, on the reverse strand, counting down.
TGTGGCCTTCCTGACCGAGACCTGGTGGAACGACTCCTCTGCACCCGACATTGCCATAGCTATCCCGGACGGCTACAAGATCACCCGCAGGGATCGCGCCAACGGAATCGGAGGAGGAATAGCCATCGTCCACAAGTCCACCCTCAAGGTCGCCACCCACGCAGAAGACACCCTCAACACCGTCGAACACCTGCACTTCCGGATCCACATCGACCCCAACACCACCCTCAGAGGAACAATCATCTACAGACCCCCCGGACCCCGGGCTCAGTTCCGCGACTCCATCGCCGACCTCGCCAGCAACCACGCACTCGCCTCCATGGACTACATCCTCCTCGGGGACCTGAACTTCCACCTAGAGAACAACGACGCCAACTCCGCCACCCTGATCGACAACCTCGCAAACCTGGGCCTCAGACAACTCGTCACCGCACCCACCCACGCCGCTGGCCACACGCTGGATCCCGTCTTCTCCACTGGCTCCCACGTCGCCTTCGACCACACCACCGAACTCCACTGGACAGACCACCGCTGCATCCATTTCACCTTCAAGAAACCAACCACGCACCACCGCACCCAACAGCTGCCTCGCCGATGCTGGAGCAAAGTCACCAAAGACCAGCTGATCACCTCCCTCACCAAGAACCCACTCATCGACCCCACCAACCCAGACACCGCAGCCCGAAACCTCAGACAGTGGATCGACGACTGCGCTAACTCCCTCACCCCGCTTAAGAAACCCTCCAACAGCCACGCCAACAAGAGAGCCACCTGGTTCACCGACAAGCTCCAGACTTCTAAACGCGCATGCCGGAAACTGGAGAAGACATGGCTCCACGAACACACACCGGACAACCACGCAGCCCACAAGTGCGCCACCCGCAGACACCATCACCTCATCAGATTAGCCAAGAGATCCTCCTTCAAAGATCGCTTGGATAACAATGCACACAACAACAAAGAGCTCTTCAGCATCGTAAAGGAACTCTCGAACCCCAGCGCCAACGCCAACGACATACCGCCCTCACAAGAACTGTGCGACTCACTAGCCATCTTCTTCCACCGCAAGATCGCTGACATCCATGACAGCTTCAACACCATGACCGCCCCTACTACGCCAGACTCCACCTCCCCTGTGAAAACCACCAGCGCCAACCGCCTGACCTCCTGGTCCAACGTCAACGACAATAAGACACTCAAGGTCATGAACTCCATTCGCTCAGGATCTCCGTCTGACCCGTGCCCACACCACGTATTCAACAAAGCAGACGCAGCCATCGCTCCCCAACTACGGAGGGTCATCAACATCTCCTTCGAAACAGCGACATTCCCGGAAAGCTGGAAGCACGCCGAAATCAACGCCCTCCTTAAGAAGCCCAAAGCGGACCCCAAGGACCTCAAGAACTTCCGGCCCATCTCCCTGCTCCCGTTCCCGGCAACGGTCATCGAGAAAATCGTCAACATGCAACTGGCCCGCCACCTCGAAGACGACAACATCTTGGACCCGTCCCAGTCCGGATTCAGATGAAACCACAGCACCGAGACAGCCCTCATCGCCGCCACAGATGACATCAGGTGCCAACTAGACAATGGCGAAACATCAGCCCTCATCCTCCTGGACCTGTCAGCCGCCTTCAACACAGTCTGCCATCGCACTCTAAAGACACACCTCCTAGAAGCCGTAATCCAAGAGAAGGCTCTTGACTGGACCACCTCCTTCCTCTCCGGCAGAACCGAGAGCGTCCGCATTCCACCCTTCCGATCCGAAGCCACTGACATCATCTGTGGCATCCCCCAGGGCTCAGCCCAACGCTGTTCAACATCTACATGCCCCCCCTCGCACAAGTGGCCCGCCATCACGACCTCAACATCATCTCCTACGCTGACGACACCCAGCTCATCCTCTCCCTCACCAAGGACCCTCACACCGCCAAACCAACCTCCACGAGGGAATGAAGGCCGCCGCCGATTGGATGAGGAGTAGCCGTCTGAAGCTGAACTCAGACAAGACGGAGGTCCTATTCCTCGGACCTACCCCCTCAGCCTGGGACGACTCCTGGTGGCCGACCACACTGGGAACAGCACCAACACCCACCGACCATGCACGCAATCTAGGATTCATCCTCGACTCCTCCCTCTCCATGTCTAAGCAGGTCAACGCCGTCTCCTCCTCCTGCTACAACGGATCTATGACATAATATCGACAGACAGAATATAGACATTCAAAAATATTGAAGCAAAAATATCGAAATCAAAAATATCGAAGTTCTATCTACATAAAGGTAAGTACAAAAATATCGGAAAAAAATGTAGTTGTACAAAAATATCGAAGTAAAAAATATTGTTTTTTTAAATGTATTAATAATAATGTAAAAATAATTTAAAAATACATATATTGTAACAAATTATAGATATAAACATTAAAACATATTTAAAAAATAATACCTAATACATATACATTTAAAATAAATTAAAAACTATACATATAAATTAATATGTATACTTACTCCACATATTGCATCAGTAGGGAAAGCATTGGATAGCGTAGGGGTAAAAATTACTATTCCCACTCCAGTGAGTGCAACAGTAGGGAAAACGTTGGATAGCGTAGGGGTAAAAATTACTATTCCAACTCCAGAGGGTGCAACAGTAGGGAAAGCATTGGATAGCGTAGGGGTAAAAATTACTATTCCCACTCCAAAGGGTGCAACAGTAGGGAAAGCGTTGGATATTGTAGGGGTAAAAATTACTATTCCAACTTCAGAGGGTGCAACAGTAGGGAAAGCGTTGGATAGCGTAGGGGTAAAAATTACTATTCCAACTTCAGAGGGTGCAACAGTAGGGAAAGTTTTGGATAACGTAGGGGTAAAAATTACTATTCCCACTCCAAAGGGTGCAACAGTAGGGAAAGCGTTGGATAGCGTAGGGGTAAAAATTACTATTCCCACTCCAGAGGGTGCAACAGTAGGGAAAGCGTTGGATAGCGTAGAGGTAAAAATTACTATTCCCACTCCAAAGGGTGCAACAGTAGGGAAAGCATTGGATAGCGTGGAGGTAAAAATTACTATTACCACTCCAGAGAGTGCAACTGTAGGGAAAGCGTTGGACAGCGTAAGGGTAAAAATTACTATTCCCATTAAAGAGGGTGCAACAGTAGGGAAAGAGTTGGATAGCGTAGAGGTAAAAATTACTATTCCCACTCCTAAGGGTGCAACAGTAGGGAAAGCATTGCATAGTGTGGGGGTAAAAATTACTATTCCTACTCCAGAGAGTGCAACAGTAGGGAAAGCGTTGGATAGCGTAAGGATAAAAATTACTATTCCCACTCCAGAGGGTGCAACAGTAGGGAAAGCGCTGGATAGCGTAGGGGTAAAAATTTCTATTCCCACTCCAGAGGGTGCAACAATAGGGAAAGCGTTGGATAGCGTAGGGGAAAAAATTACTATTCCCACTCCAGAGGGTGCAACAGTAGGGAAAGCGTTGGATAGCGTAGAGGTAAAAATTACTATTCCCACTCCAGAGGGTGCAATAGTAGGGACAGTGTTGGATAGCGTGGGGGTAAAAATTACTATTCCCACTCCCGAGGGTGCAATAGTAGCGAATGCGCATGATAGCGTAGGCGTTATATTAACATACTTATCAATTACATATTTTTTTAAAGAAAGAAAATATGTAATATTTTATTTACAAAAATATATTACTGAATACTAAATATTTATAATTAATATTTACTAAAATAACAAAAAATTACTTCCCACGCTACTCTCCCTTTACCACACAACACACTACACATACAAAAAAACTTAATTAATCTAAATATCAATTAATCAATTAATAACAATTAACATTATTAAATTTATGTCATTATAAATTAACTAATTGACAAATATTAATGACCAATAATAATTAATGACCAATTAATAAATAATTAACTAGAAATTTACTACAATAAACAATATTTATTAATAAATTCTTTATAATTAATATACATTAATTTAAAAAAACGAATTACCAATTAATTAATTAATAATTAATTAATAATAAATACCAACAAATAAATACTATCTCTTTAATGAATTTAATGTAATTATTTCATACCCTATTCCCCTATAAACACACAACCCACTACACATAAATAAATCACATAAAAAATGTAATTATCATTTAATCACTTAATAATAATTAATTACCAATTAATTATTAATTAACAATAACAAACAATAAAAAATATTACTACATTAACTCTAATTAATTTAATTAACTAATTAATAATAATTAATGACGAATTAATTATTTAACAATTAATTATTAATCAAAAATATTAAAAACACATAATAATTAATTATAATTAAATTACTTCCCACCCTATTCTCCTATAAACCCACAACCCGCTCTGATACTGAAACGCAAAATGTAAACAAAATTACCAATTTCTAAACATACATTAAAAAACATGTTTAACAAACATATAAAATACATAACACTAAACAAAATTTCGATATTAATAACATGGATACCTTAAAATCGATATTCTGTCTATCGATATTATTGCACATCGATATTCTATACCATCGAAATTAAAACATCGATATTATTGTATATTGATATTTTAATTTCGATATTTTGGCTTCCTACCTGCTACAACACCCTCTGCATGCTCTGCAGGATCTACAAGTGGATCCCAACCGAAACAAGAAGAACGGTGACACAGGCCCTCGTCAGCAGCAGACTGGACTACGGCAACGCACTCTACGCAGGAATCCCAGCCAAACACCTACGACGACTACAACGCATCAAAAACGCCTCCGCCCGACTGATCGTCAATGTCCCCCGCCGCAGCCACATCACCCCCCACCTGAGAGACCTACACCGGCTCCCCGTTGACAAGAGGATCACCTTCAAGCTCCTCACCCACGCACACAAAGCACTCCACAACGCCGGACCAGCCTACCTGAACAGCAGACTCAGCTTCCACACCCCCACCAGCCAGCTCCGCTCCGCCAGCCTCGCCCTTGCCGCTGTCCCCCGCATCCAACGAACGACCTCCGGCGGCAGATCCTTCTCCTACCTCGCCGCCAAAACCTGGAACACCCTCCCTACTCAAGATCTACTCGCCTTCAGAACACTCCTCAAGACCTGGCTCTTCGAGCAGTAGCAGCACCCCCCCCTCCCCTCAGCGCCTTGGGACCCTCACAGGTAAGTAGCGCGCTTTACAAGTACTCTGATTGATTGATTGATTGATTTAGAGACAGAACATGCACACCCAGGCCCCAGAGAGCTGTGACGCAGTTAAAAAAATTAACAGAATGAAACTTCATACAGGCTCAGCCTAGCTCAAGTTTGCAACATTTTATTAGTGTTAGCTTTTAACAGGAGATCTTCTCTATAAGCCGTTCAGCTCTTTTGGATCTTACTCGTTATATAGCAGACCTATAGTTCAGGTTTCATAAACCTTACCAGGCAAAAGAGTTGTCTGTCAGGTTGCACTGATCTGACATTCAAGTTCTTAGTAAACATATTTCTCAGGAAGCAATGCTTTTACATCACGTATTACCTAACACAGGGGCATATTTACAAACCCCTATCATCACCACAACGCCAATTTCAGTGACGTTGTGGTGGCGACATGGGCCACGCCTTATTTACAATTCAGCATTAAGCCACTTAACTTGGCTTAATGCTGCCTTGTAAATAATTGCAAAAAACACAGTTGATGGACAGAATGTAGAACAATGTCATACATTCACCCCAGTACAAGGATCTAGGCCTAAATCCATCGTTTTTTTGCACTCCACACCACCCTGGGTTAGACACTGGCTATATGCAAATCAGCTCTGACCCTGTGCATCATGGGAACAGTCCAGTCCAAACTACCAAGCCATGTCTTTCCCAGACCGGAATCAAGCATCCAAGGACCAGTTTCTGGCTATCAGCCTTCATCAGCCTGGATAGCTTGACTCCAGGGGTGTGGAGAGCCTGGGACTCACGTCTGAGTATACCCAGCACACTTGGGGTGAAAATTGCAAAAAACACAGTTGATGGACAGAATGTAGAACAATGTCATACATTCACCCCAGTACAAGGCTTTGGGTCTAAATCCATCGTTTTTTTGCACTCCACACCACCCTGGGTTAGACACTGGCTATATGCAAATCAGCTCTGACCCTGTGCCTCATGGGAACAGTCCAGTCCGAACTACCAAGCCATGTCTTTCCCAGACCGGAATCAAGCATCCAAGGATCGGTTTCTGGCTATCAGCCTTCATCAGCCTGGATGGCTTGACTCCAGTGGTGTGGAGAGCCTGGGACTCACGTCTGAGTATACCCAGCACACTCGGGGTGAAAATTGCAAAAAACACAGTTGATGGACAGAATGTAGAACAATGTCATGCATTCACCCAAGTACAAGGATCTGGGCCTAAATCCATCGTTTTTTTGCACTCCACACCACCCTGGGTTAGACACTGGCTATATGCAAATCAGCTCTGACCCTGTGCCTCATGGGAACAGTCCAGTCCGAACTACCAAGCCATGTCTTTCCCAGACCGGAATCAAGCATCCAAGGACCGGTTTCTGGCTATCAGCCTTCATCAGCCTGGATAGCTTGACTCCAGTGGTGTGGAGAGCCTGGGACTCACGTCTGAGTATACCCAGCACACTCGGGGTGAAAATTGCAAAAAACACAGTTGATGGACAGAATGTGGAACAATGTCATACATTCACCCCAGTACAAGGATCTGGGCCTAAATCCATCGTTTGTTTGCACTCCACACCACCCTGGGTTAGACACTGGCTATATGCAAATCAGCTCTGACCCTGTGCCTCATGGGAACAGTCCAGTCCGAACTACCAAGCCATGTCTTTACCAGACCGGAGTCAAGCATTCAAGGACCGGTTTCTGGCTATCAGCCTTCATCAGCCTGGATAGCTTGACTCCAGTGGTGTGGAGAGCCTGGGACTCATGTCTGAGTATACCCAGCACACTCAGGGTGAAAATTGCAAAAAACACAATTGATGGACAGAATGTAGAACAATGTCATACAATGCCACTGGATTCAAGCAAGCCAGGCTGAAGACGGCTGGAATGCCAGAAACCGGTCCTTGGAAGCTTGTTTTTGGTCCAGGGAAGACATGGCTTGGCAGTTCGGGCTGGACTGTTCCCATGAGGCACAGGGTCAGACTGATTTGCATATAGCCATGTCTGAACTGGGGTGGCAGAGTGGGCTAAAGAACGGTGATGGATCAAACCCAGATCTTTTGACTGGGTGTGAGTGTTTGATTGGTTCAGATGCTCCGTCCATCACCACTCCCTTTTGTACCGCTTTCGGCCACCATAAGTGTGGCAGGGTATGCTCAGACGTGAGTCCCTTGCTCACTTTGCCACTGGATTCAAGCAAGCCAGGCTGAAGACGGCTGGAATGCCAGAAACTGGTCCTTGGAAGCTTGTTTCCGGTCCAGGGACGACATGGCTTGGCAGTTCGGGCTGGACTGTTCCCATGAGGCACAGGGTCAGACTGATTTGCATATAGCCATGTCTGAACTGGGGTGGCAGAGTGGGCTAAAGAACGGTGATGGATCAAACCCAGATCTTTTGACTGGGTGTGAGTGTTTGATTGGTTCAGATGCTCCGTCCATCACCACCCCCTTTTGTACCGCCTTGTAAATAAGGCCCCCTTTCATGTTATGCTTAGCGTGAAAGGGGTGGGCAGTGGGTGTTGCGGTGGGTGTTCAACCCCAACGCCCATTGTTTTTGACGCTGCCACCTATTTACAAGGGCAGCGTAAACAGGTGGCAGCGCCAAAATTAAGACCAGGAAAAACCTGGTCTTAAGATGGTGAAACGAGGAGAAATGCTTTATTTCTCCTCGTTTTTGCTTTTTCCATGTGTGCTGCCTTGTGCAGCACACACGGAAAAAGCAAAACACCCTGTATTGTTTATGTGTAGGAAGGTGACCCTTCCTGTACATAAACAATCCTTAAAAAAATGCCATGTTACTTCCATGGGGCTGATTCCGATTCGGGAAACTTTACCGTACGGCGATTTGGATTCGTAGCCATTTCCGTACGAATCGTACGATTCCATCCAAATCATGTAGTACGATTCGTACTGAAGAAATCCGTCCAAATTTCTGCGAACTGTACGAATCACGAGGCAAAAGCGGTACGACACGGACCCTCACAGTTAACCGTATGATGGGTAGACATGCTGTACGACCAGAAAAGTATGATCCGGACCGGGGTGTCAGATCGCGATTCAGACGGGAAACGTCGTGGGGAACAGCCATTACAACGCAACTTTTACAACGCAGTACTTTTACAACGCAACTTTTGCAACGCAAGTGCGATTACAATGCATGTTTTTACAACGCCTGCTATTACAACGCAAGTGCTGTTACAACGCATGATTTTACATCGTAAGTATGTTATTTTTTTCCCTTAAAATATTATATATAAAATATTAATACTTAAGTTCTTTTTTATTTATTTATACATTATTATTATTATTAATATTATTTATTATTATTAATATTATTATTTAATATTTAAATTTATTTCAAAGTTAAAAATATTTGTATTAAATATTTAAGTATTTATTTATTTAAAAATAACAGTTAAATTTTTTTAAAAATTGACAGATTTTATTTAATGAAGTATTAATGAAGTACTTATTTTTAAATTATTAATTATGATTCAAAAGTACTTATTTAATAAATAATTATTTATTTAAAAATTAAAATTTGAATTTTAAAAAGTAATAATATTTTAAAAATAAGTACTTCATTAATACTTCATTATAATAAAATAAAAAATATTAAATATTACACATATTTTTTTTATAAATAAGTACTTTTTTATAAATATTTAAAATATTAAGTAAAATATATTTAGAATTAGAAAATTATTATTATTTATTATTAATTCTAAAGAATATTTATGATTTTAAAAGTAAGAGAAAATGTTTGAATAAAATTGGACAGTTTATATTATTACAATTTAATAAAGCAGTAATATTTTTTTCTAAAAAATAAATTAAAATTTTAAATAATATAGTAAGCATATTGATGGTATATTTTATATTGATTGTATGAAATTTGAAGAGATTAAAAAAAATTATGATTTATTTTTTCAAATTAAAAAAATATTTTTATAAATTAAAGTATTATTTTAAAAATACTCTAATGAATTTTGAAATATTTTACAAAATTAATTTACATTTTAAAGTAAAAAGGTTTTAATTAAATAAGTAAAGTTTGATTTTTTCCCACATTTTTACATTGATTCCTATGGAGTGATTTGTCCTTTTATTCCAATACCTTCTCTATAGTAACCCGCGGTACAGTTTTGAAAGTAGTAGAAAAGCAGGAAATAGGCAGAAATGGATGGAAGTACGATCAGCATAAATGTAAGTGATAAAAACCCTAATTTACTGTAGTATTAACATGTTGTAAAAGGTAAATTAAAGAAAATGTAAAAATAAAATGAGAGAAAATTTATTGTTTCCGTATATATTTTTATTAAAAAAAATATAACATATAAATTATATTTTATTTAACGTAATACATATTTTTATTAATTTTTTTACAATTGTTTAATAATTAAAAAAATAATTTTCATTTAATAAATCTAAACTTTTGATAATAGTCCTTTTTTTATCTTAGTAGCTTTTGATCACGTCGTCACGTTAACGTCGACGCGAGCGGCCATTTTGAACAGCATCGATTGGAGGAAGCAGCTGGAAGCTGATCTGCGCACAGGTAGGAAAATTTATTAACTTAAATTATAGTTAAAATAAACATTGTGGGTATATATATTGTAACGTAAGGATAAGGAGAGGTTGCCTATGTAAAATGTTATGTTTTTGTAATATTTATAACATGTCGTCGATCATGTTAATTGAATATGCCTTTGTCGGGTCGCATTTCAAGTAGGAGAAACGGATACGTTGTAAAAAAAAGTAATCCTTTTATAATAGAAAACATTTTGAACGTTAACAAAAATGTGATGTAAAAGCAATGTATAGTTTTTTAAAAAAATGTTGAAAATTAAAGAAGACAGTTTGGTTAGTTTTCACAAAAGTGGGTTTTTGGTTTTATCGAACATATAACATACTGGTTTTTGTGTTACAAAAAAAAAGGATTTTCATTACATGGTGGTTTTGCAGGAGAATTGTTGTCGTAATTTCGTTTGTTGGTTAGATACTTAAATTATTATTGCTGAAAAAAAGGATTGCTTAGCAAGAATGTTTGGAGGTAGGAAATGATAAAAAAATGTAATGTTTTAGTTAGCGAGAAAAAATGGAGTTAGAAAGTTTTGAGTAATTTATAAGGTCATTCACTTTCAGGTTGAGATTTATTTTTTAAGGGAAGTTCTATTAAATGGATTGCCATAAAAAAGAAACAGGTTTCAGGAAAAATTAAAGGAGCTGTTTAAGTGTTTTTTTACATTTTGTACGAGACAAGAAGGATATGGATATGTTTGCCAATTTTATATTTAAAAAATGTTGAGATGAAAAATTGTTCAACATTTACAGATGAATGTGAATTTCCTTTTCAAAAATATAACAAATGATGACTCACTGATTGTGATAATTACAAAAAAAAGATGAAAATTTAATACTTTTTTAAATTAAAAATGGAGGGACACTGGACTTAAAAAAAGTGGATTTTTATTATGCATGACTTGTTGAAAAAAAAAATTTAGTTTAAAAAAAAAATTTTGGGCGGTGATTTCAACTAATTAAAAGATGAATGGTTTTTAAAGGTTTAATAACAAAAAACCAGCTGAATATCTTGAAATAATACCAAAAAAGACTTTGGAAAAAAGAAGTGGAAATGGAGAATAGATGAAATTTAATGCTACGTTCAAAATGCTTTCTGAATGTCAAAAAAAAATTCTGTAAAGAAAAAATTAAATGCTATTTCTTTTTATTTTCATTTATTTTTTTACATATTTTCATATGTTTGGATTATAAGTTTTTTTTAAAAAAAATATTCCAATAAAAATGGATTTAGGAAATATGAAAAAAGTTGAACTTAAAGAAAACAAAAAACTTAAGGTTAGGTGACCCGACTAAAATTAAAGAAAATAATTTAGAAAAAAGTTGCCAATTTAATAAAAAAAAAACAATTTAGGTAAAAGCAGGAAAGTAAGTAGGTTGTATGTGTCTAAAAATGTAAAATGTTAGCTACATTTTCCAGGTAGTCTAATGCCACACTCAACGAAAACTGTTGAAGTATTGCCAATAGTCTCTCAGACATCTCCTTAGATTGTTTTGAAATTCGTGGATTTAGGCTACCTGTCAAAGTTTGTGCAATTCTCATTTCTTGATAACTTTGCTCCTTCTTCAAAGTTATTAAAAAAGAGTAGAAATTGGGGTGTGGTTTTCCAATTGTGTGGTTGAAGGAGTTATGCCATCCCTCTATGGCATTGTTTGTTTTAGCACCTCCTTCTAAGCAGGTTGTGTAGCAGTTCCACCACTCTACATGGAAACGTGGCTTCCTCCTGCGACCCGATCTGCTTAGATGTCCAATCCATGTGTCTTCAAAGTAATTTAACAAGGGGGCCAATTTATCTTCATTTTTGACATAATATTCAGATTCAGAAATTGCAGTGTAGTACTCGTCTACACTTTCAGGAGGTACAAAACAAAGTGCAGTTAGTTTCTTTAATTCTACCTGTAGTTTGCTATCTGAACAGTAATCAGAAACTAGGGATGTTTTTTGCAATTTACGCCAAAAAGCCTTGGAAAAATAAAAAAATGTACGTTTTGATGATCACATTGATCATAGTCAATTCAAAATCCACAATAATTTTCCTAGGACTTTTATTCAAAGTTTTTTCTTTAATCACTGACAAAAATTCAGTATAAGTTGCAGATTGCTTATCAGGAAGCAAACTATACACTAAGGGAACTACATTATTGTGAATCTGTGCATGAATACTGTAAATTTGGGTGAAAGGATGGGGGGTACTTTTAAACGTCCCACCCATCATCCAAATTTCAGTATTCTCTAATTTTACAAGGTTGCGGGGAGTGCTAAAGATTAGAATACGTTTAAGAGGGTTTTGGTTGTCATAGAGTAAGAAGGGTTCATTGGAAAAAGAGATAGAACGTTCATTAGGAATATGTATGTCTGCAAATGTTTGTGGAGTTTCAGTGTGAGTGTAACTTGCCTGCTTTTTTCGTTGGATAATTCTTCGCAAATTAGGAATAATAGGCATATTACAAGCAACATGACAGAGGACATGCTGTGCAACCTCTCTTAAAATTGAACCAGATGTGGCATTGGAGGTGGATGCAATATCTTTCATTTCGTTAATAGTCTCACGAATTTCAATCTCCATTGCAGAGGCACAGTGGTTATGTTCAGTTGTTTTTATAATGTTATCTCCAACAGTAACCGCTCTGCCGCTGCAACGGGATGAATAATATTGCACACACCTCCAATGTCTCCTTGGTTCACTTATCCTTTCATTACAATATATATATCCACAATGTTTCAATAACCTGTTTCCTTTCCTGGATTTGATATATGTTGCTGTTGCTTGGCTTGACATTTTCTGTTGTAAAAATTGAAAAGAAAAACAAATTTTATTATGTGTTTCTGTTAAAAATGAACACATTTTTAAATATCCTGCCCATTATTTTCTGTTACATATTCCATCCTACACTTTCCCTACTGCGGCACCTATCTGGAGTTAGAATAGAAAATAATACCCTTTTACCATCCTACACTTTCCCTACTGCTGCACCTACCTGGAGTTAGAATAGAAAATAATACCCCTTTACCATCCTACACTTTCCCTACTGCTGCACCTACCTGGAGTTAGAATAGAAAATAATACCCTTTTACCATCCTACACTTTCCCTACTGCTGCACCTACCTGGAGTTAGAATAGAAAATAATACCCCTTTACCATCCTACACTTTCCCTACTGCTGCACCTACCTGGAGTTAGAATATAAATTTATACCCCTTTACCATCCTACACTTTCCCTACTGCTGCACCTATCTGGAGTTAGAATAGAAAATAATACCCCTCTACCATCCTACACTTTGCCTACTGCTGCACCTACCTGGAGTTAGAATAGAAATTAATAACCCTTTACCATCCTACACTTTCCCTACTGCTGCACCTATCTGGAGTTAGAATAGAAAATAATACCCCTTTACCATCCTACACTTTCCCTACTGGTACACCTACCTGGAGTTAGAATAGTAAATAATACCTCTTTACCATCTTACACTTTCCCTCTTGCTGTACCTACCTGGAGTTAGAATATAAAATAATAACCCTTTACCATCCTACACTTTCCCTACTGCTGCACCTACCTGGAGTTAGAATAGAAAATAATACTCCTTTACCATCCTAATGTTTCTCTTCAGCTGCAGCTACCTGAAGTTAAAATAGTAATTCCTACCCTTACACCATAGAACATTTTCCTTCGCAATATGTATTTTATTTACCTTTTTTTTTTTCTTTGAGGTCTGGTTTCTGCTCTGCTTTCTTTTTTCTTGGTGGGCTTTTTGTTTGTTGTCTTATTTGGATTTGGAGGTTGTTTATCTCAGAAGATTGCTGTGAATTTCTTTAAAAAAGGAATAAGGAAAAGGAAATGTATTTTATTTTTAAATGATGCAGATTCAGTTATAAATGTGAACAATACTGTGTTTAAGTTACATTTCTCTATACTATTCCTTTTCAAACATGTGTTAACCTTTCCCTGTTATAGCATTTTTCTGATGTTGGTATAGTATTTTATTCCCCTACACCATCCTACATTTTGTCTACTGCTATAATTATCTGAAAGTAGAATAGTAAATAATACACCTATACTATCCTATACTTTACCTACTGCTGCACTTACGTGGAGTTAGATTACTAAATATTATCTCTACTCCATCCCTGACTTTCCATACTGCTGCACCTATCTGGAGTTAGAATATAAAATAATAACTCTTTACCATTTTACACTTTACCTACTGCTGCACCTATCTAGACTTATATTAGAAAATAATACCCCTTTACCATCCTACACTTTCCCTACTGCTGTACCTACCTGGAGTTAGAATAGAAAATAATACCCCTTTATCATCCTACACTTTCCCTACTACTGCACCTACCTGGAGTTAGAATACTAAATAATACCCCTTTACCATCCTACACTTTCCCTACTGCTGCACCTATCTGGAGTTGGAATAGTAAATAATGCCCCTTTATCATCCTACACTTTCCCTACTACTGCACCTATCTGGAGTTATAATAGAAATTAATACCCCTTTCCATCCTACAATTTCCCTACTGGTGAACCTACCTGGAGTTAGAATATAAAATAATACTCTTTTAGCATCCTTCTGTTTCTCTTCTGCTGCACTTATCTGGTGTTATAATAGTAATTGATACACCATAGAACATTTTCCTTCGCAGTATGTATTTTATTTACCTTTTGCTTTGTTTTTTTTTCTTTGTGGTCTAGTTTCTGGTCTTCTTTCTGTTTTCTTGTTGGGGTTTTTGGTTGTTGGCTTTTTCGGATTTGGAGGTTGTTTATCTCAGAAGATTGCTGTGAATTTATAAAAAAAAAGAATAAGGAAAAGGAAATGTCATTTTAATGTAAATTGTTGTAGATGCAGTTATAAATGTTAACAATACTGTGTTTAAGTTACATTTCTATTTACTATTCCTTTTCTTTATTATATTAACTTTTCCCTGTTATTGAATTTGTTCGGATGTTGGTATAGTCTTTTATTCCCCTACTTTATCCTACATTTTCACTACTGCTGCATCTTTCTGGAGTTGGAATAGTAAATTACACCCTTAGACTATCCATCACTTTCCCTACTGCTGCACCTTTCTGGAGTTGAAATAGTAAATTACACTCTTATACTATCCATCACTTTCCCTACAGCTGCACGTTCCTGGAGTTGGATTAGAAAATTACACCTTTATTCTATCCATCACTTTCCCTACTACTGTACTTTCCTGGATTTGGATTGGTAATTTACACCCTTATACTATCCATCACTTTCCTTACAGCTGCATCTTCCTGGTATTGGAATAGTAAATTACACCCTTACAGTATCCATCACTTTCCCTACTGCTGCACCTTCCTGGAGTTGGAATAGTAAATTACAGCCTTATACTATCCATCCCTTTCCCTACTCCTGCACCTTCTTAGAGTTGGAATAGTAAATTACACCCTTACACTATCCTTCACTTTCCCTACTGCTGCACCTTCCTGGAGTTGGAATAGTAAATTACACCCTTATACTATCTATCACTTTCCCTACTCCTGCACCTTCTTAGAGTTGGAATAGTAAATTACACCCTTACACTATCCTTCACTTTCCCTACTGCTGCACCTTCCTGGAGTTGGAATAGTAAATTACACTCTTACAGTATCCATCACTTTCCCTACTGCTGCACCTTCCTGGAGTTGGAATAGTAAACTACACCCTTGCACTATCCATCACTTTCCCTACTGCTGCACCTTCCTGGAGTTGGAATAGTAAATTACACCCTTACACTATCCATCACTTTCCCTACTGCTGCACCTTCCTGGAGTTGGAATAGTAAATTACTTCCTTACAGTATCCATCACTTTCCCTACTGCTGCACCTTCCTGAAGTTAGAATAGTAAATTACACCCTTACACTATCCATCACTTTCCCTACTGCTGCACCTTCCTGGAGTTGGAATAGTAAATTACATCCTTACACTATCCATCACTTTCCCTACTGCTGCACCTTCCTGGAGTTGGAATAGTAAATTACACCCTTACACTATCCATCATTTTCCCTACTGCTACACCTTCCTGGAGTTGGAATAGTAAATTACACCCTTACACTATCCATCGCTTTCCCTACTGCTGCACGTTTCTGGATTTGGAATAGAAAATTACACCTTTATTCTATCCATCACTTTCCCTACTACTGTACCTTTCTGGATTTGGATTAGTAATTTACACCCTTACACTAGCCATCACTTTCCCTACTGCTGCACGTTCCTGGATTTGGAATAGAAAATTACACCTTTATTCTATCCATCACTTTCCTTACTTCTGCACCTTCCTGGTGTTGGAATAGTAAATTACACCCTTACAGTATCCATCACTTTCCCTACTGCTGCACCTTCCTGGAGTTGGAATAGTAAATTACACCCTTACACTATCCATCACTTTTCCTACTGCTGCACCTTCCTTTTATACTAATCATCACTTTCCCTACTCCTGCACCTTCTTAGAGTTGGAATAGTAAATTACACCCTTACACTATCCTTCACTTTCCCTACTGCTGCACCTTCCTGGAGTTGGAATAGTAAATTACACTCTTACAGTATCCATCACTTTCCCTACTGCTGCACCTTCCTGGAGTTGGAATAGTAAACTACACCCTTACACTATCCATCACTTTCCCTACTGCTGCACCTTCCTGGAGTTGGAATAGTAAATTACACCCTTACACTATCCATCACTTTCCCTACTGCTGCACCTTCCTGGAGTTGGAATAGTAAATAACTTTCTTACAGTATCCATCACTTTCCCTACTGCTGCACCTTCCTGAAGTTAGAATAGTAAATTACACCCTTACACTATCCATCACTTTCCCTACTGCTGCACCTTCCTGGAGTTGGAATAGTAAATTACATCCTTACACTATCCATCACTTTCCCTACTGCTGCACCTTCCTGGAGTTGGAATAGTAAATTACACCCTTACACTATCCATAATTTTCCCTACTGCTACACCTTCCTGGAGTTGGAATAGTAAATTACACCCTTACACTATCCATCGCTTTCCCTACTGCTGCACGTTTCTGGATTTGGAATAGAAAATTACACCTTTATTCTATCCATCACTTTCCCTACTACTGTACCTTTCTGGATTTGGATTAGTAAATTACACCCTTACACTAGCCATCACTTTCCCTACTGCTGCACGTTCCTGGATTTGGAATAGAAAATTACACCTTTATTCTATCCATCACTTTCCTTACTTCTGCACCTTCCTGGTGTTGGAATAGTAAATTACACCCTTACAGTATCCATCACTTTCCCTACTGCTGCACCTTCCTGGAGTTGGAATAGTAAATTACACCCTTACACTATCCATCACTTTTCCTACTGCTGCACCTTCCTTTTATACTAATCATCACTTTCCCTACTGCTGCACCTTCCTGGAGTTGGAATAATAAATTACACCCTTATACTATCCATCACTTTCCCTACTGCTGTACCTTCCTGGAGTTGGAATAGTGAATTACACCCTTACACTATCCATCACTTTCCCTACTGCTGCACCTTCCTGGAGATGTAATAGTAAATTACTTCCTTACGGTATCCATCACTTTCCCTACTGCTGCACCTTCCTGGAGTTGAAATATTAAATTACACCCTTACATTATCCATCATTTTTCCTACTGCTGCACCCTCCTTTTATACTAATCATCACTTTCCCTACTGCTGCACCTTCCTGGAGTTGGAATAGTAAATTACACCCTTAATTTATCCATCACTTTCCCTACTGCTGCACCTTCCTGGAGTTGGAATAGAAAATTACACCCTTACAGTATCCATCACTTTCCCTACTGCTGCACCTTCCTGGATTTGGAATAGTAAATTACACCCTTAAACTTTTCATCACTTTCCCTACTGCTGCACCTTCCTGGAGTTGGAATAGAAAATTACACCTTTATTCTAGCCATCACTTTCTCTACAACTGTACCTTTCAAGAATTTGGATTAGTAATTTACACCCTTACACTATCCATCACTTTCTCTACTGCTGCACCTTCCTGGAGTTGGAATAGTAAATTACACCCTTACAGTATCCATCACTTTTTCTACTGCTGCACCTTCCTGGATTTGGAATAGTAATTATTACCCCTACACTACCCAGCACTTTCTCTACTGATGCACTTTACTGGAGTTAGAATAGTAATTAATTCCTCTACAATATCCAGCACTTTCCCTACTGATGCACTTTACAGGAGTTAGAATAGTAATTAATTCCTCTACAATATCCAGCACTTTCCCTACTGATGCACTTTACAGGAGTTACAATAGTAATTAATACACCTGCACTATCCAGTACTTTCCCTACTGATGCACCTTCCTGGAGTTAGAATAGTAATTATTACCCCTACACTATCCAGCACTTTCCCTACTGATGCACTTTACTGGAGTTAGAATAGTAATTAATTCCTCTCCAATATCCAGCACTTTCTCAACTGATGCACTTTACTGGAGTATTAACCCCTTCAGCGCGGCGCAAATTTTCGCGCTGTGCTGAAGGTTCTAATGAGCCTATCGGCTCATGACGGAACGGTTCCGTCATGAGCACAGCTCAACCGACGCTCATGACGGAACCGTTCCGTCATGAGCATGGAAGGGGTTAATTCTGCAGTATTATCAACTGATTTTTTAAAATCGTTTACATTTGTTATTTGAATTATCTCTTGAGTCTGCTGTTCTTTCCTTGGAGTTTTTTTCAGGTGTGCTGGGTATTGAGTTTGTTTCTATTTTTTTGGAAACTTTATTGAGAATCTGACAAAAAAAACAGTATGATTATGTTGTTTATTCTTAATAGTGCATTAGAGTTGGATTAGAAAATTACACCTTTATTCTATCCATCACTTTCCCTACTACTGTACTTTCCTGGATTTGGATTAGTAATTTACACCCTTATACTATCCTTCACTTTCCTTACTGCTGCACCTTCCTGGAGTTGGAATAGAAAATTATACCCTTACAGTATCCATCACTTTCCCTACTGCTGCACCTTCCTGGAGTTGGAATAGTAAATTACACCCTTACACTTTTCATCACTTTCCCTAATGCTGCACGTTCCTGGAGTTGGAATAGAAAATTACACCTTTATTCTAGCCATCACTTTCTCTACAACTGTACCTTTCAAGAATTTGGATTAGTAATTTACACCCTTACACTATCCATCACTTTCTCTACTGCTGCACCTTCCTGGAGTTGGAATAGTAAATTACACCCTTATACTATTCATCACTTTCCTTACTTCTGCACCTTCCTGGTGTTGGAATAGTAAATTACACCCTTACAGTATCCATCACTTTTTCTACTGCTGCTCCTTCCTGGAGTTGGAATAGTAATTATTACCCCTACACTATCCAGCACTTTCTCTACTGATGCACTTTACTGGAGTTAGAATAGTAATTAATTCCTCTACAATATCCAGCACTTTCCCTACTGATGCACTTTACTGGAGTTAGAATAGTAATTAATTCCTCTACAATATCCAGCACTTTCTCAACTGATGCACTTTGCAGGAGTTACAATAGTAATTAATACACCTGCACTATCCAGTACTTTCCCTACTGATGCACCTTCCTGGAGTTAGAATAGTAATTATTACCCCTACACTATCCAGCACTTTCCCTACTGATGCACTTTACTGGAGTTAGAATAGTAATGATTACTCCTACACCATTACTGTTGCATCTTCTAGTTGTTTTACCCCTACACTATCCAGCATTTTCTCTATTAATGCACTTTACTGGTGTTAGAATAGTTATTAGTACCTCTACACTATCCATTACTTTCATAAGGCTTATTTCGTTTACATTTACCTTTTTAGTTTGGTGTCTTTTTCTTCTTAAGATGACTGTGTTCAAGGTGATGTTAGGATTTATTTGATGAGGCTCACTTGATGAAATTCTGACAGAAATAAAAACAAAATGATATCTTAAAGCATGCATTGTTTATATTACAAAATAGGAAAAGTTAACATTTCTGAGCACTATTTATTACTTTACTATTTCCTATTTTATTCTTGGTTTTGAATTGGAAACTGTTAGCCTATCGCTATCTTTCTCTTGTAAGACTAGTACATATTTCTGAGGTTACAACATTAAATGTTATCGGAAGACTTTATATCATTTCACTTTGTATTCCATTTTGCTGCTCTTCACATATTTATTGCTAAACCTAATTTTTTTTTAAACTTTATCGAGTTCTATTATTTTTGGATATAACATTAACACATTTATTTCAATGTAATTCTTGGAAACAACTGAATTTATGTACTTTTGATTAAGTGTCAGTCAGTAATACGCTAAAGACACTGAAATGTCACACATGTGCTCACAGAAAAACATGGGACTGTCACACATAAGGACAATAAAAACTTGCCAGCACCGAACTGGATGAATATGATTGCTGGGTTTACTGTCAGAAACACGTCCTTTTTTGGACAAGTACAAGAGTTACATTAAGCCCCCCGATAAAGGCAACGTAAAGGTAACGTAAGAGCTGTTCTTTGAACGTCCTTCCTTAGTTTGCATCGCCGACGATCCTACACTAAAGAGTAAGTGAACCTCGTACGTGACAACCTGCTCCATCTAGTGGCTAAACTGAAACTTGCACACCCTGTGCGTTAGCTGCCTCGAACTCGCATGATGCAAACATTTGCAATTTGCAGCAATCTTTCTGGGACCATAATGGTGTTATTTGCTAGCAGTGGGTGGTGCGAGCTGCAGTGGCCTCCTGTTCAGGGCCATGGCACTTATTATTTAACAAATTAAGCACTGCTATGCATGTTATATTTTTCTTCACCATGGGTAAAATAATTTTCCATTGGGGTACGAACCCCTTCCTCAATGCTGCACCATTTCTGGGTTTCTTCTCGTACACTGCCCTCCCATAACATGGTCTAGCATCCACTCCACTGTGATTTGAGTAACAACAAAATGTAAAACCAGTGAAGATTTCAGAGCGGACGGAAGTTAAAAGTGACCACCCTTCTCCCCCACAGAAGAGCAGAGGCCCATCTCCACCCACAGCTCCCCCCTACTCACTTATTGAACACTACATTCGCAACGGGTCATCAGCTCATCTGTGGCTCCGAATATTACGTCGACGGGGAAATAGAAAAATAGTTTGCTGACACCCAAGCTGCATACATTGTAGGTCATTTGATTCTGTTACAAAATCCACTTCCACTAGAAATCAGAGTTTGGAGAGACTGGGCAGGCAACCAAAGTACGAGGTGTGACAGGGGGAATATGAAACTAGTAACAAAAGGAGACTCAAACTCTTGTGTATTCTGCATTTGAAAGCACCACGTTCTAACAAGAAGCCATGCAGACAGTACATATCTTACACATTTATCACATACGTGTGTCATACACTGGAAACTAGATACAGAATGGTTGGAGGTTTTGGGCACAGCTGCTGCATTGGGGAGGCGCTGACACCGCGCTATAAAGCGCCGCCTTGCCCCACGCAACGCGGGACGCCTGTAATGCTGCCATGGGCTGCTGACGGGCAGTCTTTTGCTTTTCGAGGGAAACAAAGTGTCTACATTGTAAATAAACCAAATATACATAGCTTCATGTTGTTAAATAACAAAAAAAGCTAAGATATCTGTGTTTGTTGTAGGAAAAATGGCCAAATAAAATGCCGCAAAATTGCTGCTAAATTTCCATATTTGTGCCGCTAAATTTCCATTTTTGTGCCGCTAAATTTGCTAATCTATGCCGCTATATCCTGGGGGGTCTGTATAAACCTGCATTTCCAGCCTAAAACTCAAGCCATGGTTAGCTTTTTAAATTTGGGAACGCCCAAAGCTCATACATTTATGGGCATTCTCAAACTCCAATCAAAAGCTCTCTCACCCTGGAAATGAAATAAATAAAGCAAGGAATAAATCAGGAGACAAAAGATACCAAAACAAGAGGCGAAAGAAAATAAGTGAAAAACTGATTAACACCCAGTTTTGCCAGTCACTGTGTTTGTTAGAACAGATTCACAATTGCTTTATTAACCTTCCTGCTTTCTAAAATTTGCTTGAAAATGCACCAGATGCCCATTTTTTCCCCAAAATTTCTTTAGGTGGTTCGGGCTCGCTCGCTACACTGCTTTA
Organism: Lissotriton vulgaris; assembly: GCF_964263255.1. Lineage (NCBI taxonomy): Eukaryota > Metazoa > Chordata > Amphibia > Caudata > Salamandridae > Lissotriton > Lissotriton vulgaris. Next base: position 904,661,980 of record NC_141697.1, on the reverse strand, counting down.
CCGTGTCGCGAAATGATGCATGTCTAGAAAGTGTGTCACTAACATCAAAAGTTTGGAAAGCTGTGCTCTAGGATTTCGCGATTTCGCGATTTGCCGCGAAATCGGCACTTTTGTAAAAATGCAGCGATTTTTACAAAAATGCCCGCGAAATCGGCACTTTTGTAGAAATCGCTGTATTTTTACAAACGCTAATCCATGCCGCTATATCCTGGGGGGTCTGTTTATAGTACCTTTGTGATTTGAACCCCCCTAATCAATAAATCTGTCAAATGCATCTTCTTTCAAGTTTTTCTAGTAGTAACTGGAATGGCTTTGCACAGGCATATTAGGACACAAGGACAATGTGAAGGTATGACCGTGCCTTATTGCTCAACACTGCAGCCACATACTTGTGTATTTCCACTGGCCCTAACCTTTGTACATTTTTTTTATTAACAATCTATTCATGAAAGTTTAACACAACCTCAAAATTATTATCTGCACCTTGAGGACAGCATCATTAACAATTGTTCCCATAACGCAAGGCTGTATTTTTTTTTATTCTACACTTTTAACTTAAAATCTTAAATCTTGTTCTCTTAATTTTGCATTAAGCAGCCAAAGGGTATACTGTAGCATTTCACTAACGATTTTCAGTAAACTTTTCCTCTCGCACTGCTAGCTAAAGCTGTGCCAGCAGGCTCACACTCACAGGGCCAACTGTACTTACTAGTACCTTTCCTCAATAAATCTGTGATCAAATCTCTGTGTGCTCATTGCAGATGTTGCTCCATGTAACCCAAATATACTCTCTGCAGATGCTTTTGTCAGATACACAATCATCTCTTGGTAGCATCATCTTTCAGATAAATGCTCCTTCAGATCAAGGCTTGATGAGTCAAATACAGAATGTCACCCTTTGTTGTCACTATTTCTGAAATTGTACATATTGTGTAAATCATTTAGTCGTTTTTGACTGGGGTCAATAGTTTCTGCATTCTAATCTGTGCTTCTCTTTGAAGTAAATTGTGTGATCCTGGGCAAATTCCTGCGGGCCCATTTATAATGTTTCCTCACATGTAAGTTGCGGTTATGTGCACAAAAAACTGACCTGCAGGAAGAAATGCTATTGATTCACAGAATCAGGATGAATGGACATTTCCACCCACAGACTGGATTTACTTCAGCAGTCGATCTGTTAGTTTCGCAGACTGTCAGTTGTAGAATGCAATTGCGCCGCCAAGATGTAATGTAATGTATAGGCATTTATATAGCGCACTACTTACCCGTAGGGTCCCAAGGCGCTTCGACCGCTGCGAAACCCTTCCTGGCTTCCCTGAGAGATGGTCCCTTAATGGGTATCTCCAGGGTGAGACCAGGCATCCCCGGCGGTCTGGTGGGGCCGTTAGTGAAGATGAGGCAAGCTAATGCCCAGAGTTGCCGAGTGTGATCGCTGATCAGAGTGGGCACCGAGGCGAGAGAATTATCGAGTCCGATGACCCTGGTCCAGAAACCTGCCGCGCCGGGAATCGAACCCTGGTCACGGGCCGTCCTCTGCTCTCGGGTCTGCCGCCTCTAACCAGTGAGCCACACCAAGAGGAAGGACGAGCCACGTGCTCAGCTGATGCGTGAGCTGGTAATTAAACTGCGGCTGCAATTCTTTCTGTTAGCCTTCACTTGCAGTGCACACCTTGAGGAAACGAAGATAACAAAGAGTCCGGTTTTTCTGCTGCTTTCCTCAGGAGAAAGTGTCTCTCATACTCGTTGAAATGTCACTCATCGTAACCCTGAAATTATGAAAACGTCACACATGGCAATCTGAAACCTTGGCAACTATGCATCATTAGGTGACACACCCACACAAGGCAGGCGACACAGTACTGTGTCCCGACACAGAGTTTGGAAAGCTCTGTCCTAGAGGGTCTGTCTTATGGAAATGTTACCTTTGGTAAAGTTGTATTTGGTTTCAGAATTTTATAATTTAATGTTCGGATTATTGATAGGTTTATGAAGCCTTTTCCGAATTAAATAATTTGTCTGTTGAGAAAATAAAATACGATATTTGTTAACTTCTATATATGTAAACATTGTAATAATTATGCTGTTTTATGTTTCATATAAAATGAACGAATTTCGTTCAAATTCTACAATTATTAAAATGTCGGGCGTTTCATTTAGTGGCATTTTTCAAAATCGTTTTTTTTAATTAGAGTATGAGACTTTTGTGCTTTAAAAAGTTTATTTAATAGATTAACACATTTATAAAATAGACAATTATGTTGCTATTTCATCTATTTAGTATGTTATGCATTTTTGAAAATAAGTACTTACTTTGCTGTGATTATTCACGTTGTATATGAAAACGTGACTTGTTAAACAGCAAATTTTGAATATTCTGTAAATTAAATATATATTTGTTTTAGATGTTAATACGTGTTTAATTTAGTAATATTACTTTACGTTTTGTTTTATTTTTAAACTTACTTGTTTATTCAGAGAAATATTTCGAAGATTAAGTTTAGGTTCTTCAAGGTTCACTAGGTCAGAGGGTCAGGTTCAGGCGTCTGCTCACTCTGCGAGTTGAAAATCAACTGATTTCAAAATGGTGTCCGCTTCGTATTTATATGTTTGTGTTAGTGTATTCTTAATTTTTGAGAAAAGGTGCGTTTTAAAAAGCGTTTAATACTGATTTATTTAATGTGGAAACATGTAATTTAAAATGACAAAGTAAAAAGTGTTTCTTTTCGTTTATAACTCTGTTTTGGCCTCCATTTTGATTTCAATGTTGTGGTGCTTCCTTTGTTGAAATAGTGTTAGGACTATTTTATTATCTACCCTATCTAAAATGGCTGCTATATGTTTGGTATGTGTTTGTTATTTGGAAAAGTTAATTTAAATGATCTATTTATGAATAATATTTTTAATGGAAATCATGTTTTTTTTAAATGTGATAATTACTTTTTACATTTACAGAGTACTATTTTAAATACTCGAATATTAATTATAATACTCGAGTATTAATTTATTAATTATGTTTGGCTTCTATCATAATATTTACGTTTAGTTTCCTGTTATGTTTTAATACACTTTCTCAACCAACATCTTTTTTTCTTTAGTCCTTGCTAGGATTTTGTTTTTCAAAAGTAAAAAAAGGGTTGTTTTCGTTATTTAATACTAGAGTATTAATATTAATGCTCGAGTATTAATTTTATTTAAATACTCGATTTCGTAAATCTTACGTACAGTTTTTTACTACATTTTAATACACTTCCCCACCCAAAACCCCTATTTTCCCTGCATCCCGTGCCAGATTTTATTTTACAATAAAAAAAAAAAATTTTTTTTTAACCTATATGCGTTGTAATGGTATGCGTTATAATGGTTTTTGTTGTAATGTTACTTTTATATTACTTTTACTTTTTCGCGTTGTAATGGTATGCGTTGTAAAAAGATGCGTTGTAAAGGTACTTGCGTTGTAAAAATTGCGTTGTAAAAGTATGCGTTGTAATAGTATGCGTTGTAATGTCATACATCCAAACGTCGTATGCGCGATTCGTACGTAGAGCCACTCACCTATATACGCGCCGTACCCCTACGCACCGTACCCCAATGATCGCTGGGTTACGGTGCGCACCCCTGCGGTCACGGGGAGTACGCACGTATCCCTGCGATCGCAGGGGTACGCAACATACACCCGCAGTAATGGGGTGTACGCAGCGTACCTCTGCAATCATGGGGAGTATGGTGCGTACTTCCCATCATCGCAGGGGTACGCTGCGTACACCCGATTACTGCTGGTGTATGTTGCGTACCCCTGGTACCGCAGGGGTGCACACCGTACCCCAGCAATGGCGGGAAGTACGCAAAGTACCTCTTCAGTTTAGGGGTGTACGCACCGTACCGGGGGGGGGTCCGTTGCGCACGCGGTTCGAGACAAGATATGTGTTTACGGACGATTAAAAGTGCCGCAGGAAAAAAGTCGTACAGAGTGCTGAAAGGACGAATCGTACTTGCCTGGTCGGCAACTGCTGCTTTGATCCGTACAAACGTCGCGTACCGCGTCATTCGAGTGCGATTCGTACGGATTGGTGAGTCATATGGTCTTTTCCACGGATCGGACGGAGGTCTGCTGTGTGTGCGATTCGTACTAGGATGTTCGTACGGTGACGTAGGAGGTGTACGATTCGTACAGGAAAATCGCTCCGTACGGTGATTCGGAGCGATTTTTTCCAAATCGGAATCGACCCCCATGTGTGCTGCATTAAGCAGCACACATAAGCAGTGACAAATTTCGATTTCAGGATTATTTATGTGCAGGAAGGGACACCTTCCTACACTTAATTAATCCTCCCCTACACGCAGGGACCTTTGCACTATGGTGCAAGGGTGCCTGAGTTGGCGCTACTCTGCTAAGTGTAGCTCCAGCGCAGGGGGAAACGCAAGGTTGCCCCATGTCCTTGTAAAATATGGTGCAGCATTGCATTTCTGAAGTGGCGGAGTGATTCGTTAGCCCTGACGCTAACGCCTCACTCCGCCAGTTCATTGTAAATATGCCCCACAGTGCTCCAAGTATGTTGCCCATGATCAAACCCATTGTCATAAGAGTGCTGGAAACTCCTCTCTTGAAGTCCAGCACAAGTTGTCTGCCCATTCTTCAATCCACCTTTTGGCTATGATTGGCTTGGTTATATTTGGATAATATTTGGTGCATCACAAGGAATGTAATTTATAATGGATCACCGAGCCACCTGGACACCTCTGCACTATCAGTGGGACCCACAATGGTCCACTCTCAAAGGGGCTGCACTTCCTGTACCTCTGACAAGAAGTGGGTGAGTAAGAAATAGGCTCTGCTATACCACACAAGTGTGACTCAGTTCTTGTTCCCTTGACAGCCTTTTCAAAATGCAAATGCTAGGTCAAACCCTAAGCCGCCTGCATGCGACTCTTTAGAAATGCCACTATAGCCGACAAGCCTTCAAGCCCCTGGTCCAGCCCTGTGAAGTGAGGGATCCTGGTTCACAGCAGGAAAGAGGACGCCATGATTTCTGTTCTTTCAGACCAGGGGCTCCAAAGTGTTGTATACTCATTCTGCTAATGTTTGTTGGACCAGCATTGTACAATTCATCGACAGACAGCGACTGGAGAAGGAGGAAAACAATGCCTCCCCGAAGTATGTTAACTTTTACCCTCCTAGCTTTACAAACGCTGCTCCCACCTTTGAGAAGTAAAATCATAAAGGGTTTTGCTGAGCACCGCAGATCTTCATTCTGCTTTAATGCTTAGAATGATAAACCAGGATCTAACATTAACAGTAAATTCAGAGCTCAATGAGGATTTCCTCTCCGTCTATCCCTATGATAATGTTAAAAGGTAAATAGCTTTCTCCTCTGCTTTGCTGCTTATTTTCTCACTAATCTTAAGCTAAATATGTTATGTTCACTGCTAACTCTGTGTCATTTTTATGATTAAAATAAAGCTTATTAAACGAAAAAAAAAGAGCTCAGTGAAGAATATTTGCTTTCTGGAGAATGCCTTATGCACCTCAGCAGGTCTGTTTGGGATGCTGAAGGCTAAGGTCAGGGCACAAGTCCTAAAAAAGAAGTGGGGGGACGCTGTCACCGGAAGTGACGTCACAACAGGAAGTGACGTCACGAAAGGTGGCTTGCACCCTCGGGCTCATTGCCTCCCCCCGCTCACCCCTTAGATGCGATTGCATCTGAAAAGTCAGCGCGTGAGCAGCATGCTTTGAGCTCCGAGCTCCTTGTCCCAGAGAGGCCAAAGAGTGAAGTCCAGCTGTTTGGCAGGGGGACGGTGTCCACCTGGTAAAATAAGTGGGGGACGCCGTCCACCCGCGTGGTACCCCGACTCGAGCCCTGGCTAAGGTATAGCTAATGGTTGTGCATCATTGTATGCTGCTCTAGGTCACACTGAACGTGAGACGTCCCAGCATTCACCTGGACGGCTCCAGGCAGTATACACAGCTTCTCTGACCACTTTCCCTAGTGCTTCCTTACCCCGATACTGTCACTTTTGGCTCTCCCTTAAAATGCATTTTATTCTTTCTCACTTTTCTCGACCATTCACTCTTCTTCACCTTCTGCTGGGCACAAGTGATGTGTTTTTTCTTCCTTCCTTCATCTTCATGTGATGTGTGGCACCTGTGGCTGTCTGTGGAGATCCCAGAGACACAATGAAACTTGCCAGGCAGCAACTGAACTAAGGGGCATATTTACATACCCTGTGCGCCGGCCGAAAGTCACTTTGTGTGATGTTCCGGCGGCACACAGGGCTTAGCCATATCTGCAAGGCCACATAAAAGTCACCCTGCATGGCTTTTCATGGCTTTGTATATATGGACACCCCACTGCTGGTACCCAACAGAGGCAACAGAGAAAAATTAAATGCTAATAGAACTGTTATTATCATTTTCAGTTTTGCTGGTGCCTCTGCTGGCTAGCTGAGTCACAGGGTGGGACAGGGCTGGGCCATCCTGTGCTTCAGGAGGAGGAGTTGTGAGGACTACTAAGGGCGCTTGATGGTTTGACTGGCCACCTTAGGCCAGCGAACCCGACATGGGCACTTAGCATTTCTTCACCTGGCTGCGTCGCACCGTGAGTGTGTGAGTCTAGCAAAGGTTTTGTACTGGAAGGGTGGCTTTCTAGCACAGAATACTATCCTTATGCTAACTTCAAAACTTTTCCCACTTCAGATGTGTGCTGTGTAGTGCAGCACACATGTGGAAAAGGAAAAGTTAAGAAAAATAAGAGCATTTCTCTTTTTTAGCACCTGCGTTCAAGTGGTGTTATTTTTTGGTGCAGAATCCTGTCTATTATTGTTAGTAGATAGGTTTTGCATCAAAAACCATGGGTCTTTCCATGGGAATGCCCTTGTACCACCCATGGAACGCCCCCTTGACGCAGAGTAACACAAAGTAGCGCTAGGCATTGCTTTAAGGGAACTTTCCACCGCAAACTTTTAGGATACAAACCGAGTGCAAAATCTTTTTCAATCTGGTCCTTGGTGTGCTGATCTGAATTGGTGGTCAATGGAGCCAGGCATCCTCTTATTATGCTGAGCCCTTCAGGAAGGTGTGGTATGCGTGGGACTAGGTTCGATCCGTGACATCAAGCATCCGCAGATGTATGCCTAAGACATGCTATGACTTCCCCAATAGAAATAAAAATGAAGAACAAATTAATGCAGAACACAAGTCTATCAATTCCAGAGAAATGTGAAGTATCACCTTAGTGTAACTGTTACTGCTGTAGTCATGTTTTCCTGCTTATGCTAACCATGCCTACAGGAAGTACCCATCTATGACATTTACAGGCTCTTTTTGCATCTTGATTCCGAAGATAGGAAATGTTCAGCTTTCTCATTCAAAAAGTTTATCTTCTTGTAATTATCTGACGGCCATCTTTCTTTCTCATGATCTCAGACACCTGTGTACTCCATTTGCTTTACAAATGATCTCAATTGGTAGTCAATGTATAGAATTCTATAAAGGTGCGCATTGCCTTTGCTTGAAAAGCTTCTCCATCATGTTTTGTGGGGTTACCTCTTGTCGACCAAATCTGAATTTGGACTAAATTTGGACCAAATCTTAATGTGGTACATGTCGTGATTTACAGATTATTAATGTTCCTTTTGTTATTAATGCTTTCGGACTTCTACTGGCATATGTGCAGATTTTCTTTAACAAGACCCTACTACAACTTTGTCGTCCCACATTTTTTTGTGATAGGCAGTGATGTGGCTGGAGCCCATAGTTTTCTTCTACCTGTCTGGTAGGAACTCCTTGGTTTGTGGAAGATATGAGTGTTGCTGGTTTCCTGGCTAGAAGGTATTCTGGAGACGATGGTGTGCTGAATAGCTCAAGGCTGTTCCAAGTTCACAATGCTCAGGTGTCAGCTCTGGGTATGACTTAGATGGGCTTATCACTTTTGGTTCAGTCTTCATACACTTGAACATAATACTTTCCTTGTTACTCATTTGCCTTGTCTCTGTGTACGAGCATGTGTTTTCATTAGTTATATTCATTAGCAGCAGTATCTGGGCGAAGTGGCGGGGTTCGGGGAGGGGGAACCGTGGATGGTAAAATAAATAAATAACTTAACTGCATCCAGGCTCCGATCTAGCTCCGTGCACTGCAGGTACAGGCTACCAGAATCCTCTGCGGCCAATCCTGACGCTGCATGAAAACAGCATCAGGATTGGCCTGAGCGCCGTGGTTTTGCACTCCCAGGTAGACTGTGAGCCTGTGCCTGCTCTCTCCCACCCAGCAACGCAGCTGGAGTTGGAGAGAGCTTCAGTGCACATGACGATTTGGCCGTCACGTGACGGCCGGCCAAACTGACATGCGCACTGACACAAAACAAAACTCTCCTCCACCAGTCTGTCATCTCTGGCCCCACTCCCAAACCGCAGCTCCAACAGCCAAAACAAAACAATAACATACAAGCATTTATTATCGTTTTATTTTTTTGGCTGCTGGCAGTGGGGGGACGATGGTCCTCCGCCATAGCGGAGGAGCCACCGCTGGTTATTGTCCATCGTGAACATTCAAAATATGTTTGGAACTTTCTCCAGTACGTCTGTCTTGCATAATCATTTTTGATCTTCTAGAAGGGTTTGTAGTGTAGTTCCTATATTCCCAATAGGCTCTGTGCATTGGAATAATATATTCAGCAGTGTAGACGTAGGACTGAGGTCGACTAGGTCTCAACTGACTATATTAGACTTAAGGTTTGCCAGCTAGCTCAGAGGTCACTAGAAACTTTCTCGAATAAACGAGGAGGAGTTTAACCTCCCTGGATAGACAAGAAGGGATTAGCTTCTGACAACCATATAACATGACAACTTTGCTCCCTCAGAATAAGAGTGTATCTCTAGAGTCGTGTGAAAACAATAGACTGCTATTTCACTCAGTCAATTGTGCGTACTTAGTTTCACCAGCGTGCAGAGACAAGAGAGACGGGCGTTTTCAATAAAAGGTGTAATTTATTGAGCAGTCTTCTTTCTCATGCAAGAGAAATGAATTGCCATAATTGCAATACTTAATGTAAAGTAAAGTGCGTACAGTAAAAGGAGTATTATGAAATAATACTGTAAAAGCATTGATTTGGTTTCTTAGCCATAAGATACTTTAAAATGGATAAAATATATACATACATATATACATTGACTAACGTACTCAACTGCTGCTTCTAAATACGCCTACCCCGGTGTACCTGACCTAAGCCTAATACGTGGGAAGGAGTAAGTAAGTAGAGGTTTAAGTTAAGTTGGTTTGCCAAGAATCTGACTCAAGAATTCTCTTTAGGGTTTAGTCAGCTCCGTACCTGGGTAATAGAATGCAGGAGGTCTGGTATCTCTCTTTCAGGACTCGATATACCAGCAGCCCGCAATGGCGGCTGAGAACACCGGAGCTGGATTTCTTGGCAGGAGAAAAGACAGCGTCTCTCTCAGTGCGTCAAAAAGGAGGGGCAGCGTCCGTGGGCTCTCGCATCAGCTGGGATCTCGGGCAAGTAGATAGCTACTGGGCTCCAAAACCACCACCGTATGTTTGCTTAAGGCAACGTTGGTATATTTATACCTGAAAGGTGCCGAGTTTGACGTAAGGTTTGGACATAAGACGTCAATAAAGATGTCACTAAGAACTGACTGTTCCTTTAGTGTTCGCAGGAGTTCAATGACAAATCAAAACAAAAGCAAATGGGGATTTCCCAGGTTGCTGGAGGTTTGGTGTGTCGAAAGAACTCGTTGTGCTCTCTAGGAATCTAAGGAAGTAGCTTTGCCGTGCTTTGGACTGCAAGGGCTATTTACTAAATATGGATCTGATTCTTATGCCATTATAGGGATATTATTGATTATAGCCGTACAAGGGCATATAATAGCAATATTGATTTAGGTTCCTAGATAAAAACACAATAGGTTGCTGCCAGTAACAATCTTTCAGAGGTTGCGAGGATGTCATTCTCTGCTCGGTCATTCATTGTCAAGGCGGGGTCAAACAGAGAAGAAAAGTGGTGGTGTTGCTATAGATGCATAAAAAGTGGTGAAGGGACCACTCAAGGGAATCTTTCTACCTCCCTATTGGCTTTTGTTGACTGGAATCATTTTGTGATGTAGAATATTCAGATTTTGTAGATAGTCAGCAAAACCAGTGCCCCCAAAAGATGGGCTATTTTCCCTTTTTGCTTCTTGAGGCAACTCATGCATAACCCAGATTTTCACCAACGAATTTGCTATCGAAAATCGTGTAGGTCAAGATGTCAACTCCAATTAGAGACTATTAGCAGTAGCTTATTACCATCCAAGGTGATGGAGAAATCCATGCTAACTTTACTCCATAGTATATTGCAGTCCTCTTCTGTGATGGCTGGTGCAGGGGCATTTCCTGTGGCTTGGGAGTGAATGCAGCCCCTTACTGTTTTCTCCTGTATTCGTTCTATTTCTGGGTATGGTTCTTTTTCACACAGGTGGGCTTGCATGCACAGCACCCATTGGCGACACTGATGAGCTAGCTTAATGGTACTTAAGATGAGGGATGAAAGAATTACAACGCAATGCCCCTCAGTACAATGCCATTCACATTTGGGTACAGTTCATGACATACCCCCCCAAGGGAGTGTCGAGCACTTTGTGTCTGTGAGCCAAAGTGTCACTGAACTTTAAGAAACAATATCCAAAAGTTATCATGCACTTCCTGTTGTGAACTGGAGGCATTAATCTGCTTTTGTTCCTCGTTGACGTTCTGGAGATCAAGGGTGTTGGATTAAACCCCTGAAGTGTTGAAGTAAACATGTTCTTCATTCCTCTCCACCTAGCAGTAGCGGCTCACAAAGGTAAGAGCGGTGAGGCGGGTGGGGTGGGCGGTTGTGGAATTCGACAGACGACGGGCTAAGTAATATTAAATAAATGAAACCGCTTACTTTGCGCCTGCCACATCGCCGAAGCGGCAATGCAGCAAGCGCAAAGCAAGTGGTTTTATTTATTCATTTATTATTACCCCGTCGTCTGTCGAATTCCACCTCTCCCACCCTGCCCGGACCCACTGCCCTTACCTGTGCAAGCTGCCACTGCCACCTGGATGCACTCTGCAAAGTGACATGCCACCAACAGCATGATGGATGATCAGCTTGGTTGTTTGCATCAGTTTGGAAAAAAACGGGGAGTCATACTTGCAGTTGCAGCACCCATTTTTCAATTCTATGCAACTGGAGAAAAGGGGTGCCATGGAACAGGCACACTAGCACTTTGTGGACTGTGGCGACACAACATTTCTGGCTGTATAGGTAGAGATGGAAATATTTGAAAGCCCCCCTTGACTGCCACAGATTTATAGTCGATCTGCGAGTATTTCTCCTCCGTTCTAGTTAGTGTGTGACTGGCAGATACAACTGGGAGCCAGGGACAAGAGCCCTTCCCTTGGAGCAGTACAGCCCATGCCAACAATTCACTTGTTTTATTGAGGTCGAAGTATTGCATTATACCATGGGAAAGACATTTTTTTCCTACAATGAAAGCTGATTCATGAGTAGGGCTACCGGTTTTATGGTATTGATTTTCTTGGCATTTCCATCTGTATTTATCCATGTTTATTTTTTACACATTTTATCTGTATTTATCCATTTTTATTTTGGGTTTTGTAAGACAAATGAAGTAAAATTTGTACATTTCCACATTTATTTAAACAATAAATATAAACTCTTATCTGAATGTATGACCGATTTCAATATTATGAAGTCCAACAGATGAAATATCAATACACATATATGAAAATATGAACATGTTAGTATCAACCTTTTGCATATATACTGGAATTAAAGCCTAATCACAATAGTTTCTTTACTTTTTAACTGCTTACTTGTAACTCTAGAATACACAGCTCTTGGCTTGATAGTCATGACTGACAGTATTTAGAATCCCTCCCAAAAAGAGACACATTTCCGTTTTTATCCACATTTACATATAAATACATACAGGAAAATAAATGGTTTTCTGTCTGTATTTATCTGTAAAAATCCAAAAAAACAGAAAAATTCAGAAGGAGTATGTGCATTATATAACTGAATCAATTTGTATTCTATGTTATATGGTGTGTGCTGATAATTTTGTTCAAATGGTATTGTGGAGCTGGTCCCCAGGAGACCCCGTCCCCTTTGTGACTGGCAGTTGAAATATTTTTTAAGAGCAGACAGTGGTCCCACGGACCACTGCCTACTGTAACATTTCTTTTTTTAAATGCATCCCGTTTTCCTTTAAAGAGAACGGGCTGCATGTAAAAAAAAAACTGCTTTATTTAAAATGCAGTCACAGAGACATGGTTGTCTGCGGACCCCAGCAGGCCACCATCCCTGTGAGTGCTGGGCATTCCTACTGGGTTTCAAATAGCCCCTACCTCATGAATATTAATAAGGCAGGCAATTTGCGACCCCATGAGGAATCGCAAACAAGTGTCTGAGACACTGTTGTACATTCCGATTTGCGAGTGTTAGATCTGGAGGTCTCTAGTTCGCAATGCTATTCACCTTTGTCCAAATAGGGACCCTTACTTCTAAATCAGGATAAAGGGATTACACTCCTTAATAACCCCTCCTCACCCCTTGGTAGCTTTGCACGAGCAGACAGGCTTATCCCAGAGGCAGTGTTAAGCATTTGTGAGTATACACAGTAATTCAGTGAAAACACTACAGATGGACACAACACATGTTTTATAAAAATAAGTATTCTTTATATATACTTAAACACAAGACCACAAACAACAAAAATCCACAATACTACACTTAAGATTACTTAAAAGATGATTAAAGTCTCTTAGTTCAAGTTGTTGGTAAATGTGACAAAGTTCTCAACAAAGTACCTGGATCCGTAAAACAAACTGAACAAAAGGCTTGCAAAAGGGGAGATGCGTTGGTTCCGTGACCCAGGGGTACAGCTGCGTCCTTCCTCAATGCTTGCGCAGAGTAGGTGACTCGTTGTGAGCCTTACACGTGCGGAGGTGATGGGTAGATTCTCAGCCTGCAGGCCCGTTGCGGTGCGCAAGATGGCGCCTTGATGAGATGTGATCATCCTGTGGCGATGCGAGAAGATGGCGCCCTTGATGCGGCGATGCGATGATGCCCTGCCTGAGAAGACTCTGTACTTTGGAGCCGCGACAGGCCCTGCAACACGCTTCTCCGGTGATGCGATGGAGACTCTCACAATTGTGTCACGCTTCTCTGGTGAAGCAACAGCAGGCAGCTTCGATGATCACGCGCTTTCTGGGAGATGCAGTGAAGGCTCGCTTCTCCGGCGTTGCGACGATTTCAGCTGCGGCAGCGACACACTTCTTCTCGACGCGTCGCGCTTCCAGCTCCCAGCGGCACGCAAGTGTCTGGAGTCAGATTTCCTAGCAAGGAAATTCAGGAGGGAGCTGGAGGTGAAGTCTTTTGTCCCTGAGACTTCAGCAGGAGACAAGCACAGTTCAAGCCTTTGGAGAATATTCTGTAGATGAAAATCCTTACAAAGTTCCTTCTCCTTTCCGTTGGCAATGAAGCAACCACTGCAGGCCAACCCAGCAAACAGCACACTGGCAGAGGGGCAGTCCAAACTTCTGCAGCTTCCTTGGTTCTTCTCCTTGGCAGAAAGGTTTCTTGTTCCAGAAGTGTTCTAATTTCTTGGGATCAGGATCCCAATATTTATACCCCAAAATCCTTGGTTTTCTGAAGGCAGAAAGGCCTGTGCCTAGTCCAAACCAGTTCCTGAGCACTTTGTTTACATGACTCTCTTCTTCCTTTCACTGTGTAGGGCAAAGACATCAGCTGCCCCACAGGAGGTGGAGCCAGCACTGGGGAGGAAAGATACAGCTCTGGAGCACTCTGTTGACATGATTCCTCCTCTCCTTTCACAGTGCAGGGCAGAGACATCAGACAAGCCACAGGGGATGGAGCCATCATTGTAGAGGGAAGGCCCAGCCCTATTCAGGTCCCAGGTGAAACTCCTCCCTCCCATCTAGATGCAGATCTCTCTAGTCACCACTGGGCTGCCCCAGCCTGTCTCCTGGAATTTCCCAGCCCTGTCACACACAAACCCAGACAAGGAATACACAACCCAGCAGAGGCAGGCTCAAATGGTTAGGCAAGCAAATACCTGCTTTCTAAAAGTGGCATTTGCAAACACAGAACAGTAAAATAAACTTTACTAAAAGATGTATTTTATTATTATGTCCCGGGGCAAGATGGCCGCTGAAGCGTTGTAGGTGCAAGTCGCATTTCGACTCCTCTCCAACCCATGGTTAGTCCCAGGCACCGTACGGGATTCTGGAAGACAGTGTGCAGCTGAGTTTCTGGAGTCAACTTGAGTGCGATAACAGGCTGAGATACAAGAAACAAAGCGGTGGTTTTTGTATCTTTACACAGGTTTTTGCAAAAGCGAAGTCTCTGATTGCCTCATTCCTAAAGGACATCCAGGCAGAGATGGCATCCCGTGGGAAAGATAAACAGCCCACGCCTAGCGGCTTAACCAAAGAAACAAGCCAGAAGGATTTGGGGAGATCCGGCACCATTCCGAAGACAAAAATGCCACCCCCCATTAAACGCTCGACACCTACAATATCTACGGCGACTAAAGCCCAACAGCGGAAAATGGAAAAAATCAGCGAGAAGGACAAAGAGCTCAAGCTGAGCAAAGACACTCGAAGCGGCAACAACACTCAAGCGGGAAGAGATCTTACGTATAAAAAGAAAAATGATCCCACTTACCGGCAGCCCTCAGTGTCAGAAGCCTTCGGCGTCAAGGCATTCCCGGGGGCATTAGGAGCTGGCACGGCAATCTCGACAAACACAGCAACCCCTCCGCCCGACGGAACAGGCAGCAGCGTCCTCGAGGACGCAAGCGGAGGCGTTGCCAGGCAACCAGGGCAAACAGTTCTCACGCTTCCCGCGGAGCGCCCGTCGGCGAGTTGGACGCATGACGCTGAGAGAGCTCCGGAGCAGGGGGGCCAGGGGAGCCAGGAAGAGCGCTCGGATGCAGAGAAAGAGGTGAGAGAGGCCGCTGGTGGGGCTGGCGCGACGGAGGCTTTGAACACGGGGCAAATGTTAGAAGCTCTTCAAGAGGTGTAGGCTGAGATACTAGAGGAGCAAGCCCAACTTGAAAAAGATACACTGAGAGGCAGCGCTATGAGCCTCAGACCACAGAGAGTGCAAAAACGAGCAGGCAGACCCTGACTTTACAGAGGGTGCAGAGGGGGATAGGTTTTTCTCAGTCCCGGAAGAGTCGGAATCCACGATGACAAGCAGCGAGGAGGAAAGAGATTCGTCAGACTCATGCTCAAGTTCTGGCGATAGTGGTGGCTCCAAGGGGAGAGGTACGCAAAAAAGGCGCAAGTTGACATCTAGAAAAACAGGCTCCCCACTGAGCTCATATAAGAGTACTCATAAAAAACTGTTATGGGACTATTCTGCTACCTCCAATATGCACAAAGAAGATGGGCAAGATGTTCAAAGTGAAGGAGGGAAGTTGGATATAATGTTTGCTACATTAAAGCAAATGCAAACAGAAGCCAGAGCTGAAAGTCGGAGGGCTAGGCACAACACCAAAAAAATTCAAGCATCAATCAGGAAAATAAACAAAAAGTTTGAGGAAGTGGAGGAGAGAGTCATAGGTGTTGAAGAGAGAATGGGCAGACTAGAGGATGAAGTTACAGACTGGCAGACAACCAGAGAAGAGCAGACAAAGATTGTGGAGGATCTACAATGGAAGGTGGAGGATTTGGAGAATCGCCAGAGGCGCAATAACGCTAGACTCCTTGGAATTGAGGAAGGGGCGGGGAGGCAAGACCCCAGAGGTTTCATCATTAAGTTGTTAAAAGGAGCCTTCCCGGAGGTGCCATGGCATTGGGAGCAAGAAGTACAGAGAGCCCACAGGTTCCCGCTCACAGTAAAGAAAAGAAGAGATGAGGGTACAGGTACATTGCCAAGGGCTATCTTAGTATTCTTTGGAAACTTCTTAGCAAGACAAGAACTGATGGAGAAAGCCAGACCTGATTCTAGGAAGACGGTCGAAGGAATAACATTCTTTGCTAGACCAGACTTTTGTCATGTAACTGTGGAGAGGCGGTGGAGACTTAGACAATTGATCGCAGCATTTCAGAGCCAAGGCGCAGAGGCATACTTGATGTTCCCAGCAAAGCTAAAAGTTATTGCAGGTGGTAGAATTAGAATGTTCTTCTCAGAGATTAAGGCAGGAGAATTTTTAGAAGAGCTAAAAGAACAAGGGGGAGCTAGAAGGAAGTAAACAGAAAGGCGGGAAAAGGTAAAGAGTAAGGGGAGAAGATAGTCTACTGCCTGGGAGGTAGGAACTTTCATGGGGGGAAGTTATGTAGTGGGGAGGAGAGGGGGGCGACGCTACAATGCTCAGTGGACACGCATAGGTCAGGAGTGACCTATTTGCCTGTCGCAGGGGGGGGTGGGACAGCAGTCTGGGAGGGGGGCTACAAAAGGGCGGGTGGCGGGGGGGGAGGGAGCACGGGTGATGGCTGGTGTAGTAATACAGTACAGATTTACAAAAGTTATAATGAAGAGAGAAAATGTGTGATTAGCTTTGAGAGGGCAGTTGAAGTGATGGTAAAAGCAAAATATGAGTTATGGCAATCAGGTTAATTACGATTAACATCTGTGGTCTAAATAACGGGGAGAAAAGACAAAAGCTGGCTGCTTTACTACGTTTCTGGAAAATCGATATAATTTGTTTACAGGAAACACATGTAGCTGTCAAGGACAAGTTCATGTTGGATCAAATGGGTTTTGAGGTTCTTGCTTATACAGGACAGGAAGGGAGAAGCAAGGGAGTGGCAGTCTTGGCTAGAAAAGGCACTGCGAAAGTTAAAAAGAAAAAGGAGGATTGTGATGGGAGATGGGTAATGCTTGATATGGAAACTATTGTAGGAAGATGTACACTTATCTCACTGTATGGTCCAAATGATGATGAACCTGAATTAATTGAATTTTTGGATGGGGAATTAGCATTATGGCCAGAACCTGTGATATGCTGTGGGGACTTTAACATTAACGGTTTGGATGGCCTAACTGATAAGAAGGGGGGTAGATACCTTGGAAGGAAAAAAAAGATATGCAGAGCTGTACAAAATTTTGTTTGTCATAATGCGCTGGTGGATATGTGGGCGGAAGCGAATCCAGTGGGTACAGGCAGCACTTTCTATTCAGCGCCACACAAAACTATAGCCAGATTGGATTACTTTTTTATTTCTAGTTCACTTGTAGGCAGAACCAGAATAGAACGGTTCCCCAGAATAGTGTCAGATCACAATCCGTTGGTCCTAAGTATATCAGTCCCCCAAAACAAAGAAATACTAAGATCTACATGGACATTCGAACGAGGGTTGCTGAAAGAGAAGGAGTACATTACAAGAATGAAAGTTTCGATAACACAATTCTGGGATATGAATAGGTACTCGGCCTCAGCGGATGTGGTATGGGATAGCTTTAAGGCAGGTATAAGAGGGGAGACACTAAGTTACACAATAGCAAGAAGTAAAAGGCAAAAGGAGAAAACGGAAGAGGAGATTAGAACCTTGGTGGTACTAGAAGAGGCTCTAGTGGATGCAGTAAGTAGGCAAGAACCTTTCGAACAGATTTTACTGGCTTTGGAAACACAGAAAGCAGAAACAGGCACTACATTGGCGCAGAAGACAGCAAGGAACTATCTAGCAAAAAAAGAGAAGTTTTATGAATTTAATGAGAGGGTTGGCCATCTGCTGGCAATTAGAACCAGACAAACTTTAGCAGCAGGGGAGATAAAAGAAGTCAGGGATAGTACTGGGACAATTGTAAACAAGGTGGAGGAGGTACAGGAGGTGTTTAGGAGGTTTTATGAGGTCTTATGTGAACAAGATACAAGCACTGGAAATCTAGAAGAAGAAAGCACGGAATATTTATTACAAAGGCCACAGGTTGGGTTAAGCACAGAGGAGAGGGATAAGTTAGATGAGCAGTTAACAGTCCAGGAGATAAGAGATGCAGTATTTAATCTACCATCGGGCAAAGCAACAGGACAAGACCAGATACCTGCAGAGTTCTACAAAACCTTTTGGGAGGTGTTAGGTAAGGACATGTGGGCAATCTGCTGCCTGGCACAGGGGGGTAGAATAGTCCCACAATCATGGGCCAACGCGGACATTATAGTGATTCTAAAAAAAGATAAACCTCCAACAGAACCAGGCTCATATAGGCCAATTACTTTGTTAAATGCTGACGCTAAGATATTTTCCAAAGCATTAGCTAATAGGCTGAGCAAGGTTATAGAGAGAGTGGTATCCCCGGCACAACATGGATTTATACCTGGTAAAGGGACTACCCAACATACCAAGCAGATGATCACTATTTTAGATGCAGCGGAGGCTTCAGGAGACCCTGTTGCGGCGATTTTTCTTGACGCCGAGAAGGCCTTTGACAGGGTCTCTTGGGCTTATTTATGGAAAGCCATGGAATGGGCAGGCATAGGTAAGGGATTTATTTCAGCAATCCAGGCACTTTATAAACACCCTACTGCTAGGATAAGAATTAATAAATCCTACTCAAAGACGGTACAGATTGGGCGTGGGACCAGACAGGGATGCCCAGCCTCACCTCTGTTATTTGCCATATATCTGGACCCGTTCTTATGAAGACTCACAGATAATATCAGGATCCCCCCAGTTACATTGCATGAGAAAGACTACAAACTATTTGCTTATGCAGATGATGTGGCTATCACAACACCAGCACCGGAGGGGCGCTGATAGAAATCGAACAGGAGGCGGGAAATTTTGGCGCGCTCTCAGGGTATCTCATAAATAGAGGGAAGACACAAGTAGTACAGAATAGATACTCAACATTTGTAGACACAAGAGTAGTCCCGGAAGCAACGTACTTGGGAGTCAGGGTGACCGCGGAGTTAGGGAAACTGGTAGAGATTAACATGGAACCACTGTTAGGGAAGGTTAAAAGAAATATGGAGAGAGTTAACAATCTACATCTGACATTAATGGGTCGTATTAGTTTTATTAAAATGGTTACTTTCCCAAAATTTTTATACTTGTTTAGAGCAATTCCCTTATTCTTTGATGGCACATGGTTTAATAGAATAGAAACAACAGTGAATAGATTAATTTGGGCACAGGGGAAGACACGTAGGGCGTATAGATTTCTGACACTTTCAAGGGAGAAGGGTGGTTGGGGGGCACCGGATTTTAGATTTTACTATTGGGCGGCAGTTCTGCAATACTCTAAGGGGCTTTTAGGAGGAAGTGATCAACAGGATGAGGGAACATGCCCAGAGAACGTCTACGAAGCACTGTTGGGAAAAATGGCAGAGAATGCCTTAGTTACAACAGTGGATTTCGCCTACTTTAAACATACAAGGTTTAAGACTTTGAGTGCAGTATACAAAATTTGGAGGGCAATCAAGAAGAAGTTAGGATTGGGAAGGTATAATAGATACTTGAGGTTATACACGAATAGCGAGCTTCCGGCAGAGATTTTTAGGGATGTCGTCATGAAAGAATGGGATGGCAGAGGAATCAAGAAACTAGGAGACATGTTGGATGTGAAAGGAGGGTTCTTACCATTTCAAGATTTCCAATATAGATTTAAAATACCTGGGAACAATTTCTTTAAATATTTACAAGTAAGAAGTTACTTTCATACAAAACAGGGGGGATCAGTAGGAATGACAAGTTGCAGGATAATGGACTATCTGGGGAGCAGTTTACAGTGCTCAATTAGACAATTGTATGCAGAATTACAGGTATACAAAACAGATGATAGGGAGAAATATAGCAATAAATGGGTGGAACAAGTAGGGGCCCATCCTGAAGTACTTCAAGCCTCATTAGATCTAGGTAGAACCGTTCTATGCTCAGCAACATTACAAACCCAACATTACAAGACTGTTTACTCGTTATATCATACACCAGCTAGAATTGCACAATGGGGGGGGTAGCACCGGAATAACTTGTCCGCGCTGTAACTCAACGAGCGCTAACATCACTCACATGTTTTCAAAATGCCCACAGCTTTATACTTTAAAATTGGCAATAGAGGAATTTTTGGAGAATTCTCTGGGGTTAAAAGCTAAATTAACGGACAAATTGACAATATTAGGCATCAGTATAGGAGATAATAATATACATCCAGAATTTTTGTTTTTGGTCACAGCAGTTTTTAGACTTATCATTGCGAAAGCCTGGAAAGATAAATCGGCACCGACGTTTCAGATGTGGATAGCAAAGATACTATACATATATAATCTGGAGAAAGCTATCTACAATAGGAAAGGCAGAAGGGCAAGAATATTGGGGGGTAAGATTTGGCTCCCCATCGAGCAGTGGAAGAGCAGAAAGAACTAAAAATTATGGGAGTTGACATACTTCTCGGTTTTCTTGTTTCTGGCTCCTTATGGGCCATTTCAGATTCTGTTTTGTCTTGTTTCTCCATTTCTCTGTTTTCTCTCTTTTTTTTTTCAGGTATAAAGATGGTTGTATTATATATGTATTACTGTGTGAAAACAAAATTCTGTACTGTAAAAATTGTATTGGATTTAACAGAAAAAGTGGGGGGGGAAATCTAAATTAAAAATTAAAAAAAAAAAAAGATGTATTTTATTATTCTGAGTTCAGGCATACTAAATTCGAATTTCTACCATTTTCCTTGAGTCAGTTAGGATTATAAGAATGTAATAATCTTAGCTGCCCATTCTGGCCTATGAGAACAGGTAGCCTTCAATAGTGAAAAACGAAATTGGCTGTAAAGGGAAGGTTTAGGGACTCGCAAGAGGGTGCACTTGGCCAAGTCGACATGGCAGTGCTAGACTGCACACAGGCCTTGCAATGGCAGGCCTGAGACACACTTTACAAGCTGCTTCTGTGGGTGGCACAACCAGTGCTGCAAGCCCACCAGCAGAATTTGATTTACAAGCCCTGGGCACACATGGTGCACTGTACTAGGGGCTGACAGATAACTCAAATAACTCAATCATGGAATCCAATCAGTATATCAAATTAACACGGGGAGCACTTGCACTGTGGCACTGATTAGCAATGGCACAGTGCCCAAAGCATCCAGCAAAAACATATTAAAACAGAGGAGGCAATCCGTCAAAAATGGAAGGGAAACTCACGCCAATGGTGTCAGGTCTAACAGCGAGTCACAAATTACGACTTCCAAATCTACGCAATTTGCGACTCACAAATTGGTAGGGTTGTACATCTGGCCCAATTACCAGCAAATGTGTGCTTTCTGTGAGAGATATGGTGCAAGAGAGTGTGCACGAGCATGGTTTGAATCCAACCTAAAACCATACCCTGCAACTCAATCTCCCTTAAACAGCAAATCGAAATTGTTCTCACCTTCTGATAGGGCATGTATTTTCATCCCCTGTAGCTGCCTGAAGGAGTGTTGCAAACACAAGTGAAATGGTACTAGCCTCTATAAGAGTGCATGTCTTGCTTCTGGCAGTACACGGCCCAGAGGTATGTGCCTCAAATCCACAATTACCATATGTGCGTTTTCATGCTGCTTCATTGTCAAAACAGTGATGTCTGTGGAGCCGAGGCACATGGTCCTCTCTATGTATTCTACCATGGCAATGTCTAACCCTTGCTTGTGGGTATGTGTGAAGAGATGATTCTTTCCTTAAATCTCTGGTATGTAGTAACGACTCTAAGCGATGATTGCCTGAGCTTCCTCTGGTTTGCAAGCTAATCCGTTTCAGTAAACATGATTTACAGTCCTATTTTGTTTATTCCCTGACTTCCTTCTTTTGATCATTGACTTTTGAGATCATGCAGTTTGCCTCAAAACTAGGGGTGGGCATAACTCAACTGATTCCATGTAGTGTAAAGACCCGGAATTACTGATGAATTCCGCATGATTACTCTTGAAAAATGTGATAAGTGTAATTCTGTTTTTAGCAATATTTCAAAATAGATGCATTGATGCATTTTCAGCTAAGAAATACTGCAAAATGCAACATGCAACAGAACACAAAGAGCAAGAAGCCCCTTGCTCCTACTAAAGGAGCTCTTTAGGTAGGTTTTGTTCCCGACTTACTACCGGCATTGAGTGCTATTTTCTTTTTTTTTTTTTAAGTTTTATTTATTCAAGGTTTTAAGCAGAAAAGGAGAGAAAGAACAAAGAAGGTGAGAAAAAAGAGAGAGGATGAGAATAAAGGAACAGGCGACAATCCGCCACAAATCCCCACACAGGGGGTGCTGGAGAATATTGCTGCAGAAAACCAAAATTACATAAAGGGAGATGGTATATATCGCTGTCAGATGCCTGCGAAAATGTCATTGTTCGCCAATCATCACCGATTGGAGGAAGCGCCAACTCCTCAGCAGATGATCCAAAGTTCACAAAGGAAGGAGGTGTCCCAACCAGGATCACAGTCATATAGGAAGGCTGTGCAATCCATCTCCAAATGCAAATATTGTCGCAACCAAAATTAAATGAACAACCCCAACCCAACACCCCACCCACCCCCCTTTCCCCCCACCCCCCACCCTGTCCCCGGTGGTGGCGACCAGCATGCACTCAGAACAACTACATACAAGCAGGCGGTTAAATTTGGAAGAGATGTAATGCACGAAGAGCTGAGGGGCAAACCGCAGATGGCAAACCTCGAGACAGAAATCTAACCAAGGGTCCCCAGTTGAACATGAAGTTTTTAAAATTCCCCAAAAATATATCTGACATTCTCTCCATACTCAGTAGTCGCCATAACCGTGCGTTCCATAAAGAGATAGCTGGAGCTGTCAGGCTTTTCCAGGCGGCCGCCAAGGTCAATTTGGCCTCCCCCAAGCACAGCCATATAATGCGTTTATCGGCTCTAGTCTGGTGTTCCAACAGCGGGTCTCTAAGCCCCAACAGGACATACTCCATCGAATCCGGAATCGGATAGCCCATCACATCCTTAATGTGGGATAGGATCTCGGACCAGAATGGTCGGATGGTGGGACAGTCCCACCAGATGTGGCGGAAGTCACCCAGCATACTGCAGCCCCGCCAGCACTTATCTGAGGCCGTCGGAAATATCCGATGTAACTTGGATGGATATAGATACCAGTCAAATATAAGCTTCAGATGAGCCTCTCTAAGGTCTGTTGAATGATTATGTGCCACTACATCTCGCCAGAGGCTCCTCCACTCGTTTTCAGAAATTTCCCTACCCAATGCAGTCTCCCAGTGGTCCATGTATCGAGGGCGGGGGGAAACCGTGGTGTGCAGTAACATCCCATAAATGAAGGAGATCATCCCCCTCATAGTGGACGTGCGAAGAATAAAGGCCTCATACTTCGTCAATGGTCTAGTAGCGGCATCCACCACCCCAGGCGACTTTGCCCAGTGTAAGAGTTGAAGGTGTCGAAAGCGTTCAGTGGGCGGAACTCCATAATCCCGCATACAGTTGTGAAAGGTAAGAGGCACCATACCATGAAACAGATGAGTAAGGGCTCTGCAACCACCCTCTCTCCAGACACCAAAGGGTCCGTCAGTCAAGGCCGGAGGGAAGGCCGGGTTGAAATGAATAGGAGTAAATGGGGACGGGAAGGTGGTCCACCGGTCGTCGCCACTGACCGTGTCCCAGACTTTCAATACTGTGCTGGTGGGAGTGCTAATATACGCATTCCTGGGTCGGTCCACCTTAGGCTTTCAGGCCAGATCCCAGATGGATCTTCCGGCCACACTCCGTTCCATATGGAGCCAGTGCTTCTCTGAGAGCTTCTGGGACCATTCCACCAGTATCCTCAATTGAGCAGCTTTGTAATACAAGTGCATGTCTGGGAACCCCACCCCCCCTTCCATTTGCGGACGTCGAAGAACTGCATAAGAGAGTCGCGCCCGGCCGCCTTGCCACACAAACTTCAACATCAAGGTCTTAAGCTGACGGAAATAGTCTAACTCCACCGGTATGGGCAGTGCCTGGAAGAGATACAAAAGTTTTGGAAGGAGGACCATCTTAAGCGCGTGAATCCTACCCAACCACGAGATGTACTTCGGCTTCCACCTCTCTAGCTCCGCGCGTATCGCCGCCAACATCGGGGGAAAGTTGGCCGGGAACAGTGCGCCTAGGGTAGAGGTCAGTCGTATTCCCAGATACAACAAGGATGAAGTCGACCATGACAGTGGTGTAAGCGCTCGAATCCGGTGCACCTCTTCGGGATGCAGAGTCAGGTTCAGAATATACGATTTGTCGAAATTGACCCTGAATACCGCCACCGTCTCAAATTCAGAGAGCACCGTATGGACATAGGGTAACGATAGCGCCGGGTCTCTAATCGAAAGCAACACATCGTCTGCGAAAAGCGAAATCTTATGTTGTTCACCTGAGAAGGGGAGGCCCAAGATTCGTTCGTTCTCCCGAATCGCTAGGGCCAACGGCTCAATGCTTAAAGCAAAGAGAAGTGGGGAGAGCGGACACCCCTGACGCGTTCCGCGGGAATGGTGGAAGCTCCCGGATCTATGGCCATTAATCATCACCCTAGAGGTGGGGTTGCTGTAGTTAGCCTCAAGAATTCTTATGAAGTGGGGTGAAAACCCGAAGGCTTCCAGAGTGCGATGTAAAAAGCCCCAATCGACGCGATCAAAGGCTTTCTCCGCGTCGAGCCCCACTAATACCGCCGGTATGTGAAATCTATTAGCCTTCTCGATCAGATGGATCACGCGCCTCAAGTTGTCATGAGTTTGCCGGCCTTTTATAAATCCGAACTGGTCCGGGTAAACAAGGGCCGGCATCAAATCCTGTAATCTACGTGCAAGTATAGAAGAATACAACTTAGCATCTAGATTGAGGAGCGCTATCGGACGGTAGGACGCGCATTTGGTAGGATCTTTCCCCGGTTTGGGGAGGACGGTAATCAGGTCCTCGGCCATAGTCTCAGAAGTTCTTCCCTCAGATGCCATTGTGTTAAAGAGGGATACCAGGTAATCGCAGAGGTCCGATGCAAACGTCTTGTAAAACAGGGCAGTGTAACCATCAGGGCCCGGGGATTTGTGGAGTTTCAGAGCCTTGATGGCGTCCAATACCTCCTCCCTAGTGATGGGGGAAGACAGCAAGTCATTCCATTCTCTGGAGACCTGTGGTATAGGGAGACCATTCAGAAACGCAGATTGGGCCTCTGGGTCAAGAGCGTCGCCTGAATAGAGATCTGCATAAAAGCGGCCAAAAAGAGCTACTTTGTCCGCATCCCTGTGCCAAACAGAACCCGTGTGGTCCTGTATACCCCAATGTAATCCTTCTCGCGCTTATCTCGAAGCTGCCGGGCCAGGTGTCGCCCCACCTTGTTCCCCTGGGAGTAGGAGACACGTCGGAGGCGCAGGAGGGTAAATTCAGCCCGGTTGTTGTAGTGGGCTCTCAATTTCCCTCTTACCGCCGTCAGTGGTCGGAGGGTCACCCTAGAAGGGTTTGGCTTGTGTGCTTGTTCCAAAGTAGCGAGTTCCGTCTCCAGGTCCTCCCTCTCCTTCCTCCGAAGTTTGTTGAGGTTCGCATTGAGGGCGAGGCATGTGCCCCGCAGCGAGGCCTTGCATGCATCCCAGGTGGTATACACTGAAGTATCAGAAGGTGGGTTAAGAGCCATAAACTCTCCTATAGCCCTTCGCAGCTCCTTACAGGACACCTAATCCCGTACCAATGCTGCCGGGAAGTACCACTTTTGCCAACCGTCCCCCCCACGGACCAATGCAATCCAAGAACCACCAGGCTATGGTCAGATACTGAAAGCGGAAAAACACTAGATATTCGGACATCCCCCCTGAGGGCCTGACTAACAAAAATATGATCTATACGGGAGTAAGAGCGATGGACATGAGAAAAAAATGTGTAATCCTTGGTTTGAGGGTGTAAGAAACGCCAGCTGTCCACCAACCCCAATTCGCCTATTTGTCGTTGCGTTTCTTCCGAAAAGATCCCAGAGTCTGCCCTGCGCGCTCCCGAACTATCCATGTCCCTGTCCCACACCATGTTGAAGTCCCCAAGGAGGAACAAGTGCCCTTCCACAAAGTCCTGCACCTTGTCCAGAAGGTCCTGTAAAAAAACATTCTGTCCAGCATTAGGGGCATAAACCACCACAAACGTACATTGTCGGCCATATAATGACCCCTTCACCATTAGCCAACGACCCTCCTTATCACTGCTCACCCCCAGAGGCTGAAAGTGGAGAGATGCCCGGAACAGGAGGGCC
Organism: Lissotriton vulgaris; assembly: GCF_964263255.1. Taxonomy (NCBI): domain Eukaryota; kingdom Metazoa; phylum Chordata; class Amphibia; order Caudata; family Salamandridae; genus Lissotriton; species Lissotriton vulgaris. Next base: position 904,635,780 of record NC_141697.1, on the reverse strand, counting down.
ACCCCCTATGCTTGGTGGATGCTGACGCCCTATAAATGAGGGGGAAGTGTCTGTGTCGGAGTCTAAGTTCATCTTTCCTAGCTAAGTGGGTTTCCTGGAGGGCAACTACATCAAGATGATGATCCGACAGGTACTTCCAGAGTTTCTGGCGCTTCTGTGGGGAATTGAGACCCTTCACATTCCAGGTACCTACACTAACAGGCATAATGATGGTGGGAGTCTCCGCTCTGTGTGCCTATTAGGGTGATCAGTGCCCACTCCCCGGTCATTGCCAACCACCACTCCACACACCCCCGGGCCAGACCCATCTCCAAACATCCCGCTCCAACCCTCAGATCTCCCCTCCCCTCCATCAGACTCGCATCCTCAGGCCTCCCAAAGCCAGTCATACAAGATGACCCGCAGAGCATTGCACAGTGACAACATCCGGGTAGAAACACCAATATCAATGTCCCGATCATCATCCTTCCATGGGGAACAGTACACATCCCTCCCCAGAACTCCAAGCTCCCCTCATCCACGTAATCAACAGTAAGTGTATAATCCTCAGCAAGGCTCAAGATAGCGACCGCGCACGAAAAGAGGCACCAGCAGTAGGAGCCAAGGGAGAACACCTCCAGAGCAAACAACACATCGTACATACAGCTTTCGGCCGCCACCACCCTCCCATTCAACCCTGCTGCAGACCCCAACACTCCCCCTGTGCCCCCTGCCCCTGAAACCCCCCCCTGCAAACAGAAAAACAATAAGAAATAACTCAAGGCACTGAACCTGAACAGTTCCAGTAGACCATAGTTCGTAAGGCCCCTTCTGGACTGGAATCGGGGTGGAGGCACCAACTTAGGGACCCCCAGGGCCATGATTTGGGGTGTCTTCTCCAAAAGTACAATCGTACCCCTGGGACCTTAGGGCCAGAGTCCCTCCGGCGCCAAACCTCCATAGAATCGGGGATCACGCTGCTCCAGAGCTTTGTTAAGAATCTGCTAACGTAGCCGAGGCCACCGATGCCACCGCATCACCCCTTTCCTGCAAGCTAGCAGCGCGATCCGGCCGCCGCCGGTCCGGGGACGAACCAACTCTGTGCCAGGAGGATGAACGGTGTCGTCTCCTCGATGGCGAGGTACGTGCCGCTTGGGAGGGAGGAACGTCCTCCAGGCCCAGAAGATCCTTTGCCACCTGCAGGGAGCGAATTTGCGCCAGCCTATTCTGCCAGCGAAATATGATACGGAAGGGGTGCCCCCAGGAGTAGGAGATGTTGCGTTCCCGCAGGAAGGAAGTCACGGGGCGGAACTCCCTTCTCTTCTGAAGTATCGACGCCGCCAGATCCTGGTAGAGCTGCGGACTGTGGTCCCTAAATTGCAAGGAAGTGATGGATCTGGCCTTCCGCAGAATGCGTTCCTTCACCTGAAAGTCGTGCACACAAACGAGGATGTCCGGAGGGGGACCCCCTCCTCTTCTAGGCAAACCGACTCTATGTACCCTATCCATTTTAATTTCCTGCACATCTTCCTCGTCTAAAATCTGTAAGAACAGGGCCTGGACATAGCCACGCAAGTCCCCAGCTTCTCCGTCCCATGGGACCGCCCTAATGCGAATGTTGTTCCTTCGGGAACGATTCTCTAAATCCTCTGTGTGGGTCTGCAGGTCCAAATTCTGTTCAGTGAGGCAGATGATGTCCTGCTGTATTTGGTGCACGTCGTTCGCCACACTCAGATCATGATCCTCCAGCGTCGTTACACGTTCACCAATTCCATCTACATCTCTCCGCACCTCCCGGAGATCTGATGCCAATTGAGCGCGGAGTTCAGAGATGTCCTCTTTAATAGAGGCGAATAGCTCATTCATAAAGGCCTTGGTGGCGGGTGCTTCATCATCCGACTGCTTGGACGACCCACTGGCCCCGGGGGAGGCCGGTTGCTGCGAGGACTTAGAGGTGCCATCATTCCCGGTCTCCCCTTACGTAGCGTGTTGGATATCGTGGAGCTCCGGCTGTTGCGCAAGATCAGGGCTGTCCCTCACTCTCCAGGAACAAAAGACGCTCCAGTGTAATGCAAGGTCTCCCAATTATCCAGCCCCGGCCACAGAGGAGTGGGACAGGCCAGAGTGGACCCGCCCGGCCCAGCTTATCTGTGCTACAGTCAGTGGCTGCCCAGCCAAGATGGCGTTGCAGAAGCTTCCCGCCAAGAGGCGTCTTCCAAAGTCAATACTGCGACCCCTGCGTCCGGCAGCTCAAGGCCGCAGAGCGCGCAGCGCCCGGTCTCGGGTCTTCTACTACTGTAGACCGGGGCCACCAGTCCGGACCCCCCAGCTCCGGCAATGCTCCTCTTCACTCCTTCCGAGGCTATGGCACAACCTCAGTCGGAAGAATAGACCAGACCGGCCTCTCGGTCCGCGAGGCGATGTAGGCAGTACTGCTACTGTTGGTCTCGGCGTGTCCCCGGCCTCCAGACCTACCAGCTCCTTTCTCCCGGCTCCCCCAGGGCACCAAACGCCGCGCTACAGCTCCAGACGGCAGTCAACCTGTCCAGAAGGCCCTGAGGTCGCCGCGGCCCTCTAACCGCTGAGCTCCGCGGCGTCCCGAACTCAAGGCCCCCGAACTCCGCCCCCACGCCAGACCGGTGCTCCTCAGGTCGGGGTCTGCTCCTCCGCCACCAGCCGTACCTTGCGGCGGTCAGAACCGCAGAAAGCACCAAGTCGCTCTCCACCGCGGTAGGGCCGTCCCCCTCCTCCAGTGGCTGCACTCAGCTCCTCCGGCGCACTCCTCTAATGGCCGCTCCCAGCCTCTCTCAGCTCTGCCGGTAGCCCGAGTTGCATTCCCCTCGCGGTCGGCCGGGTGTACCAGCTCCCTTCAACTGGCTGCAATAGAGCGCCCTGGACCGCCGTTTCTCCTCCGATGGTTTGCCGCAGAACTGGCAGGCATTAGGGGGGGGCCGGGAAGACCCGTGGCTTCGCGGCACCGCGCCCAGCCGAGGTCGGGCGCCGCCGCACTCAAGGGCAGGCCTCCTCCCCACGCAAGGCCAGTGCTTACAGGGCCGGAAGTCGCCTCTCCTCCAACTGCGTTTTCTGGCCTCTCGCAGCCCCGCCGGCAGCGCCGGACCACACCACTCGATGTCAGTGGCCCCCGCTGGTACCTGGAGGCCGGTCAGCACCCTGTGGACAATGCTATACAAAGCTAAGCTGGTCAGGCGCCGGAGGGACTCGAAAGTGCGTCTTACTCCGACGCCATCTTGGCCATGCCCGAGTGCTATTTTCTTAGCACAAAATTGACACGAGGATGCATTTTGCACTAAGAAACAGCGCTATATGAAGAAGAGCATGATTAGTGGCTAAGTGTGGTCTTGCTGTATAATTGTTCCATCCAAAATACTCTACGCGAAGAGGTGTAGTTGCGTAATTATCATTAATTCCGTGTGAAACAGTAATGCAGAATTACCAAAATTACTCTGATTACTCCAGCGTAATCGAAATTCTGCCAACAGATGTGCAAAAATTTCTGATGCATCTGTCAATCCTTGCACCAAGTATTGGAAATACAGCGCATCCATGGTGGTGCAAGGGTATCGCAGGCTGGCGCAGGGAAACCGACGCATCACTACAGATGCATCAGTTTCTTGTAAACCTGCCCCCCAGTGTTTTCTCATTTGTGGTGTCAATAATGTTTAATGTGAATCAGAGAGTTCTTCAGTTAGTATTTTGATACATCAGATTCATTCCCAAAAATCTTTTTAGGATCAAAAATGTGATTAACGTAATCTTCTAGGGACAGGCTACTGTCATACTGCTGATTGATTGGGGCTAACAGACATGCACGATATGTAGGATAGAAAAGGTAAGTTCTGCCATTGCATAGGGATAGTGTGTTGAATGAGTTGGCATCTTCAAAAATGATCTGAGTAGAAAAACACAGTAGGGAATGGGGACATTGAGCTCCCAAAGCGTTGTTTCCCTTATGCAGGTATATTGAGTGGTCATTAGTTTCCGGCGACTTGAACTATGACATTCACTACATTTGCATCTCACACCAAAGATAAGTCTATACATTTGTGACAGTTTTTGACATTGTACTTTAGGCCGGACTGGTTTGTGCATATACTTTGATGAGACATTGACAGTTTATCAATGTAGTGTACCATTATGTTTTTTAGTCAATGTTTGTGAGCCATTTGTGCATACTTGTAAATAAAGTGGTGTAGGCCAGCATTAGGGCAAGAAGGCTAATGCTGCGTTAACTCACTATGAAAGCACAGGGATGTGCCGTAGGTCAGATATTACAGCGCTGCACTGCTTTTCGCCTTAGACGTGCATAATATATCGCTGCAGTGCGCAAATGCAGGCACCCTTGCACCATGATACAAGGGTACCTGCATTGTGGAAATGTTTGATCATGTGCTGGAAGGTGCCCCTTTCTGCACATACACTGACAGTCTTGGTGTTTTGCTGTCTGTATGTGTTCAGAAAAAGTCCTGAACACCTAGATATAGCAACAAAAAAGTTCTTTACACCACAATTTTACACGTTCTGAAACATTTGTACATCATCCTTGGGAATATGGTGAATATTCTTTCTTAAAATGTGTTTTGGCTGAACACCCATTACAACACCCATTGTCCACCACATGGACACTAAGTATAGTGTCAAAGTATGCCTCGTTAGCAAGGCAACGTTAAGCCACTTCAAGTGGCTTTACACTGACCTGAATAGTGATCTAAGACCCTATCCCCATCTGAACATTGGGAAAAGGGACGTTCCAGTGGCAATGGTGCCTTGTAAATGTTACCCAATGTATCATTCACACATGTTCTGTCATCTCACTGCCTATCAAGGACACAGACTCAGCAGACCTCATGTTTTTTAATGTCCTCTGTATTTGTTGTACTAGCTACACTGCTTAGGTATTGTTGACACCTCTCCAGTTTGATGGTCACAGACAACACACATCATGAAAATATGCATTTGTTTACATGTGCAATTTGAAATTGTCAGATTGGACCAGTTCTCTTGACAACAACCCCAAAATTGTGTACATAGCCAGGAGATGGCCAGACAGAGTCTTTGTGGTGGAACATGTCATTCGACATGAGGAGTATGATTGCAGTGTCATTGAGGATCAATGACCACATTGACAGTCCATAAAATGTCCAAGGGGAATGTAGTATAGTCAATCTGAGGACAATGGATGGTGATGTTCTGAGGCATGATGGTAAGCATAGGGATAAGCAGAAACTAGCCCTTTGACACAGATGAATGCCTCAGCTGGCTTCTGCTTATGAGTGATGTTTCATCAACATCTTCCTCCTCTGATGTGTGTGGTGTCTCCCGTGAGGGTGATGTTGGATTTACGGTAGCCCAGGGAGAAGCAGACACATCAAGGGCATAATATGTGGATGCAGTAGGTACAGCAGCATTTATCTGTCCCAACAGATGAGACATCACTGCAGCAAGGATGAGTTGAAGGGCTTGCAGGACTCCAGCAACATCACATCATGGTGGTAGGCAGCCATGACAGCTAAGTGGGAATCCTGCTTTCGCTCCATGTTCTCCATGTTCTCCAAAAACTTCCTCATTGCCCCCAACTCGTTGGCCACATCGCTGTTGCCACTTTGGCAGGATAGTTGTTGTTGACTCTGCGTTATTACACCAGCGATGTCAGCCAAGGACTGCTGGAGGCCACGGAGTGGACTGTAGGTTACCCTGATGGCAGCTGAGTGGTCCCTATTGGGACTGAGGCACGCACGGCTCCCCTCGAGTTTGGCTGCCAGGCTCTCCAACCCCGCCCGCACTTTCTCTGCCATCTCACTCTGGACTCCTACCGCACTACGTTGAAATTGGATCAGTGGGTCCTCAGAGTCCAGGTTTGTGGTTGTGGTGGTAGGTGGTGCCTGCTGGATGTTTGGCAGGGCCTGTAGAGAAGCCACAACGCTGCTGGATCTCACCGGGTCCAGAGATGGACTGCCTATGGATTCGAGCAGCGATTAGAGAATGACATGGTCGAGGGTTGTGAGTTCTTCATCCATATCATCATAATCGTTGAAGAGTGAGACAGGCTGCTGAGCATGAGGTGAGGTTTCATCCTCTGCAATGTAAAGGGCAGATACTGTTGTATGTTACCATGTATTTTTGCATTTGACAATCAGAGTGCATGACACTTTCCATTACCCTGTGTTATATGGTACACCTGTTACACGCAGTTTTGTAAATCAATGTCAGAAATCCATGAATATTACATTTAGTTTGTTCATTGATTTGGACAGTTGCCGTGTATGCCAACAGTGAGGGGAGTATTTATGAGCCCCTACTGCCACCGTTACGTCATCTATTCAGGCCTTACAGTGGTGCTGGTTGCTTCAGCTTATTTAAAATGCAGTATTAATCTACTTCACATGGCTTACCAGTGCACTGTGGATAAGGCACCCTTACATACTCCAGGTTGCATATAAGTGTAATAAGACATTTCACTGCACCTCCCATTGATATTGGCACTGCCATCGATTTACAAGTGTGGCATGAGGAGGAAGCCACTCATGCACCTGAGACCAGGGATACAGTGATTTCCACATTAAAAAGACAAGGAGACGTGCTTTGATTGTCCTAATCTTAGAAGTATCTATGTGTTTGATGCTGTGCAGCACACATTGAAACCGGTCTATCCCATGAATGGATGTTTATGTGCATGGTTATGGTGAAGCATAACGTTAGCAATTTGTACTTAAACACACACTTTGCCTTTCTGTGGTTCAGCTACTACAAAATGGCTGCACCCTAACCTATTTTTTCAAATGGGAATCATTGACATCCTTTGTATAGCGTTCTTTTCAGTGTAGGTGTTAAGCAAGATGCGAGCCACCTTAGGTATGTCTGCTGAACACATGCATGTGCCCATCAATCCCTCTGTGTGTTTAAGACTGAGGTCAGAACAAACAACTGACTGCCACACAGGTATGTGACCATGTTGACGAGTGTTTTATCATGTGGCTACTACTCTTGCTTATTTTGTAGCTTGCGGCAACAGGAATATGTTGCAATGTGTTAGAAGGTGACATGTATCATGCAGCACACCAGGGGATGCCTTTCTTGGGTCGATGGTGTGATTTCACAACATATACTCCTTAGACCAGATCTGGAATGCACATGGTGCTTCAACATCTTAAAGTGTTCAAGGCAGCATATGTCTACAGACACAGGACTGGGCCAGACTTAAGATGTGCGTGGCCTCCCCATGTGTTTTTCACAGCAGGGACAATGATGACTTAATGCAAGCAGGAGGACATATGACTTTGAGGAGGTCTTCAAGGATTGGTGCTTTGTTGCACAACAGACCTTTTTTGAACAAATGTATGAGTAAACAACTCCCACTTAAATAACGACTGCCTTAACCACAAAGGCTAAACAACGACTAAAGCCAAAGAACGATGTACTTAACCACAACTTATTTAACCATGAAAATTAATCGATTGACATATACTCCAAATTGTTGTTAAGCCCACTCGCTGTTAGAAATTCGCTATTAAGGTAGTAGTAGTAAGCTTTATTCGATAAAAAAAATCATATCATAAAAGCATTTCATACATTTTAAAACATTAAAACAGCAATCATCAGCATAAGAACATTTCATAGCAGCATATTAAATGTGAAGGCTCGGTCACTGGATTAACAGTTTCCTTGCAACCCTAAGACGCCAGGCCCAGCCCAAGAATTTTGCCATGCAGGTAGAAAAGAAGGGTCTAGCATCTGTACGTAAAATGCGCAGGGCTTCTAGATGAGAACGAGTTCCCAAACACCTGCAGAGGGGCTTCAACCACCTACGTCTCGGGGCTGCATAGACACTGCACTCAAACAACATGTGGGACACAGACTCTATCCTAAGGTCACAAAAAGGGCAGTAAGGTACGGTTTGGGCCGGCGGTCTCCAAGTGGACGTAAACTCACATAATGGAAGCACCCCCACCCTGAACTTGATGTACAGTGATCTGTCCCATGAGCTCTGGATAATATCCAAATAAGGTTCCTTTAACGGTAACTCTTTGATCGACAAGAACAGTAATACAGATTTGCAATGGTTTGTACTGCGAACCCTCTCACTGTCTACCCATGCCCAATAGACCTTCTTGAGCTGTTGTTTCGGGGGTGCAGATTTGTTGGCCCAAGCCTCTCCTAATCCTAGTTTATGCAACAACTTTTTGACTTCTCTGAGCCAGATGATTTTATGCGAGCCCGGTAGTGACATAATGTCATTCAGGGCTTCTGCATAACTTCGAAGCTCCTGCACGTTCCAGATTCTGGACCATAACAGGAGTGGGCGTAGTTTCACTTGATCGCAGATAGCCCGGGTGCCTGCATCTAGCAGCAGTGGGATGGTTGGTGTGCTGTGGGGCAAACCCATTAGATCTTTGTGAAAGTTATTCTCAAGGTGAGCCAGGGTGTCAACTTTATGAGTGCCCCACAGTTCGGCACCATAAAGTGCCGCGCTCACAACCCTTGCCCTATAGATGTCCAAGGGCGCCCCAATAGGTTTTAATGATGAGGCTCGCTGCTCCTTGAGCAAGGCACCTGCCACCCTTTTGTGCGTCAAGAATACTTTATGGTGATGTGCCTTCCAGCTCATGGTGTCACTGATGCGTATTCCCAGGTAATCAAATTCTTTAACGCGATCAAGTGGAACAGAATCTAGGACCGGGGGAAAGACAGACTTTTTGGGCGGATTGAGAACCAAAAACTTGGTTTTCCCTATATTTATGGCCAAACCCCTTTCATCACAAAAGGCCTTAAAGCTGGAGAGCAACGATTGGATGCCCATTGGGGATTTCGAAATAAGGAGGGTATCGTCCGCGAACAGGAGCGTCGGAATTTTCCTTCCAGCAAGGGTGGGTGCGTCTGATGGATGCTGAAGTAAGTGCTCCACCACTCCGTTGATATAAAGAGAAAACAGAGTGGGGGCAAGCACACACCCTTGCCGAACGCCCCTGTCCACGGGTATACGAGATGTTTTCTCTCCCTGTGTACCCCATCTAATTTGGGCAAAATTCCTGTCGTGAAATTTTACAAGGAGCGAGAGCAGGTAGGGGGGGAGGCCTAACCCATCGAGGACGTTCCATAAAAGTGCTCGTGGTACTAGGTCGAACGCAGTCCGCAAGTCAATGAAGACCAAGTACAGACTGCCCCCTCCCAGCACCACCACTTTCCAATAGATCATCAGAAGGCGGAACGTCTGTTCGATTGTGCCTGTTCCTGTTCTAAAACCCGCTTGAAGATCTGACAGGATATTATTTTCATCGGCCCACTGAATAATTCTGCCCAATACCACCTTTCCTGCCACCTTTTGGGAAGAGTCCAGTAAGCTAATTGGCCGGTAGTTCGCTGGGTCGTCCCTAGAACCTTTTTTAAAAATAGGTACAACTTCAGCGCCCCTCCAGGAGTCGGGAAAAACACCAACCAGTAATACCTCGTTCAAAAGGGAGGCAATTAATCTGCTCCAGGAAGATGGGTAATTCTTGATTAGGTCTCCTGGGATCCCATCAGGACCTGCCGCTTTGTTTGGGACGATGCATTGGATTGCTCTTTCAACATCCAAGCTGGTAAATAGCTCGTCCTGGCGCATGGGAGCTGAAATAGAATTAGGCAGTAAGACCATGGGTGGGTCCCCCGACTGGAATGCACCTGAAGGGGCAGAATATAATTTCAGAAAATGGTCAAACCATACGCCCCCTGGGATGTTACAAGTGAGCTGCTGGTCAATCGGCTTTTCCCTAGATCTTAATAGGTCCCAGAACCCCTTAGCGTCCTTCCTGGTGCTTGCCTCTACTAGATCTCCCCAAAAATTAGAATCATATTCCTGTTTGGCTTCAGATAAGGTTTTTTTGTAAGTTTTCCTAGCGGCCCTGATATCAGCTGCATTTTTGGATTTTAATGTGGCAACAAGTTCCCTCTTAGCTACACGACATTTGCCTGTAAACCACTTAGCTGTTTGTTTCGAGGGGCCCCTACGAGTAGATTGGGGAACAATGAATAAATTACTCAATGCCAATACAGTCTCAGTGTATAGGGGTAGAATCTTAGTATCAGTTAGCTCTGAGATGTCCATCCGAGACTCCACTCCTTCCAAAATAGTCCCGGCTTGGGCCATCCTTGTTTCATCGGCTGAAACTTTCGCCCACTTCAGGCGCCTACTACAATTTGTAGGGGCTAGTTCGTGGGTAGATTTCCACTTATGGCCGGGAGGGCCTTGGTTTCCACCCTGCCAAGGAGATGAGATAGTTAGTGATAGAGGGTTGTGATCACTATCACCTGACACTATAACCTCCATGTCTTGATGGTATTGCCAGAGGTTATAGTTGAGCATCACAAAATCAATCCTTGATGTATGGCCTGGTCTGTTGTAGGTATGGGCACCTGTGTGGTCAGATTTGGAACTCCCGTTTGCTGCACGCAAATTGTGCTCCATGCAAAGAGCATTGATCTCAATGGCGTTTTGCGACCATTTAGGTATCGGATCAAGGCTGAGAATAGGAATGCCTCTCCTGGAATCCTCCTCAAAAGTGTCCAAGATGTCTTCTCTGGCCAGGGGTTCAAAACAGCAATTGAAGTCGCCTGCAAGCATTACGTAAGAGTCCACACTGCAGGCGGCCAGATTGTGGTTTAGGCCTGTAGATGGTAGATGGGATGCGCCGCCTTTGGCACCCCTCAGGTAGATATTAAAGAGTTCCAAACTTCTTCCCCCTTTGTGGGTTATCGTTAACCACTGGAGATCAGGTGACTGGGTGTTTCTTACTTTTGCTCTGAAGTCCAATGCAATATTGATCCAAATAATTAGACCGCCTGAGGGGCGACCTTTGGAACCTTGTTCCTGGGCAGCGGGGATAAAAAAGGTAGAGAATCCCACTCGGTGTCTTGGCTCCATGCACCAGGTTTCCTGGAAAAGACAGATGTGATATGGTTCCAGGAAATCATTCCATTCAGGATTATCGAAATTGCGATCAAGACCAGCCACATTCCAACTTAAGATTTTTAGGGCAGAGTCACCGGGTGGAGAAGCATTGGTAAAAACAATAGGCCTAGGAGAAACAAATGTATTCTCAAGTTTAGGAGACCTCACAGGTAGCTCAATTTGCTGGTTAGGGGTCACGAGGCAGCCAGAAAGGGTAGGACCTGGTGATTCGATAGAGGTAGCTACAGAATGAGACATATAGGGTAGGTACCACCAGTCTTCCCTGCCGGGAGTTTTAGTTATATCAGATGTGGAAGGTTCCCCTACAAACCGCGGGCTATTTGGTCGTGCCGCTTTATTTGTTACAAACTCAGAACCAGTGCAATCCTTAGAATCATGCCCCTGCAGTGGTGAGATTTCCGTTCGAGGTTGGTTAGCTGGATGCACTGGGAGTCAATCCACCTCCTCTAGAGTCCCAAATCTGTTGTAAGTGGAGAGACCGTTCCAATGTAGTAGGGTCTCCTTCTGGCCACGGGACTTATTCAGCCATGGATGTTGCTGGACCAGTGTCCAATTTTCCCCCTGATTTCGACTTGGTCGAGGAGGATAGAAAAAGGATACTGGTTTAGGTGTAACTAGGGAGTCATCATTGTTTGGCCACATGCAAATGTGATGCGCCGTATGGGGATCTTCAAAGGTCACTACTACGCAGTCTCCCGGGATGGATTTCAACGTTGGGCCTACCCAGGGAGTTCTGCGAACCATTAATACACGACTTCTTCGACCATTGGGGATTGGTCTGTTTACGTTTAGCCAGTGCATTATTTTATTTTTGAGCGACCAGTGATTTTCAGTTTGACCGTCACCTATCGTGGGAACACCCGTCAGAACAACCGCATAGTCGTTTGCCTCTGGAGGGAGGTCAATATAGCCACCTCTAAAGTTGTCTTTTACAGGAGGGACTTGGGATTCAGTAGGAATCGACCTGCTGGGTATATTATGCTTGGAATTTTGCTGATGGCGTGAAGAGTCCCGTGGAGGGACCTTTGGTTTTTCACGAGCTTGCTCCACCGTAACAGTCCTCGGTTTGGGGACAGGCTTTGTTATGGGTAGTACATTAGAGGAAGTTTGGTTGGTTTGGGGTGCAATGGGTTGTGGCGTTGGGTCAGCAACAATAATACCCTGGTTTTCAAGACTTTTCAACCCCAGAGTGGCCAGAGCAATAATGCTCTTCTCCATTTCTAGCAAGTTGTTTTCAATCCTAGAAAGTCTTAAATCTAGGGGTGACAGCAGTTTTTTGAGAGTTTCCCATACCACCTCTATAAATTCCTTATTATTTTTAGTTAACCCATCTACTTCAGGGTCCGCACCTGCTGGGATATTAGAGGAGGGAATGGATAGAACCCTTTCCTGACCCCCACTCGGTGGCTGTGCGTTAAGAGTAGGCTCTGCGCCAGCACTAAGTGCTGTGGAGTTAACTAAAGGCAGATCTTTGGGAACAGCAATTTTCGCTTTTTTGCAGAAATAAGCAGAGCGAGAATTGCGTTTCCTCTTTGGTTGCTTGCCACTTGGGGTGATATTAGGTAGATTTATCGAAAAGGGAACAATAGAGGTAGGGTTGGGGACACTAGATGGTATTGGTGGGATTATTTCAACGTTATTTCCTAAGGCCACCTGGCAAGTAGCCGGGGTCGGGGAATGGTGAACATCGACCTGAGTAATTATACAATGTGGAAGGGCCGGGCGCTCAGGAGTGACAGAAGCAGCTATGTGGCCTAAGGAGGATTTCTTGGAAAGTGCAATTACTTGGGACAATCGTCTAGCAGCATCTAATTCTAGCGAGACCCGGTTTTGGAGTTTGGATATCTCTTTGTCAATAGCTATGTTGGTACGGGTAATAAAATCATCCATGGGGCCGCTAATCTGTGACCCACCTTTAGACGTTTTGCTGCGGGTAACCATTGAATTCATAGCGATGGGAACACAGTGGCGAAGGTGGATCTTAAGTCCCTAAGTGGGTTTATGGAGTCCAGGAATACCAGATGAAAAGGGGGTGGGCCAGTCCAGTCCTCTCCGTCCTCGAACGGCCTCAAACGGCCCGCTCTTTGCCCGGTCTTCGCCCCGGGCTGCGTCCCGCGCTGCGGGAGTGCTAGGTCAATAAGTAGGTGGCCGGGTAAAACAGGGGGGCGTGGCAGCAGGGAGAGCGGACCGGAAGTTGGAAAATGGTCTTGCAGGGACTCCTGGGCAATGGAGTCCCCTGCACGCTCGCAGCCCCGCTGACCACACTCACCCGGTAGCCTGCTACAGTCCTTCACCAAATGTCCCGGTGTCCAGAGGGGCGATGCGGCACCCGCGGAGCGGGTGCGGCGAGTAGTGGTGCAAGTCCTGGAAATGCCGCAGTAGTTTAGGGATGTAGCCAAAGTGCGTCCGTGCTCAAGAGGGCATCCCACAGAAGAAGAAGTGGTAAGGGTTTTTAAGACTGCAGAGGGGCGGGGGGCGGCAGCAGGGAGAGCGGACCGGAAGTTGGAAAATGGTCTTGCAGGGACTCCTGGACAATGGAGTCCCCTGCACGCTCGCAGCCCCGCTGACCACACTCACCCGGTAGCCTGCTACAGTCCTTCACCAAATGTCCCGGTGTCCAGAGGGGCGATGCGGCACCCGCGGAGCGGGTGCGGCGAGTAGTGGTGCAAGTCCTGGAAATGCCGCAGTAGTTTAGGGATGTAGCCAAAGTGCGTCCGTGCTCAAGAGGGCGTCCCACAGAAGAAGAAGTGGTAAGGGTTTTTAAGACTGCAGAGGGGCGGGGGGCGGCAGCAGGGAGAGCGGACCGGAAGTTGGAAAATGGTCTTGCAGGGACTCCTGGACAATGGAGTCCCCTGGACGCTCGCAGCCCCGCTGACCACACTCACCCGGTAGCCTGCTACAGTCCTTCACCAAATGTCCCGGTGTCCAGAGGGGCGAAGCGGCACCCGCGGAGCGGGTGCGGCGAGTAGTGGTGCAAGTCCTGGAAATGCCGCAGTAGTTTAGGGATGTAGCCAAAGTGCGTCCGTGCTCAAGAGGGCGTCGCTATTAAGGTTGTTTCCCTTGTTGAACAGCACAGGGATGAGCACATGTGTAGTAATGAAGTCCGTGGCCAGGATGTAGTTTCATGTAGATTTCCAGGCTTTAGAAACAGCAAGATACTACAACATGGATGATACATACTGTAGTGTACGTGGTCATTCGATGCATTTGTTACTGGAAGAATGTTTTCAGACATCAATAGCTATGCATTTTCTCTCTGCCTCAATTGACTTTACCTAAGGCCCAGGTTCCACGAGTGTTAATATGCGTCATTGACCACCAAACCCAGGACATGAATACAATGACATACTGCCAACAGAACATCACAATGAGCAACTTTCATGTGAAAAAATGCCTTTTGAGAAATAATAGCAAGGCGGCAGGTATCCAAGTAACGTGCATTATTAAAAAATTGTAAATGAGACCCCTTCTTACCCTTCACTTACCATGAAAGGAACAGGAAATGTATGGTTCAATTAGTATTGAATAAGACATGTTACAACAGCTGCATTTACAACGCATGCCATTACAACGCTGTCATTACAACTACCGCGTTATTATGACGCATACCATTATAACAAGTCTTTACAACAAATTGCTGTAGGGGGGGCATTGGAGTTTGGAAAAGTATAATTTACTATTCTAGCTCCAGTCTGTACACCAGTAAGGAAAGGTGTTGGATTTTAAATCCAACACCTTCTGCCCCCTACAGCATGTCACTGTAATGACTTGCATTGTATTGGTATGCGATGTAACAAGGCGGTCGCTGTAATGACTGCGTTGTAATGGTATGTGCGGTATCGCATGCGTTGTAAACAATGTTTACCATGAGCATTAAATACACAACAGGCATGATGATATTTTAATGAGCCCATTCCTACAATGCTGGGGCAGTAAACAAATTGAATGCACTTTGCACCTCCAGTTTGAACTTTTTAATCATTATGGAATGTGTCCATCATCAACACAGGGTGCTTGCAAGAGATGTGTGGCTTTTCATGTAAACAACAAGGGTGAGTCAACTTCAAAAAGTTCTAGCCAACATTTTTAGATGTAGTTATGTGTGCTGCATCCAGCTGCACACATCAAACCGGCAGTTAAGCAATTACTATTGCTTGTGGCATATTTCAAAGCCACTATCGCCACCGGGCCCACTATTTTTAACTTTACTGTCGGAAAGCGTGCTTCTCAATATTTACAAGGCAATGTTGACCCACTTGCTGTGGCTTGGCAACACCTTGTAAATGAGGCACACTTTCACACTGTACCTGGGGGCATATGTACAAGGCTGTGACGGAGCACAACATTAGCCTTGTTGGCTTAACACCGTGATCAGCCTCTTCTGAAAACGCAGGTCTCAACCGTATTTGTGCTAAATGTAGCTGCCTAGCCCAAATACAAACATTCTTGCACCATTGTGCAAGAGTGCCTGCGTTGGTGCTAGGCAGCTACTTATATCGCCAGTGCAGGGTGAAACACAGGACTGAGCCGTATTCCTGTAAATACGGTGCCGCCCTGTGTTTCAAAAGTGGCGGCGCACTATGTTAAGCCAAGAAGTCTAACACCACGCTCGGGCACTTTTCTTGTAAATATGACCCGAGTTAGAAGACACATGGCTGGTCACTTGTCATTGAGTGTATGCATGTGTGCTTGATTACAAGTTCCTTACACCACCCTTATGTGACTTTCAATATATTTGTTAATGATACCAACAGCTCAAGGAACATGTGAATGTACCCCCAAGTACTATATAGCTAGCATTTGATCTGCACACAGTGTGGGTGGGCACTGAGACATAGGTAGATGGATGGAAAAAACATTACTCCCCCTGCCCCCCAGTCGCTGGTTGTTACTTACCCTGTTGCTGATGTAGCTGGTCATAGTCAGAACTATCCTGTTCCTCTACCCCAAGCACTGACTCCTCACAGATAACTGCAGACATGTGTTTCTCCAAGGCATCAAGCTCCATCCGTGACGCTGGACCCCAACCTCCGGCCCGCAGTGCTGCCTGTTGATTGCTGGCCAGTTTCTGCTTAGTCTTGTGCTTGGCTTCATGCCATCGCTTTTTACAATCGGTCACTGTCCTCTTGACTTCTGTACAGAGTTCACCTTGCTGACAAAGGACTGCTAAATGGAATTTTTTGTCCCCAGTGACACTTTGGAGGTGACGAAGAGCTGCCGTGATTCTCATTCACCTCCGCAATCAGGATCTAATTTTCTTCCTGACTGAATCTGATTTTCCTCTTCCTTTTCCCCGGGGACTCTGGCAGGTCATCCTAGCTGTTAGGGTGTTTAGGCAGGTTGTTGTCCGGTGCTGAACTGGGTCCAGGTTGCTACATTTTGCTTTCAGTTTTTTTTTGTTTATGGCGTTTTTGTGTTTTTTTCCCACTAAACGCAAAACGTGATGTCCGGCGGCCTACCGTGAGTTTTCGTGCCACTAATCGGCCGGCCGTCAAATTTTTCACTCTAGCATCAAAAATGTTATTGACGTCACGCTAGAGTTAGCGCCAATTTTCGCTGCCGCTACCTGATCCTACCGTCATGTAACAACCTATTGTAAATACGTCTCATACATGGCAATGGATTGACAATAGACAGCGGTACAAAACTTTGCCGCTAAGCAGCTTCAAAACTGCTTAGCAGCAATTCTTGTAAATATGCCCTTTTGTTCCTTTACTTTGGAAAACGTTTCCTGTGAACAAAAAATTTGCAAAAGTGTAATTGTAAGCAGTGGAGGTATGCAATGACGTATATTTAAAATGTGTACACCTGCTACATTCCCTTTTGTGACTATCAGCTTGTTTTCGACTGTTATCATAGGTTTGTAACTGTAAATGGCTTTGAGAATTAGAAAGGGTATCAGGGTATCCGATGGGAAGCGAGTGAAGCATCCAAGGGCCAATGATGGCAGGAAAGTAAATATTTTTTAACTTGGACAAGCTGAGCACCTTACGACTCTGGGACTTACTCTGAAACTGGGTAGTACTATTTGAAAACAATCAAACGCAAGGCAGGTGGGAGGGTGTTTCTTTAATTTTATTTTGTAATAGGTGCCGTTCATGTTACGTTTTTTATTAACATCTTAAAGTTATTCTTTTGTGTTGAATTAAGACCTTATATTAAGTAATGAAAGCAACAGAAGATCGAGGAACATTTATACCAGATGAAAACAAATTTCCCTTAACCTATGTGTATCAAGATGGGGTCAAGAGAGACAGATTTGCATCAGATGGTCAAGATAACCCCTGACTATTTAAAGGAGTGCCACTTACATTTAATATATGTATGTTTATCTCATTGTATCGCCTTAAACTATGGTGTATATCCTTCCCCAGTGACTATAAGAGAGATTCCCATCTAGATTAAATATATGTACCTCAGTGGCGGCCAGTACATTTTGGAGGGAGGGGGCGGACGGGACACACACACACACACACACGCACACACACACACACACATACACATAACACTCCCAGCCATGCATTCACACGCCCACCCACACACACACACACACACAAGCACATCCATTCACAACACTCTTTACCAAACATTCAGACATACATACACGCACATACCAAACATTAATTTAAAAGAAAACAAAACACACACTTACCTGCAGCCAGCTCTGCGTCGGAGGGTCCAGGAGGCTTAGGACTGCTGCCTTCCCTCATTGGCTGACCTTATCAGCCAATCAGGGAAGACAGCAGTCCGTATGTCATCACAGTGAGACTGCTGACCTCACCCCACTCTTTGATGAAGTGTCACTAATTGACACTTGACGCTGGGCAATTCCTGGCTTAAAACTGAACCACCCAGGTGCGAGGCAATCAGTGACGCTACGCCTCGTCACTGAGGGGATGGCCTCAGGGACCTTTGCTAAGCAGAGGATGTCACACCCACAGGAGCTGTGCCTTCCTCAGGCCAGAAAAGTTCAGCTTAGGCAGCCAGGAACATGCGCATTAGCGCATGTATGGCTCCTGGCTGCCTGAACTGAAAGTGAACAGTGTCTGTCAGGCTGACCTTTGCTCAGCCTGACAACACTGTTCAAGAGGGGCAAAAGGTGGAGGGGCATGGCCCCTCAACCCCAATGGGCTGGCCGTGCTGGCCAAGCGGACAAGATAGGAGCATTAAGGAAACTCGAAAATGAAAACGGCTCACGTCAGTACACAGTTGTCCAAATTGAATGTACCATTTATTTATGTGCACGTTGCATAAAATAACACATCTGAAATACAGATCGGATGAAACGTTAGTGATTCCATATATATTTACAGTCTATACAGTCTAATACATCCAATTTCTACATGTCAGCAAAACCGAGTTAATCCCATATTTCTACTCAACTAAAGAGACAGTTAAGACAAAATTCTGAACGGGTAGTCACGGTATAGAAATCGAGCGATTATAGCATTGCTGATGGAATAGTGTAGACCACACTTTGGTTAAAAAGCCAACGGTTTGTGAAATTTGGTCAGAATGCAGGGAGAGACTGCTCATCTGTCCCCCATTATTAATCTTATGGTAATGTAATAATAAGGTGTTATGAAATGTCAACAGTGCAAGGAACCCAAGGACAATGCACAGAGCTACACAGTTTAATAATTACGGTTTAGCAACAGCATTACTGTACCAAGGTCCTCATGCAACATGGTGCGCGATATAAGATTTAGGAGGCATGCAGCTGATATATACAGATCAAAAGCAGAGGAAGGCCTTGTGCAGCTAAAAGAGCTTTTAAAACAAGGCGAGACAAGGATAACTTGGTTATTTCAATCTGTATCTACCTGTTTTTTTACCTTCTTCAGGAGTGAAAAAAAAACTACAATTCGTCGGTATCAATCTGTGGTCTTCCAGTTATTAAAGCTTGCTCTTTCTCTGGGGCTGTCCAAGCACAACATGAACTCCTTGACAGTAACTGCCGAAGCAGGACATCAGGATTCTGCAACATGCCCAATAAGTTCCTGGCAAATGCTCCCTTTAGAACTGCATGAAATCCCAAAGGTTGTGGGTGATTGTGTTTAGACTAACATTTCACCAAGATCACTAAAATGACTTTGAAAAAAGTAGGGGTTTTAAAAATGTGGTATTTGGGTCGTTTAGATTCTTCCATAAAATAATATTCTTTAGGACTGTGTCTGTGGGAAGTTAAAAGGAGTAGTGGACTCTATTTCCAAAAGTTTCTTCAACTGTTGGGTTCAGCGAAAAAAGAGCCTCTGTAGAAATTTGAAAAAATAAAATCTCAGTTGATAATTAAATTCATGCTAGTTAATGACATAGCTCCAGGTTCCAATGTTGCCCGCATTCACAAAGGCAAGCAACCATCCACTTTGTACTGGTTAAAGAATATTATTGCTTAGTTTTAACAATTTCTAAATACATCCATCCCTTGAAAAAGATATACATTTTGTCAAAACCCTGTGTCAACTGATGGTGCTAAGCTAGTAAGCAGTGTTTGTAAATGTAAATTGAATCAAATGTTGCTGACTGAGCCTATTAGAGGTTCCTTAAAAACTTTCTTTGAAAGTATTAGAACAAAGAATTCCTAATTCAGTCAATACAAGATGGCAAATTTCCAAAGCAGTGATTAAGAATGTGCTGAAGTCACTAGGGAAGCATGAGGGATTAACGAAACAAAATTAATTTGAAATTGTGAAGGACTACTACTAAGGGGCTGCCCATCCCATTTTGTGTGTAACCGCTTCTCATCATGATCACTCCCTTAGAAAATATTTGATTGATGCATTTCATAGACAAGGAGGTTTTGAACCTTGTCCACAAGTCCATTAAAAGCCATTTTAGCTCAATCAGGCAACCCAATTGAGCTGATATTTTCTTGTTATGATAAGGAACTGATCTGAAAGTGGAAAGTGTATCTAGAAAATTATCATTACCTTCCTGTATAGCACGTCAAAAGACATTGAAGCTGTTTCCAGCTTCCCTTCTGTCTGGACCAGGTCTTGTTACACAAGAAGATGTATGCTTTGAAGAGCAACTAAAACTTACCAAAGCAGGGAGGTGGAAAGCTCCAGAGAGTCGGATATACACAAGCAATACTTCTGGTTTCATTCCAGAGAAGCGTGAAAGAGGCAAAAAGTTTATATAATGCTGACATTACTAATTAGCAATGTATCCTGTCTTTCAGACAGCTTAACACTCCCCAGAAGAATTTGGATGAATTCCAGAAGCTAATAGGGGAATTTCTTCTCAGGTTGGAATAATCACAGGTTCCCTTAAATGCAGCATCCGCTTCCCAGAAGAGAGTAGAAGATTTAGAGAAAACAGCTCAGAGATCTGAAGAAAATAGAAAATTGTGGAGGGGTCTTCAAGATATTCAGGAAAAACCCCTTAAAGTGAAAATATCCAGGGATATATCATGCTCATTATGAAAAGAGTTGTGGGGCCCATATCAAGTGATTATAGCGGTATTTATATATATTAAGCAGCTGAAACAAATTATAATAATTACAAAAAGCCAGTACATCAGATATCTTTACACTTATTGACATAATATATATTGAAATAAAAAAAG
The DNA here is from genome assembly GCF_964263255.1 of Lissotriton vulgaris. NCBI lineage: Eukaryota > Metazoa > Chordata > Amphibia > Caudata > Salamandridae > Lissotriton > Lissotriton vulgaris. The sequence continues at coordinate 904,615,270 of NC_141697.1, read as the reverse complement.
TAACACACTCATCAAGGCAAAATACTCCCATGAACATTTTACAAATGTTTTAAGATTCTCTCCACGTATTTGTAATTTCCTACTGCAGAATTTCCCAATGGTTCAAACATTTGGCAGGAAAAGGTTTTTATATAATTGTAATAGATTTGCGATTATATCTAGCAAATGCAATAGAACTAGCATGATACATTTCCCAATGTGCATTTGCTGAGAATTACAAGACAGAGGATAAATTGTAGGCCATTGTAATTCCAATTCTCCCTCAGATTAATTTTACCTGTGATTATGATGTCTTTTTTGGTACTTTAAGAACGCCCACTGTAACATCTACAAAAGTATTTTTCTTTACTAATGTGTAATGATCTAATGCCAGAAAGAAACAATTAGGTTAATCTCTCTTAATAAAGTGTGAAAACTGAATTAGTGGTGCTTTTGCACTTCTTCAATTATGCTGCTAATTTTCATCACCTAGCATAATGAAATCTGGGATTAGGTTTATTAAGAATATGCATTATTACCAACGCGTACTTGCCATGAAATCTGAACATGATTAAATTACGAACAGAAGCAAACCTCCTCTTGGTCTTGTTGTCATAAAGAGAGAAGAGGTATGAAAACATGGACAAAGTGAATACATCATTCATATACAGTACATTATTCGTGCCTGGCCAACAAGAAGGATTGTCACTTCCTATGGGAGACGCTGGAACCAGGGACGTTTTTCTGAACATAGAATGGCCAGGACTCTCTGGGACATTAAAAAAACTGCAGTTCAGTAACAGCCAGCCAGGGCAAGAGAAGCCTTGGTGCCGCCATCTTGGGGCGGAAGTCACCACCATGCCCCAATGAACAATCGAGCACAACCTTCCTCGCAGACGGTGGGAGACACTCAACCAAGAACAAGGCACTGGGGGTCACGAGGACGGCAGAGTGGGTAGAGGCATGGGTAGGCCGTCTTCAATTCTTTTTTTTAATTTTTTTTTGCTTCCGGGATGAGCGGAGAGGAAGAGGTCTGGAGGCAGGGTGGACGTCTCGGACTCATTAGGGCTGCATCTCAGCACGAAGCATCCAGGGAAACCAGCAGCAGAAGAGTAACCTGCGACAGAGACAGAACACAGCGTCATCACAATACTTGTTAGTGGTATATGTGTGCTGCAGTCTACCATTAGTATGGCCACTTGGCACTGAGGGCTTAATGAATTGTGTAGGGTTGCACAGGACTGGGTTGCTTGGTTTGGGTTATCCTTCGTGGCACTGGGCTATCTGAATTGCGTGTTGCTACTTTGTACCGAGCTGTCTGGAATGTGTGTTGCTTCACTGCATTTGACAGTCTGTTTGTTTGTGTGCCTGTGTCTGTGTTTGACTTGCCAAGGCTTGGTGTAGTGTGTGCATTTGCGTTTAACATTTTACTGTAATTGTGTTGTATTAATATAGGGTTTCATTCCTATTATGAGGGGATGGGGAGAGGATGTGGTCCGTCGGCTAGAGTGCTGACTTTGGTGCTGGAAACCAGGGTTCGAGCCTCGGGGTCGCCTCCATATCCTGTGATTCTGGGCATATCACTTAATCTCCCCGTGCCTGAATGTATCCTTGCGTAACATAACCGGTGCTCATGTAAAGCGCTCCAATACTTTCGGGTTGAGTTCGCGCTACATAAATCTGCATTAAAAAAAAAAGCGCTGACGTACACTAGCAGACAGGTAGCTTGCTAGTGAAGTGGAATGTTTGGTTGGAAGAATGCTGAATTTCAGTGTGGTCTATGTGGAACGTGTTTTAGTGTTGCAAATGAATTGCGCTCTTATCCTTAAGTTGATTGCTGTGCCTCAGGGAGTAGTAGGCACAAAGGAGTGAGGGCTAGGACACAAGGGTTTAACGTTCATTTGCGCTATCTGGTTAGAGGGGTATGGCTTATGTGGGAACTGTGGGCCAGATGTAGGTAATCCCAATTTACCTATTCTTAAATACCGAATTTTACCGATTCGGTATTTAAGAATAGGTGAATGGGATGCAGAGACATTTTCGGTAAAAATTACCGAATCGGTAAGATTCGGTATTTACCGATTGCCATTCATTCCTATGGGAATGAATGGCAATTGCTGAATCGGTAAATACCGATTCGGTAAATTGGGGGAAACATTCAAGGGTGCCAGGGTGTCACTTTGACACCCTGTTGCACCCCTGAATCGTGCTTGTGTGCAGATGTGGCACACATACATGCCCTAAGGGCATGTATGTTTGCCACATGGCACAGTTGAAAATGCACAGATTTGCATTTTCAAAGGTATTCCTTATTTACCACCAACTTATAGTCAAGTCAAGTCAAAATATACTTTTATTTGATTCATTAAAAAAATCATAAAAGGATGGACAACCATCATAAAATGCAGAGCTTTGGAATATACATTTTTAAAAACCTAAAAAGACTTCAAGTTGATGTCAGAATAAGGAGATACTTATTTTAAAAATAATGACGAATATAACAATGCATTTGGGAGAAATCTGCTAATTAGTTGGCTGCTTGGCAGGGTCGCATTTTGCCAGTTCTTTTGCTGCGATTTTCCATAGTGTTATGGCTCTACAGGACAGAAGAATTGACGACCCTCCGAGACATTTAATGACCGCTGCTCTACATGTTCTTGTTTGTTCCTTCCTTAGAGCCTCCCGGAGAATGGATTTTCGGGGTTCCAATAAAAAAGAGCAAGTACATAGAAAATGTAGTAATGACTCTTCCCCTTGACCACAGAGACAACACTCCTTGGATGGCCATATTTGTTTCCATTTTGGGGTCAAATCCTTTGAGGGGAAAGACCCCATGCGCATCAAAGTCAGATAATGTTTTTTTCTGATGGGAGAATTGTTCCAAAAGGTATTGTTGCGGCTTCAGCCTCTCGTAATCCTTTATCACAGCCCAGGCATGATGTTTTTTTGCGAAGGACGTTTTATCAGTTAATAAAGAGGTCCGTTTGATAGCGTTATTGACTACGATTTTAAATCCGGAGTATGTTGTGAGGGTGAGCCAAGCATCCTCTAACTGTAATGCCGACAGGGATTCCTTCAGGGCTGCTGTAGTTGAGTTAGCTAGGCTCTTTTGGTTTTCAATCTCGACCCAACAGTAGTGGGCTAGGGTGTTATCTTCTGCCTCCCTCATCCTCCAGTAGTATTTTACTAGGGCGTCTTGTCTGGCCATAATCTGATTTTTTAGACCATATTCTAGGCGGATTTGTGCCTGTGAGGTGTGTAGCGGAATTAAGAACAGTCTCTTAAATAGTATAGATTGTGCTGTATTTAGGACTGTGGCACCTTTAGTATTCAGAATTTCTGAGCCGTATGAAATGGAAGGTAAAAATTTTGCAGCAATCACTTTAAGCAGGTGGGCAGTGGAGCATCCTATAAGTTTTTTCCTTAGAGTTTTAAAAGCAAACAACAGTTGTTTGGCTTTCAAGCGACCTTGGTCCAAGTGTGATTTGAAGTTAAGCTTACAATCTAGCTGAAAGCCCAGGTATTTTTAGCACGTAACCCTTGTCAATTGATGCTCACCCAAATTCCAGGAAAAAGTTTTACTTTTCGGTGTTTTAATAGATTTCGAGAAACACATAATTTTGTTTTTTTATGGTTAATCATGAGTTGGTTCGAGGTGGCGTAGTCTCCTACTTCTGTGATCAGTTATATATTAACTTATAGTTGGTGGTAAATAACTAATCCTAAAATGGGAAAAGCACTCGTTTGAGTGCTCCCTACATTGCAAATTCGGTAATTTACAAATTCAGTATTTTAAGGAATCGGTAATTTACTGATTCCTTAAAATACCGAATCGGTAAATTACCGAATTTGCAATTTAGGCCCCCTACATCCCAAATGCTCAATACCGGTCGGTAACGGACGAAATTCGGTAATTTCAGCTGTTACCGACCGGTATTGGGTCACCTACATCGGGCCCTGTATGAGCAGTTGAATACATTCTTCATGTCATTGGAATAGAGTGAAGTAGATTGCAAACTATTTGCTTCTGACATTACCTGCCACCCTCATGAGGGTCTGGGTTATGGTTATTACGTGGGTTTCAATGGCAGTGGAACAGCCTACTAGTCATACAGCAGCTCAGCAGATGCTCTACAGAGTGCACCTAAAAGCAATAGACACGTACTTGTTACAGGCCACTAGGGTAGTACTCTATGGAGTCTGAGGGGTCACTCACAGGACTGCATAGGTTACAGGCAGCCATTAATGGATGGATGCATGAATGAAATGCAACTTGTAACACGTATGGCTACTCCATGTTCTTTTTGCATTTGTCAACAAAGTGGGACGGATATGCCTAGACATGGGTCCCGTGCTCTCCATGCCACTGGAGTCAAGCTATCCTGGCTGATGAGGGGTGAGCTTTGCTCAAAGGCAGTGGCGTCACTAGAGGGTGCAGGGGTTGGGACCGCACCAGGTGACACCCTCACATGGCGTGACACCGTGATAGACTATTTGCGGTCACCTGAGGTTTTAATATGTAACAGCCCGTGCAGAGAGAAAGCCCGTGTAGAGAGACAACCCGAGCAGATGCAGCCCATGCGGAGAGACAGCCCATGCAGAGACAGCCGGAGCAGACAGTCCGTGCAGAGAGACCACCGAGCAGAGAGACCCCGAGCAGAGGCAGATCAGGCGGAGAAACAGCCCCTGCAGTGACAGCTCGAGCCAACACAGGGCACGTGTGCCCCATGTGCTTCAACTCGCCCTGAAGAAGGGGTGGGGGGTGGGGGGATCTGGGGAGAGTTGAAGTCGCACAATATGATTCTTTCGTTTCCAATGGGAAAGATCCCCTCCCCACCATTACACTCACCATCATCACACACACTCATACTAGCTCTATGAATTAACAGCCCCCAGAACCTTGGAATAGGGTGTTGAGGTGAGTTTGTGTGTGTGTGGTGGGGGCAGGTTTTCGGAGTTTTGTAGATACATTCATGTGCCGGGGCATGAAGCTGCTCTTACACTGCTCAGCACGAGGTGTGTGTGTGTGTGGGGGGGGGGGGGGGGTCTGAGAGGAGAGATTCTAACGACAAACCTTTCATTGGTGATTTGTTTTTGATTGAAACAAGTTCGCCTTCGTCTGCCGCAGCAGTAATTACAGGAGCACCCCCCCCCCTTTTAATGACATTAAGTCTGCGTCAGGGGTCACATTTCTGAACAAATAATACAAGGTAAACATGTCTATTTCAAATACCTCCTTTGTTTACAAAAGCGTAAATGTGAAAAAGAGGTGCATGTGTGTACTTGGTAGTGGTTGCGTGATGGTTTGAGGTATTTCAGTCATGGTTTTGTGTGGTTCAATTTGTGATATCACCGTTAGAGAGATGTGAAATTAAGTAAGTGCCTTTAAGTGGAAGAGTACATAGCATAGACTCAACGGAACGCAATGTATGTTTCACGATGCATTATTTAAAATGCTGGTGGTTTTTTGTGCACGTTAGAAGTGGTGCACCCCAAGAAAGGGTGTTTGTTCACGGATATGTATGAGCGCACTAGTGGGAATACAGGAAGGGGAATTCTTTCCTGTGTTTTCCGAAATATCACTTCCTATAAGATTCCATCGTCTATTATTCATAAGACAAAACAGGCCTTGGATGTATTGGCTGTCCCAGTCTTAATAGTAATATTAATATTACATTGTTGATCACATTGTCTGCGTCATTAGTATGAGGTAACTGGGGACCTGACTGCCCACATGAGGGCAGAGTCTCACCAAGGTGATTCTCCAGTGATCATATTTTGCCAGACAGTGGCTGCAGCCCCTAGTATCCATGTAACATAGCCTCCTCTTGACTCCTAGAAGTCTGTGTGGTGCTAAAAGTCGTGAGGGGGTGACACCATAAATTACCCGTATTGAGTGACACCAACCCTAGTGACGCCACTGCTCAAAGGTCATATTGTAGGGTAGGATGTATGACGTTACAACGCATGCTTTTACCACGCATGCTGTTACAACACCAGTTTTACAACGCAAACCTTTACAACGCATAGTGCTTTGGGGTGCTGGATAGTGAATAGTTTAATTTACTATTCCAACTCCAGTCCCCGTGGACACTAGGGAAGGTGTTGGATAGTAAATTAAATATATTCCCTATCCTAGAGCGCCCCCCAGCGCAATGCGTTGTAATGGTTTTCGTTGTAAAACCTGTGTTGTAATAGCACTGCGTTGTAAAAGTTTCGTTGTAAACGATGTTTCCCTGTAGGGTGTGGTAGTACTGTCAATTGTTGCATGAGAAGCCCAGTTTTCAGCTTTTTTAACACTGAAATGGTGTCCTGTAAGCGTATCTCAAGAGGAGCTTGTTCCATGCTGCTGACCATAGATAAAAGGAACGTCCCCCAGCTCTAGAGCAGCGAATTCTGGGGATCCTAGCCTGAGGACTCTTGGCAGACCTCAGATATTCTTGAAGGGACATAGAAGCTGAGTCTTGTCCTGAGGCACCTGTTTCGTAGAGTGCCTTGTGGACCAAAACTAGTGCTTTGAACAAGATTAGTTTCCTCACTGGGAGCCAGTGGAGGGTGCGCAGATGAGGGGACACATGCATTCCTAATGGTAAGTTCAAAATAATGCAATCTGCTTTGTTCTGAACTACCTGAAGTCCTAGATAGAGGGCATTTCCATAGTCCAGGCTCGAGGTTATCAGTGCCTGGACGGCTGATTTTCTTTCTGAGAATAAAAAAAAAGCGGGAAAAACTTTTTTAGTGAGTGCAGTAATCCAAAACATGTGCCTACCACTGGCTTGATTTGTGATTGGAAGGATAGACAGTTATCTAATTTGACACCCACATTCTTAAATGTTACCCTATACGGGACTGATGGGGAACATCTTCAGGTGAAAAAGTCTGCCATGTTTCTGGGGGTTAATTACGGGAGAATATAATTTCGGTTTTGTCAGCATTACAATTTAATTAGTGAATGGCCATCCAGTGGAATACAGCTGTAAGGCAGGCTTTAATGGATTCGCCTGTGATCTTTTCTCCCTTGCCGCAAGAGAACAGCAGCTGAGTGCCATCAGCATATGGTATCACTTTTTCCCCCCAGGGCTTCTACTAGCTGGGCAAGTGGTGTGCAGTACACATTAAATAGTGTTGGGCTCAGAGCCGAGCATTGGGGAACTCCCACTGTTAGCTCACGAGACCCTGAAGAGAAAGGGGGGGGGGGGCAGACCTCCTGTCCTCTACCCTCCAGAAAGGAGGCAAGCGAGTCCAAGGCCTGAACAATTATTCCGATGGATTAGGGACACACTAAAAGTCTGGGGTGCGGAACCGTTTCAAAGGCTGCGTACAGATCTAACAAGATCCGCACTGCCTTCCCACCAGCATCTAGGGTACCTCTGATATATTCTGTTGCCTCCATTAGTGCCGTCTCCGTACTGAAGGTGGGTCTAAAGCCCAATTGGCTACTATAAAGCAAATTGTTGGTTTCCAGGTATAGGGAGAACTGTTGATTTACATACTTTTCCAACACTTTAGATCAGGCCGGTAGAGAGATAGGCATACAGTTGGGCTGCTCTCCCGGCTCCGCCAATGTTTTTTTTATCAGGGGCAAGAAGTTAGCCTGTTTCCAGGAAAGGGTTACAGTTGCTGTCAACAGCAAATTATTAAGCACATTATTACCCAAAGAGTTGATGGTGAGTGCCCCCATTGCTAGTAGATTGGGGGGGGGGCACAGATCTCAAGGAGATTCAGATGTAAGGTTCGTATGACCGCAAAAGAGCCCTCAAAGGGGATGCGCTGGAAGCTTGAGAGTGTAGCTTTAGTTGTAGTAATAGTCCTAGATTGCATTATGTCCAGCAAACCCTCTATTAGCTGAGAGCTAGAGGACAGACTGGCTTGAATGATTGGGATCTTGTTTTGAAAATAGGTAGCCAGATGATCACATCAATCCATTGAAGAGTATTGGGATCTGGCTCAGGCCTCCAGGTACATAAAGTTGTTTTACTACTTGAAATATTTCCCTTGCTTTGTTTCCTGCTCCCAATACCCTTTCCTCCAAATGTATTTGCTTAGCTATTTTCATTTCAGCATAATATTTTCTTGAGAGTTGCCTTATATAAGCCCTTGTCAGCAGTAGTATATTCTTTCACCCATGGTCTTTTCAAGGTTTTATACCATATCTTTTCTGCCCTGAGGCTGTCTGTGAACCATGGGTTGGACGGCTTATTTCTGCAGGGTCTACGTTGGGCAACCAGCGCTAGCTCATCAGTAGTGTTCCAAACCCATTTGTCAAGGAGGCTGACATCATCTGCAACTGAGCCTGTGAGAGAGGGAGCACTTTCTTCCAGAGAGCACACAAACTCCACTGGCTGGACTTTGTGAAATGCTCTTGCGGTGCATGGAATTCTGACTGTCGATGGTAGGGATTAAGTTAGGGCCAGCCAAGAAAACCTAATGAAGTAGTGATCCATCCAAACTTGAGGAATGGGGTCTCCTATTTGCCAAGTGACATTAGAAAACACTTGGTCAAGCACATGACCCACTTGATGTATGGGGCTAAACACATGTTGTGTAAGCTCCAAGGATGCCATGGTATCCAGTAGGGCATCCACCTCACTATCATCCACTTTGTCTATGTATAGATTGAGATCCTCAATATTAAAAAATTTGCATATCTAAGTGTCAGCTACACAAGGGCATTGCCCACTGATTTAATGAAAGAACCTACAGGGCTCGGGTTCTATATATTAGTACCCTGGCCAATGACTGTTAAGGAGACAGGGTGAGGCAGAAGCCCACCTCCTCTGCTCCTTCAAGGTCATTGACAGAGATTTTCTAGCAGGCATACTCTTATTTATAAAACAAGGCTATCCCCCCTTCTATTCAGGCGGTCTTTTTAATGTATGTTGTATCCTTTATTGAGAGCAGTGGCGATTGTAGGGTGACCTCACCGAAAACCACGTTTCTGTCATAAACAGCATGTCTGGGATTTCCTCATTCAGAAAGTCAAGAATATTAACAGCATGATTCTGCAGTGAGCAGACATTAATCAAGGATGCAAAAAAACTACCTATTACTATTCTTAATCATTGGAGTGCAGGTGGTGCTCATGTCCTGTATTAAAGATGTTACTTTCGTAACCACATTGTGGACAGAAATAACCATCCTTAGGTGAAAGTGATGAGACTTGTAGAGTACATTTTTCCACAGACGCTCGACTAAACAAGAAGTCCCTACTGTAGCAGATCGACACTTTATCTTATGGCGAGCCACGGGCAGAGTGGCTGGCGCTGGTCGCTTTCTGGACGCTGACAGGTGCAGACAGGTTTGTCTTTGGAGCGCTGTGCACAGGTTCATCCACGCAGCGTCACCCCGTTATAAGCATATGGCCCTGAGCAACTAGAGAGTGTGCACTTCCCAAATATGGCACCTCTAGTTGTCCCAGATTGGGGAAAATGACTGATTTTAAAAGAGAAGTGAAATTATAACTGCTCCCAACCTCCTGTCAAAGCAAGCACTGCCCTCTAATGTGCAAACTTAATGCAAGTGTAACAATTCCCATTCAAGTATTACAGGCTTTTAGAACTGTTAAAATAAGCTTTTCAGTTAATTATAACAGAGCGACGATCTTGTGCAACAGAGCAAAATTACATTGGAGCTGCTGTGTCCGCGCAGAGTCGCTCTTTTTAAGCATATGCATTGAACAACTAGAGCGAGCACTACCTAGATATGGCGCCTCTAGTTTTCCTAGAATGGGAAAAATGGCTGGTTTTAAAGGAGAAGTGAAACTCTAGCTGCTCCCAACCTCCTGTCAAAGTAACTTCAGCCATTGAGGTTCTCTATGGAGTCTGTGAGGCCTAGAGTTGGTTGCTCTGTTGGGAGTTTATCGTATCTATTGTTCTAATATGTTTTGTTGACAATTGTGATTATTTCGTTTTGTTGGTATTGTGAGCTCAGTAATAACCAACTATATGCAAAACCTGAGCTGTGTTGTGTGAGGGCTAAATATTCTATCTACTTCCAGGTGCACCAAAACCTGGTGGTATGTGGTGGCAGTAGTTGCCATCAACTAGAACTGGGGTACCCTTTGGGTGTATCGCATAACTTTGGTGTCATTCCACATCCCCTGGTGCTTCTACTTCATCACTTTGTGGGCTTTAGACCTTACTAGTTGAGTAAGAGCCAACTAGTTAAGCTCCCTTTGCTCAGAACTCATTGTTGGCAGCCACACTTCTCCAGGTCCAATCAACATTGAGGACTAAACTCCTAAATCAACAAACTGACCAAAATCTCAGCAAGCAATCAACAAAAGACTTACTGCTCAAACTAATGCCAAGCACAGATGCTAGCACCTCATTTTACTGTGGGAGGTTTATCCCTGATTTGACCCACTCCAGCACAGAGTGGGATTCTCAACTACCACCTTTGTGAGCTAAAGACTGGTAACTGAGCACCTGTTACCCAGAACACATTCTTGGCAGCTAAACTCTGGCTGCATCATATCAACAATTCAGACTAACCTCTAGGTCAGCTCAGGACCTGACCCAAACTATTTATTATAAAGATAGGCACTTTCAACAGTCATGAAGGGACAAAGGCAAAGGGGCCAACTCAAAAGTAAGCACAACAATAATGCCTACTTGACAGAAAACCTACAATAGCAAAGATTTACTTTGAAAAAACACTACAGATCTTCCCGGCCACATTACGATATTCAAGAAAGATACCCCAACTCTTCTTTGACTTTCAGTTTATCTCACCACCCTCCATTTCATCCTCCCTATCCAAAATATCCCCTCTACTCAACCCATCCCTCCTTCCATCTCCCTTTCTCATCACACTTTGTAATGCCACCATTAAAGGCAACCCTCTGATACACCACTCCACACTATCCTGCCCCTTAAAAGTGTAAAATTCTTCATCTGTCTCTTAGTCCACACATAAATTATATCCCTTCTCAACAATCACATGCCTGTCTTATGTTCAATCTCCTACTAAAAAAACCTCCGAAGCACAGAAAGAATAATTATACCCTGCTTACTAATGCACATAATTGATCATACATCAGAAAAGATGTAGACCTGGACCTCAAAATAAAATAACGAACTGCTCAATCCTTAAATCTCTCAAAGATGCTAATCCTACTCGTACTTCCACTCTTCCGTTTCACAAATCTGCTGACCAACACCTTCACACTAACTTGAACCACTGCCCTACCTTTTAGATTCCTTATTTACAGTTCCCTTCAAACATTTTGTGTACGTATATCTCTTTCAAACCATCCCAGTAAGGTCACTTCTCATCATACTAAAGCAACTTGATAAATCTACCACTGGTTCCTGCCCATCACTGCTGCTGCTACATAGTCTGGAGCTGCTACCTAGGTAATCTTCAGAACACCCTCCAGAATCTCTCAACACACCCTGCTGGTCTAAGGAATAGCTTTACCCACAGAGTCATAAATCATAGGAATTTAGAATAGACCATACAACAACTTCACCCAGAGGTACTGTTCTACAAAGCCCCAATAATTTAATTTAATACTACAATGCAGTCTAATTTCTTACACCCTCCCTATTCAACCAACAAACGCCTCCAAGCATAATGGAGCAATCCAACAAACTTTCTGCTATGCATTGTTCGCTACCTGGTCTGCCACTTGGGCAGACGCTCTAAGACAATACTTAGCCCTGAAGCAGCATCAGCTAGAGAAATCTACAAAAGAACATACTACGGACTCATCCATGTTCACTGTTTTCCAAGTCTCCGATAATACCCTACAACCTACCAGTCACAAGGGGTGAAGTAGCAGAAAGTGCACCTAAAATCACATAACTTGGGACAATCTCTCCTACCTCCACAATTGACTTCTACCCAGCAGCAAGACCGATAATTAGCAAGACACAACCAACATATTTCTCATCCCTATTTGATCAAAACATCAAGCAGTTGTCACATATGGTAATACATTTTAGCTCACTAAGTAAAAACAGACATCAAATCCATGACCTAATTACTGGCTACAAACCACCCCTCCATTTCATTACAGAAACATGTCTAAGAGAAAATTCTACATCAATGGGGAAAAATGGTTCTCAAAACTTGATTTGAATTCATGGAATCATCAACTAGTACTAAAGCCGGACAGTCGCTACAATACGACTTTTTCAAAGCACTTGGGGCTCAGACTATACAAGTGACTTAACTTTATGAAATTTTCAGCCGTTGAAGGGTTTCAGAACGCAACCAGAAAGACACTATCCACACTCGAATGGGTCCTATACATTAGTGATGGTATTTTTATATACTCCACCACCCAGGCAGATCCCCACAACTGCCTCAAGGCCACCTTCCAGAGTCTGAAAGAGACTGGTCTGACCCTACATTAGGACTAGTGATCATTCTTCGAGTCCAGAATCAAGTTTTATGGATTCATATTTTCCAAGGAAGTATTACAGGTCGACCCCAGAAAATCAGCAGCAATCAAAGAAGTACCTGCGCCAAAGAATGCAACAGGCTTCATTAGCTTTCTGGGTATGGTGACCCCCCATGGCACCAGACAGGGTGCTGGAGGAGAACAATGATGAACTGAAAACCCATGATGTGATAATACCTGAGGGTGCGAATGGAGCGACGACAGGTGGCCAACTGGAGGCCCTGACACCACAGAATCCAGGTGAACCATCAACCTTCACGGGCTAGGTCAGGTCAGGGACCGGGGGTGGAGAAGGCCAGAGCCCTGAGAGAGGTCACTGATACAAACTGAGACCTAATCAATCAAGAGAATTTGTAATTTTGTGTGTGCCAAAGTAGGGGTAACCCCAGATATCTAACATTGGATGGGATGTATTGAGCCACCGAGGCTCAACGTACTAACAGTGACGCAGGCACGTAACCTCTCAGCCAGGTGCGGCCGAGGTGATCAATAAAAGGGGACAAGCCGCTCATGGCTCAGTCTCCACTGTGTGTAGCGGGGTGTCCATGTGACTTCTGGGGACAGTTGGGGGCTAGCGATATCAGAGTGCAGGAGCAGCCCAGTCCCTCCCGCACCGCAGCCGGGGAAAAGGGATCTCCTTACTCTGAGATGAAAATGGCCAATCATACAATTAACACTTTGAAGCCGCCAGTAATGGACAATCATTTCAAGGTATTACAGTGATCAAAACACCAATGGGGAAATGGTTGTAACCAGAGGACCATTATCGCCAAAGGAAGAAAATCTATTCAACTGATAAAAACGAGATTGTTTCAAAGTGCACCTGAAATATTAACAGGAGCTTAGATCCACTCTAAAAGGAGATGAGGAAAGCTTCTATTCTTTCAGACCACAAATTGAAATAGTAAAGCTCCTTGCAGATGTCAATAACTATCACTTCCATGCTTACTGTCTGGCTTTAACCCATTGTTCTGCTTGTTCTTGCAGATAGCCTACAGGAAAGATCAAAACATTACAGTGAAAACACAAGATGAAGGAAGATCTGGACCCTGGGTGAATTCTACAGATTTCATTATTTGTGCTACTATGACATATTGGTCAAGAAACTTGCATGAGCAAATGCTGAAAAATTCACCTACTTTGCTGGATGTTCAGAACCCAATGATGAATTCTTTGGCCATCGTGCAATCAATGAATGTTCTACTTCTAAGTGAGCTACACTAGTTTGCAAGGGGGAGTTAGTCACAGCTCAGAGACCATGGGATATTAGCTCATTCATTATGAAGTAATGAGTGAGGCTGAGGGTTACGAGGAGAACTGGAAGATGCAAGATCACCATTACATTGTGATGTAATAGCTGGAACATCAGCTTAATTAGAGTCGGGAGATCTCAGGGAAAAATTTGCTGAAAGTTCAGGAGAAATGTACTGGGATCATCTTACATTATGATGGCGCACAGTCCCAATCTGAACCTTATTACTTGAAGATGGTCTTTCTCCAGAGCAGGTGGAAACTTGCACCTTCACTGAAGATAGCACAGCCTTAAAGGATGGAGCACCCATTTCAAACTGCTTCAGTGCATGAGGACCAGGGAGTTTTAGAAGAAGGAGGTGTCCCCCCCCCCCCCCCCCCCCCCACACCTAGGCGCTGTGTTAACTGCAACCACTGGTATGGTACGCCTGGATTGGTTCTTGGGACCTCCATGCCACCTCCCAAATGTCACCCTGTGTGCAGTGGTGGGCGGGGCACATGAACAGAGGTATTCCCAAATCTCCATGGACTCCTGGCCTAATGCAAATGATGTAACGCCATTTTGAGATACTGCACAATTGGAATTACCAAAGGGCCCACAGAGGCAAGTGCTGTCCCTTCTTAGTGCAGAAAAGCCCTAGGGGTTACAAAAGAAACGACTGCAGATGTCCACTGCATCCCCTACTGCATTGCTGTAATAGAAACCCTGATGAAAACTGTTTGACAGTGAAAGAAGGACATTTCAACAAGGAAATCAGTGGGGCTAGAGATATACAGGCACTTGGAACTGGCTAACTGAAAAATGCAAAAACTTTTTTATGTAGAGCTTCCTCTTAAAGGTGTGAAGGTAGAGAGGTGTGGTGCATCTGCCAGGGCTGCTGACTTCAGAGCACAGAGTTCATGGTACGTTTTTGAACACACATGATAAAAGTGAAAGCGCTTAGTGTGTGTTCACATGAAGATTTCTATGTGCTTATAAGGATGTGTAATATATGTGCACACACATTTCCTCTGCTCCTAAACAAAATCTACATTTAGGAAAATCATTGTCCCAAACTACTGTGTGTGTCCTGCAACACGCAGGTGCTTCAAAATCCTAAATATATTAACTGTTGTATGATAAAAAAAAAAATCTTTTTTGTTGTTGCTTTAATTGGTAAAAAGGGATCAAGACACTCAACATTGTGTTTTTGGTTTACGTCCAATTATCTTGGCATTGTACGTATAAATGGCCTTCATAGCTTTCTAAATGCCCTTCAACCCATCTTAGGCAATGACCTGGACTATTCTATTGTTTCCCCACCAGCCACCCCTTTCGTTTTACCTGGAGAGGGAGTTTTCCGAAGTGATGTCTTTCGGAGTCCTGACAGCTGTGAAGTTACGCTTTGGCTGGGATACTGAAACAAGAAGAAACATTTGCCTTTTTTGAAGAGTCACATCTGTAAAACATGCCACCAAAGAAACAATCCCCAATTTCATGGACCATCAAAAAATTATAGTGAATTCTGTATAGCCGGTGCAGAAAGTGAAAAATGTATGTTAATATACATGCAGAAGGAAAGTACAGCTACCAGTAACGATGTTTATAACAAATAGCTCCTCCTAATTCTCAAGATTTATATGTGAAATACTTTGTATTTTCAAGCATTATTCAGACCATCTGAATCTCGGAATAAGGAGTCCGCTTTCATCTCCACAGTATATCTACAAATACCATACTATAATGCAGGGGCCGCTCCTCTGTAATGGCGGCGCAGCGTCGCCCCACTGGTCAAAGTCAGTCACAGAAATATAAAATTATAATAAAACAATAATTTAATTTTATTTTCCGGCGACTGACTGGGCTGATGCCATTGGAGTTTGGGGCAGGCTGGGCCGTGGCAGGGGGAGGAGCGATGGGCACTCTAAATAGTGCATGTCATTTAGCCGGCAGTCTTATGCCGGCCAATCTGACATGCGCACTTCTATTTCTCCAACCCAGCTGTGTTGCACAGCCAGGTTGGAGAAACAGCACAAACTCCCATGCAGCTGCAGCCTGCGGTGGGGCAGGGTGGAGGGGGGGGGGGGGGGGGGGATTTCGACGCACGATGACGAGGGGAAATTAAATAAATCATTAATTTTCCCTCGTCTTTGTCTGTTAAAAATCCCTCTCACCCAGCCCCACCACTCTTACCTGCATGGGCTGCGCCTGCTCCCATGCACTGTCTGAGTGTCATACCAGGCAATTCAGACCAATCCTGGTGCCGCTCTCCTGCTAGTTAAAGCATGAGAGCAGCGATCGTGATTGGGCAGGCAGCCTGTGCTTTCGCAGTGACCGCCAAGAGCAGAGAACCACAGAGACGTATGTTGATATCAGCAACAGGTACGTTTTAAAAAATTATTCCTATTCCTCGTCTCACACGGCCCTCCACTCTACTTTTGCGGCAGCCGCCACTGCTGTAATGACACCTTCTTCTATATGTTTGTCAAAACTACTCATCAGAGATATACCATAAACAATCATTGGCAAAACTATAAGGTCTGGCCAGCTTGCAATTTGTTTTTTACATTTTTGTTTTACTTACATATGCAAAATGCAAAATAAATTGGGCGAGCGTATAAAAATCATAAAAAGTAAAGAAATGCCCCAGCAGCCTAGGCACACCCGCCCTGGCACTGAAGTTGGGTTCTTATCAGGCAGCTGGACACATGTGATCAGGCAAAATGCCCTCACTCTAAGTGCCAGGCAGCAAATAGATTGAGTGATCTGACCTATAGACCCATGCTGTAGGCTGCTGAGGGTGGAAGCAAAATTAATTTATGAATTTCTTGGAAAACATCAGGCTGCCTGGCTTCCTAACCTCTGTGCTCTAGTTTTTCATAGGGATCTAAACCCAGGGGAAGAGCTTAAAAGGATACACATTTTATTGGCTCCTGTTTTAGTAGAAACTCAAGCTAAGCATCACGTGCACTTTTTATGTACATTCGAAGTCACCCCAGATTTCAACTGATGGAAACTGCCTGTGCAAAGTTGTGTACCACTTATGCATATTAATCCCAATCTATTTTATACATGCAGTTATTTAGTTATTGGTAATTTGTAAGGTGCCACTAGAAGCAGCTTCAGAGTGTCAGGAAAAGGGAACAGGGGACATGAAGTAGGAGCAGTGGCGGCTGGCACTAGTGTGGTGAGCGGGGGATGTTGTAGAAAAATAAAAACTTACCTCATAACAGCATCTCTGCTTGCCGTCTCTCCTGCATCTGGAGTCCGGCTGGAACGGGAGCAGGAAACACACAGGCTCCCCTAAGCCAATCACAACACTAATGTCAGCAGCATCCTGATTTGGTCTCAGCGCCATGGTTCGGTGCTCAGACAGGGACTATGAGCACACATGGAAACAGCAAAAATGCGAGAAATAAAGCATTTCTCCTCATTTCGCCAGGTTAAGACCAGGTTTTCCCTGGTCTTAATTTTGACGCTGCTTCCTATGTATGCCACCCTTGTACCTAGGTGGCAGCATCAAAAGCAATGAGTGTTACGGTGGAATGCCCAATGCAACACCAATTGCCCATACCTTTCATAATAAATACAGCATGAAAGGGTGTCTTATTTACAAGGCGGTGTTAAGCCACGTTAAGTGGCTTAATTCTGCCTTGTAAAAAAGGCAAAGTTCCTATCGCCATCACAACATCACTAAATGTGTGGTGGCGATAAGGACTTGTAAATATACCCAAAAGTGTTAATAAAGTATTTACTTCCCAGAGCAAGACCTTTTATGCGCTGGAATTGTGCCCTTGAAGCAGCACAAATGGCATTCTGGCTGCATTGCGCTGCACTAAGTCAAGAGGGTGTTCCATGGGTGATACTTGGGCCCTACCATCCATGGTTTTTGACAGCAAGCCAGATCTACAAAGATTGTCAGGCATGGCCTTGCATAAAAAATAATGCCTGCAATGAAAAGGCGCCCCTTGACACAAAGGCCTGAATTAACAAACATTTTATTCTGGGTTTGTGTCACGAAAGTGGAGCAAACCTGTGCAAATTGTTCTTTTTAATTTACTTTCCATCCCAAAACTTGTTTTGTGCTGGACAGTTGCCTGAATGTAACACAAAGCAGTGTAAATCACTGCTTTGCATTACTCTGTGATGGGCGTTCCCATGCAACAACCCATATTTTTTGACAAACCTACTAACAATAGTAGACATGGTTTTGTGCACAAAAAATAACACCACTTTAACGTAGGTGTTAAAAAGGATAAATGTTTTTTATTTTCTCTAACTTTTCCAACTTTGCATCTGTGCTGCACTGTACAGCACACATCCAGAGTAGGAAAAGTTTTAAAGTTAGTCAAAGAATAGTATTTTATACTGGAAGGATATCCTACCACTACAAAACCTATGCTAGACTCATACAGACACCTTTGCACAGGAAACATCCATTACAACGCAATCATTAAATCGCACTGCTTTTACAACGCAGCTGTTACAACGCAGCTGTCTTTACATTGCATGCCATTACAACGCATGCTATTACAACGCATGTCACTACACGCATGCCATTACAACACAATTTTTAGGGTGGGTGTGGGTTTTGGGGTAGATGGGAATAGTAATTTTTACCCCTACACTATCCAACACTTACCCTACTGTTACACTCACTGGAGTGGGAATAGTAATTTTTACACCTACACTATCCAACACTTACCCTACTGTTGCACTCACTGGAGTGGAAATTATAATTTTTACCCCTACACTATCCAACACTTAGCCTAATGTTGCCTTAAAAGTATTATGCGTTGTAATGAAATACGTTGTAATGGAAGATGTTGTAATGATAGTTTTAAAAATGCGTTGTAATGGCATGTGTTGTAAAATTATGAGATGTATAGTAGTTGCAATGTAAAAAAGGGCTGTAAAAGCATGCGTTGTAATTGTTTGCGTTGTGACATCATATAATCCCTTTGCACCATGGCGCACAGGTATGCGTGGCATTCGGCAGCCTAATTGTGCATCAGTGCTAGGGAGAGAGCAGGATAATTCTAGATCTTTGTAGATATGGAAACACTGCAATGTTTGGTGCTGCGCCTTGTTGTGTGAAAGTTTTGAACCAGAGCCGAGCAAAGCGTTATTTACGCTACTTTAAGAACAACATGTTTGCACTGGAAAGTAAATACTGTTCAATGGTATGTATGGCTGTAGATACACATGGTCTGCAAACTCCTGCCATCTAGTGTTGGGTCCGGAGCTGTGCAAGTTGTTTTTCTGCAAAGAAATCCTTCGAGTCACAAGACAGAGTGACTCCTCCTCTCAATGATATTGCTCATGGACATCAACACCTTTGTTAGACGGTATTATCTTCGATAGTGCTTTTCAGCTTCTGCACTGCACTTTAATTGTGTTGGTTTCTGAATTATTCCGCCTGCCGTTTGGGGTGCCGCCCATCTCGGGCCTACCTTCCCGCATGTCACTGCCTCCATCGGAGATGTGCTTCTAATGGAACATACACCATTTTGATTCTGCTCGCGTTTCCACACAAAATATCCGCACACCGATCAACACCTCATGTGCAATCTGTGCCTTTCACCCGACCATAAAGAAGCCAACTGCGATACGTTTAAGTTGTTCTGGTCCAAAAAGACCATTTGGGATCCTAAGGCTCGAAGGTCAAAAATGTTTTGGAAGAGAAGGGATGACACTCCCAACCATTTCTCCCAACTATTTCGGTGAAGAACATGCACAGGAATAGCCAACCGTGGAAGAAGAGGAGGCTTTCTCTATCATGCTTTGTTATCAACACCAGTGTGCATCTTAGAGGACTCGCATGGAGTGCTTAATTTGTAAACCAATAAGTGCCGGGGCTCTCGTCAGGAGGCCTCTGTAGCATGCACCACACATTGCCCCTGCCAGCTGGCAATGACAGTACAAACTCAGCTACTAACCATCACACATAACTGTTGTTGTGCTAATACCTATATTAGCCAGACAGCGCCACCATGTGACAGGCTGTCATAAGCCCCGGTACTGGCAATTAGGTGCCGGTGCTGAGCACCAGAAACCTCCTGCTCAAATTAAGCACTGCTCGCATGGCTTAGTTGTTCAGGATTCAAGCCAGAGGTCCAGTAGGCAATCTTGAATATGCCTTTTGATAAAGAGCACCATTTTGGGCCTGAGGTAGATACTACACTTGATAAAATGACAAAGGACACCGAAAGAGATGAAGTCACAAACTCCCACTCCTAGAGGCTCCTTTTGTCGCTCAGGCTATAAAGGTGGATATAAATCCACCTCCACAGACATGTCCCCTTCCCAACAAAACCAAACCCAATCCAACTACCGTATGGGTTATTTCAGAGGTTCCTCACAGAAGGGAACAAAAAGGAAAGGGGCAGGGGTGCCTCCTCGCGCGGAGAAGTACCCACTGCAAAGCAGTGACTATCCAATATTTTCCCTTAACCACACAACCCCTGTCAGGGGCAGACTTCAGTTCTTCTATCCACTCTGAGATTCCATCTCCACAGACAAATGTCGTAGCCATCATCCAACAAGGCTATTGTCTGGAGCTCATTTCCACACCACCCAATATTCCACCCCATTCTCACCCGTTGCCACAGGAACATCGGACACTTCTCAAACAACAGGTCCAAGCCCTTCTTCTTCAGGGGGGCATAGAACCTGTCCCACTTCAACAACAAGGCTCAGAGGTATACTCTTTATACTTTCTGATCCCCAAAATGGACGTGTCATTAAGACCAATCCTAGATCTCGGACCTCTGAACCACTACACCCCATCAGAGCTCTTCCATATGGTCACTCCACGGGATGTTATTCCACTCCTCCTAAGACCTAAAGGACGCCTACTTTCACATACCAATACATCCTAGTCACAGCAAATATCTCAGATTTGTTGTAGCAGGCAAGTACTCTCATTTGGGGTCACTACTGCACCTTGGGTATTCACCAAAATGCTTGGCCGCGCAGCGGTTGCAGCACATCTGCGAAGACAAAATAGTCACAGATATCCAAAGCTGGATGATTGGCTCATCAAAGCTAGCTCTTACAAACAATACTAACAGGACACTCTGGTGACAGTGGATCTGCTTCACAAGCTAGGGTTTACTACCAATAGTCCCAAGCCTCATCTTCAGCCTCTACAAGTTCAGCCTTACTTGGAAGCAATCTTAAACACACAGTTATGATTAGTCTACCCCAATCCCGCTCATATTCAGACCTTTCATGTAACTATATCACAGTTCCAGCCAAATAAAACACTCACAGTAAGGACTGTCATGCATCTGCTCGGAATGATGGCTACTTGTATTGCCATAATTCCCCACGCAAGGTTACAGATGCACCCTCTATGCCATTGTCTAGCTCAACAGTGGTCTCAGTCACAGGGTCACCTCCAGGATCTAGTGTTGATAGACTGCCAAGCTCACTGTTCTCTGCAATAATGGAACACTAACAATCTGTTAAAATGGCGGCCTAGACCCTGTTCCTCACATCACTCTCACTATGGACGCACCAAACACTGGTTGGGGTGCTCACCTACAAGACTTGACAGTACAAGGTCTGTGGGATGTCAAACATCAATCTCTACACATCAAAAACCTGGAGCTTCTGGCAGTATTTCTGGCACTGAAAGCTTTCCTTCCTTATTTGTCAAACAAGGTTTTCCTCATCCGAATGGACAATATGACAGTCATGTATTACCTAAAAAAACAGAGGGGGAGAAAGTCTTCACAAATATCACACCTGTCTCAGACCATATGAAATTGGGCTCTTCAACACAACATTCACCTGTTTGCGGAATATCTCCTGGTCTGATTTTGCGGACCTGCTCAGCAGGATGCAGCAATAGACCCACAAGTGGGTAGTTCACCCACAAGTCCTCCTTCCCTACGTTCAAAGGTGGGGTGCCCTCATATTGACCTTTACGCCACAACAGAAAACGCAAAATGCCCAAACTTTGCCTCCAGATACCCACACCCAATATCCAAGGGCAGCGCACTATGGATGAGTTGGTCAGGGATATTTGCCTACGTTTTTCCACCTCTCCCTCTCATTCCATTTCTGGTTCGGATATTTAGGCAAACCTCTCGAGCCATGATCCTTGTAGTTCCCACATGGGCGTGTCAGCCCTGGTTCATAAAACTGTTAGTACTCTCAATAACTCCACATGGGAATCTACCCAATAGAACAAACCTTCTCACTCAAAATCAAGGACAAATCAGACACCCAAACCCCAAAACACTTCTTGTAATTTGGCTCATGAGGTCATAGAATTTGGTTACCTCAATTTACTACCAAAATGTATAATCATTCTCAAAGAGGCATGTAAATCCACAATGAGAGCCTGTTATGCTGCAAAATGGAAATGTTTTGTTTGCTACTGCCAGTCAAATCAAATTGACCCTATTAAAGATACAGTAGAAGACAATATCTACTACCTAATGCAGTTGCAGAAAGCAAATTCAGCCTACACTTCCATAAGGTTACACCATGCAACAATGGCTGCCTCTCTCCAAAATAGACATCATCACTCATTATTCAAAATCCCAGTCATCAAAGTGTTCATGGAAGGAGTCTAACGAGTTATTCCACATAAGGTTTCTCCAGCACCCTCTTGGAACCTTAACTTTGCTTTCAACAACCCATCCTTTTTTGGTGACTCATGGGTCCCCCTTTATGAGCCTCTTCACTCATGCCCCCTGCAATTTCTTTCCTGGAAAGTGATATTCTTAGTTGCTATTACCTCACTTAGACGTATTAGTGAGCTCCAAGCTTTAACCTTGTAAGAACCATTCTTCAAAATACATAGAGACAAATTGGTTATTCGTACTGTAGGAGAGTAGGGTCTGCAATCCTATGATCACCCAGATTTTTTGCTTTTGTTTCACTGGTTTACGACTTTCTCTGGCTGTGGGCCTGCCAATCAGACCCACAGCCTGGCTGTTCTCTCTCTAAATTACAACATGTACCCTAGGTGCATTTACCAATTGGTACTGGGCCACCTTATCAGACCCTGTAACTCAGGGCATAGGTGTACCCAGGGCTGCCAGGGGCTGCAGCATGTATTATGCCACCCCTGGCTGGCCTCCTAAATTTGACACAACTGGCTGCATGACAGCTGGGGCAAAGTCGTGTAATCACCCTTTGCTGTAGATATAGTATACCTATATCTAACCCTAAAATGGACACACAGATTCCTATCAGTCACTCCTATGGCAGGCCTTAACAATCCTGAAGGCAGAGTGCTTGGAATCGTGTGAGATGGTGCTCTGGCATGAGCTGAGCCTGTCTGCAGCTTGCGGAATCAAGTCCTAATAGCTGTTCCATGATATCGCATACCATATACTCTTAAGTGCATTATAATCCTCGCGGTTAAATGCTATCTTTGGTATTGCTTTATCAAAACATGTCGAGTAAGGTGTCATACGAATTGGAATACTAACCCCTCGCCAATTCTGGCGACGGGGTTAGCATTCCACCCTTCTAGAGGGACACGACATGTATGTAACTGTGAACCCCGGTTAAAGTTAACTAAAGCCTCAGCTCCACAAAATGGATGCTGCCACCACAGACACGAGTCTGACCCCCTGTAGCTGGGAGTCCTTCCAGCGAGGGGAGCCTGGACAAAGGGTTTCCTGTCAGGGGCGGTGCTAGCACCGTCCCAGACATGGTTTTGTGTATCCTGGGTAGGCAGGGCTTTTCAGGAAGGTGACTGCTGAGTGGCACCCCGGTGCTCACTACGCATAGGCCGGTCAGAACCAGTTCCAGGGGCACACCAGCCCCTGGCCTGGGGAATGTCCGGCATGGCAGAGGGGTGTAACCACCCCCCTCCTAGTCCCACCCATAGGCAGGACCTAGTCACCGGGTCAGCCCCCTTTTTTAGTATAAAGATGGTAGCGGGCCCCCTGTTCAAATTAGATCATCTTTGGAATCAAGACACGACTTTCTTCGAAAGGACTTCAAGATTTCTTCTTCAAGATTCTCCCTTGTGGCTAAGGAGTAGTCACCCTGCATCAAGCGGGCACCATCCTAAGAACACTGCGGTCTGCTGCAAGTCCTTCTTCACGAATCCGACGACCCAGCTCGACGAGACCCGGCTTCCCTGGCACCTCTGACCTCTACTCACCTCTACAGCAAAGCTGAGAACCGTGAGTGCGACGAGACCTCGAGGGACCGACGATCGCCAAGACTGCACGACTTCTTTGCAACAAGCCCACCGTGTGCTCCACTGGTGAGTGCTTTGGGGTCCGAGAAGCCCCAACCCTGAGCAGCTCCAGCACCGAAGATCAGCCCTCCAGCATCTCCACGATCTGCGTGGGGCCCTTCTGCTTTTGCGTGCTCACCGCGCTGTGTGGCTACTAGCCGGCTGGCTTGTGGCCTTCTACACGACGCCCGACGACATCACTGCTGCTGGTCTGGTTGCTCCAGACTGGCCCTTGCTTCCTTCTTCAAGAGAGGCACCCCGGACCCTCCTGGTCCACTCCAGACGCCATTTTAGGTCCACCGCGTGGGCTTGAATTTGCCAAGGCTTTGTTGCCCAATCCTGGGTCCAGCGACGCCGACAGCTTCAATCTTCGTGGGACAGCTCGTTCCTCCTTCCTGGTCGCCGACAACGCCTCCTGGTCCGTGAGATCTTCGAGCACAGCGTCACCCACTCACCTAGTCGAGGTGGCTACCATCCGGTGCCCTCCTGGTGCCCACTGACTACTGGCTAGTAGTCTCGAACTTGGTCCCCTCTGCTTTCAGGTGTCATCTTCCTTCGATCCAGGCTTGGATCCATCGAACTTTCTTCACTGGTCGCCTGCCAGCAACTTCTTTCTTCCAGGCTCCTGGTCCGGCAACGAGGATTCCCGACGTCTTTTGAGTCCTATGCAGCTGCAGCCCCTGGGCTAGGTAACTTCGGCATTTCGGTGCCCCAGCATAGCCTCACTATCCAAGGGTCAGGATCCACTTTCGTTTTCTCCCTACCAGGTCGGGTTCGCCCGAGAACACTAACTTTGCAATTACTAGCTACCATAGACTTTGTCCCGCATCTCGCGTGAGAGTGCACACACTGCACCCGAGTCCCCTGGGTCTCCTAGAAGTAATCTAACGATTCTATAGTCAAGTCCTAGCGATTCCAAAGGCTATTAGTACTGTACTTACCTGCTAGTAATTTCGCATTCCACTTTCAGAGTATATGGTTTTCCGTGCCCCTTGGGCATTTGTATATACTGTGCTAACTTAAGTATTTTTGTAAGAGTTTTGGTTTGTGCTTAGTACCCTGTCCTCATAAAGAGTACAGGGCTGTTGTGATTCTTAATAAATAACTGTTTATTTTCACAACACTTGTGTGGTGTCCTTTCACTTGGTATTTAAGGGGTATATGTGTGGTAAACAGCTGGCTTAACACGCCCTCTCGAGTCTTTAGCCTTAGACTGCTCGTATCCACGCTACTAGGATAGCTGGTCTATAAGGTTGACTTACAACCAATCATCAATAAGGGTTGCTGGACTGATACATAGTGTTCACTAGAATAGTGAGCACTGCATATCAGGCCACCTTCTCACATTGGTGAGCAGCGGTTGGGATTTGAGCTTGCTGTTGTTTTACCACACGTATCCTAAGAATATCTTGTTGAAAGATCACATAAGTACTGTTAGGTACATATAACTAAGCTTAGAATACTCTGAGTTCTACTGAACCAGCTGTTGCAGCTCCTCAAGGCTTAGCACACCTTGGCTGCAACTCTTAGCAAGGGATCAGTAGGCAAACACATAGTGTAGGTAGGTGCATCACTTACACCACACTAGAAACAGCATGTCAGACAAAGGAGGAAACTCTGAGTCTCCCCTTGTGTCAGTGGACCCTCCACAGGTCATCCCTTCCAGATATGCTGTTCTTAGCTTCAGGGAGTTGAGACAGGTGTGTACCTCCAGGAAGATAAGACAGGGGTCTAACCCCACCACTTCCTTTCTGATTGGTCTCTTAGAGACTTATGATGCCAGGAGGGCTGGTAACCCAGACCCTTCTAATCCAGATGGGAATATGCCCTCCTTACAGGGACCCTTTGATAGCCAGGAACATCCCCTCCAGGAAGCAGATGATGCTGAGGATGAGGATGAGGATGAGGACCAGTTGTCAGGGGATGAGGCAGATAAGGGACAGGTAGAAGTCAGTAGACTAACCAGGTCCAACTTAAGCAGACATGAGATGGGTACTGGGGAACCCCTGGGGCCACTCTCAGGTCAGCTTAACATTGGGAATGGACGAGCCAGATCTCTATCAAGAGGCTCTGGCAGATCCCTTCAAACCAATGGCTCTCACAACTCTTCTCAAAGAGGGATGACTTCCCCTCAGAGGAGAGTGTATGAAGCTAAAGAAAGGGCAGCCAATCTGAGGATTGAAAGGGAAGAACTTGCCCTGGCCAAAGAGAGGCTTGCCTTTGCTAGAGAGCAACAGTTAAGTGGGGTAGTCCCCACTGGTGGCAGCATAGTACCTAGCAATAGGGAAAGGAGTTTTGACACAAAACACCTGGGTAAGATAGTGCCCCCCTTTAAACAAGGGGATGACATCCACAAATGGATTACTGCTTTGGAGAGGGCCTGCACTGTGCAGGGTGTTCCCCAGAGTCAGTGGGCAGCTATCTTGTGGCTCTCCTTTGAAGGCAAAGGTAGAGATAAGCTCCTCACTACAAGAGTGGAGGATGCTAACAATTACCAAATCTTGAAAAACACACTGGTTGAAGGGTTTGGCCTAACCACTGAGCAGTACAGAGTGCTGTTCAGGGATACCCAGAAAACTCAGTCTCAAGATTGGTCTGACTTTGTAGATTGTGCCACTAAGGCTTTTGAGGGCTGGTTGCTGGGCAGTAAGGTTACTGATTATAAAGGATTGTACAATTTGATGATGAGAGAACACATTTTAAACAATTGTCAGAACCAGTTGTTGCATCAGCATCTTGTTGACTCAGATCTGACCTCTCCCTAGGAATTGGGAAAGAAGGCAGACAGATGGGTTAGAACAAGAGTTAAACAGAACCAGGGCCAGAATCAAGGTGGTCAGAAGAAAGCAGACCAGAAGGGTAAAGATTCTAAGGGGGAACAAAATGACCAGAAGTCTTCGACAGGTCCCCAACAACCCAAAGAGGGTGGGGGTCAGGCTCCCCAAAAGAAGAAAGAAGGCCAATCTAAAAGGTGGTGCCAATACTGCAAAAGTAAAACTCACTGGTTTAGTGAGTGCACCAAGAAAGGAGGAGGGCAGGCTCCTGCCACTGCAGCCCCTAAGGCACCTGTGCCCCCTAGTACAGTCAGCAGTGGTAGTGCACCTCCCAAGGGTTTAGTAGGGTTAACCCTGGGTTCTGAGGGGTGTGACAACTTAGTTGGTACACTCACTCAGGCTGTCCTTGTCTGTACAGGGGATGTGGATATGTCCCCTGACATAAGTCCCAATACTTTGGGCAAATACAGACAGACACCTTTCATTAATGGAAAAATGGCTCAGGCCTATAGGGACACTTGTGCCAGTGTCACAATGGTGACACCTAACTTTGTGGACCCTGGACAGATCATGCCAGGTACAGAATTCCTGGTGACCAATGCAAGCAATGTCACTACCAATCACAGTATGGCAATTGTAGCTTTCTCCTGGGGAGGGGTAACTGGCCAAAAGAAGGTTGTAGTTAGTTCAGACCTCCCAGTGGATTGTTTGTTGGGCAATGATTTGGAGTCATCACAATGGTCAGAAGTGGAGCAGAGGACTCACATGGAAATGTTAGGCTTGCCAGCACATGTGTTTGCTGTGACCAGGTCACAGGTCAGGAAATGCCCCACTGAACAGGTGCTGGATCCTGGAACAATGGACCAGACACCTCCCAAGAAGAAGAGCAGTAGGGTTAAGGCTGTGCCTTCCCCCTTGCCCCAGGTTGAGGATCAAGTCTCAGAGGAGGCTGACCTACAGGAATTGAGGGAAACTTAGCCCAGAGAGTTTGAACTTGATCAAGTTGAATTCTTGGGTTCAGGGGGACCCTCAAGGGAATACCTGGGGAAGGACCAGTTAGACTGCCCTTCTCTCGAACCCCTCAGGCAGCAGGCTGCTGCTGAGGCTGCTGGGAACGCCACAGGTACCCACAAGGTATACTGGGAAGATGGACTCCTGTACACTGAGTCAAGAGACCCCAAGCCTGGCATGACCAGGAGGCTGGTTGTACCCTTGTCTCAGAGAGGTTTCCTACTTACCTTGGCCCATGAGATTCCCTTAGCAGGTCACCTAGGCCAGACAAAGACTTGGGACAGGCTTGTCTCACACTTTCACTGGCCTCACATGAATGAGGATACCAAGGAGTTTTGTCGCTCCTGTGTCACTTGCCAAGCCAGTGGTAAGTCAGGTGGCACAACAAAGGCCCCCCTTATACCAATGCCTGTGGTGGGGGTGCCCTTTGAAAGAGTGGGGATTGACATTGTCGGTCCAATGGAACCCCAGACAGCATCAGGGCACAAATTTATACTGGTGGTAGTGGATCATGCCACCAGGTATCCTGAAGCTATTCCACTTAGGACCACCACAGCCCCTGTGGTGGCAAGGGCCCTAGTTGGAGTGTTCTCCAGAGTGGGCTTCCCTAAGGAGGTTGTCTCTGACAGAGGTGCAAACTTCATGTCAAGCTACTTAACTGCTATGTGGAAGGAATGTGGTGTCAATTACAAATTCACTACACCCTATCATCCACAATGCAATGGGCTTGTTGAAAGGTTCAACAGGACCCTAAAAGGGATGATTCATGGACTACCTGAAAAGCTCAGGCGTAGATGGGATGTCCTGATACCCTGCCTTCTGTTTGCTTACAGAGAGGTCCCACAAAAGGGGGTTGGCTACAGCCCTTTTGAACTTTTGTATGGGCATCCTGTGAGAGGCCCCCTGTGTTTGGTGAAGGAAGGATGGGAGAGACCTCTCAAAAAGCCTGCAACCAGCATAGTGGACTATGTACTTGGTCTCCGCTCCAGGATGGCTGAGTATATGGAGAAGGCATCTGAAAACCTTAAGGCCAGTCAAGAACTTCAAAAAGCTTGGCATGACCAAAAGGCTGTCCTGACTGTTTACCAGCCTGGACAGAAGGTGTGGGTGTTGGAGCCAGTGGCCCCAGCAGCACTCAAAGACAAATGGTCTGGGCCCCACACAATTCTTGAGCAAAAGGGAGAGGTCACCTACCTGGTGGACCTTGGAACTCCCAGGAGCCCCCACAGGGTACTCCATGTCAACAGGCTCAAAGCATATGTCGACAGGAAGGACATGAGCTTGCTCATGGCCATAGATGAGGGACAGGAGGAAGAGAGTGACCCTCTCCCAGACCTGCTCACTCAGAATCCTGATGATGGGTCAGTAGATGGTGTTGTCTTTTGTGGCAGCCTCTCTGAACATCAACAGAAAGACTGTAAACAGGTTCTTCAGTCTTTCAGACATATGTTCTCTCTGACACCCAGTCAGACCAATTGGTGCACCCATGAGGTTGACACTGGTGACAGCCTGCCAGTCAAGAGTAAAATCTACAGGCAGCCTGATCATGTTAGAGACTGCATAAAAACTGAAGTGCAGAAAATGTTGGAGTTGGGAGTCATTGAACCCTCAGATAGCCCTTGGGCTAGTCCAGTAGTTCTAGTGCCAAAACCTCACACCCAAGATGGTAAGAGAGAGATGAGGTTCTGCGTAGACTACAGGGGTCTCAATGCAGTCACTAAGACTGATGCCCACCCAATACCAAGGGCAGATGAACTTATAGATAGATTGGCTTCTGCCAACTACTTAAGTACATTTGACTTAACAGCTGGGTATTGGCAAATCAGGTTAGCTGAGGATGCCAAGCCCAAAACAGCATTTTCAACCCCTGGTGGGCATTATCAATTTGTGGTAATGCCCTTTGGTCTGAAAAATGCACCTGCCACCTTCCAAAGGTTGGTGAATCAAGTCCTTACTGGGCTGGATGACTTCTGTGCAGCATATCTAGATGATATTGCTGTCTTTAGCTCCACCTGGGAGGATCACCTGGTCCACCTGAGGAAAGTGTTAGAGGCTCTGCAAGCAGCAGGCCTCACTATCAAGGCCACCAAGTGCCAGATAGGGCAGACACAGGTTGTATACCTGGGCCACCTTGTAGGTGGAGGCCAGGTTCAGCCACTGGAGAGCAAGATACAGTCAATCAGGGACTGGGCTCCTCCAACCACCCAGACTCAGGTTCGAGCTTTCTTGGGCCTGACTGGATACTACAGAAAGTTTGTCAGGAACTATGGTTCCATTGTGACACCATTAAATGAACTGACAAGTAAGAAAATGCCAAAAAAGGTTCAGTGGACAGCAGGCTGTCAAAACGCATTCGATGACCTAAAGCAAGCCATGTGCACAGCACCTATCCTTAAGAGTCCAGACTACTCCAAACCATTCATTGTCCAAACAGATGCTTCTGAGTTGGGTGTGGGAGCTGTTCTTTCTCAACTGAATTTTGATGGTCAAGACCAGCCCATTGCTTTTATAAGCAGGAGGCTGACACCCAGAGAGAAGAATTGGTCAGCTATTGAGAGGGAGGCCTTTGCTGTGGTTTGGGCCCTGAAGAAGCTGAGGCCATACTTGTTTGGCACTCACTTCAAGATTCAGACCGACCATAAGCCCCTCTTGTGGCTAAATCAGATGAAGGGTGAAAACCCCAAACTGCTTAGGTGGTCCATTTCCCTACAGGGGATGGACTTTACAGTGGAACATAGACCTGGTACTGATCATGGCAATGCCGATGGGCTCTCCAGATATTTCCACTTAGAACAAGAAGACTCACCTGGTCAAGGTTAGCTTATTGTCCCAAAGTTTGGGGGGGGGGTCATGTAGGAGAGTAGGGTCTGCAATCCTATGATCACCCAGATTTTTTGCTTTTGTTTCACTGGTTTACGACTTTCTCTGGCTGTGGGCCTGCCAATCAGACCCACAGCCTGGCTGTTCTCTCTCTAAATTACAACATGTACCCTAGGTGCATTTACCAATTGGTACTGGGCCACCTTATCCGACCCTGTAACTCAGGGCATAGGTGTACCCAGGGCTGCCAGGGGCTGCAGCATGTATTATGCCACCCCTGGCTGGCCTCCTAAATTTGACACAACTGGCTGCATGACAGCTGGGGCAAAGTCGTGTAATCACCCTTTGCTGTAGATATAGTATACCTATATCTAACCCTAAAATGGACACACAGATTCCTATCAGTCACTCCTATGGCAGGCCTTAACAATCCTGAAGGCAGAGTGCTTGGAATCGTGTGAGATGGTGCTCTGGCATGAGCTGAGCCTGTCTGCAGCTTGCGGAATCAAGTCCTAATAGCTGTTCCATGATATCGCATACCATATACTCTTAAGTGCATTATAATCCTCGCGGTTAAATGCTATCTTTGGTATTGCTTTATCAAAACATGTCGAGTAAGGTGTCATACGAATTGGAATACTAACCCCTCGCCAATTCTGGCGACGGGGTTAGCATTCCACGCTTCTAGAGGGACACGACATGTATGTAACTGTGAACCCCGGTTAAAGTTAACTAAAGCCTCAGCTCCACAAAATGGATGCTGCCACCACAGACACGAGTCTGACCCCCTGTAGCTGGGAGTCCTTCCAGCGAGGGGAGCCTGGACAAAGGGTTTCCTGTCAGGGGCGGTGCTAGCACCGTCCCAGACATGGTTTTGTGTATCCTGGGTAGGCAGGGCTTTTCAGGAAGGTGACTGCTGAGTGGCACCCCCGTGCTCACTACGCATAGGCCGGTCAGAACCAGTTCCAGGGGCACACCAGCCCCTGGCCTGGGGAATGTCCGGCATGGCAGAGGGGTGTAACCACCCCCCTCCTAGTCCCACCCATAGGCAGGACCTAGTCACCGGGTCAGCCCCCTTTTTTAGTATAAAGATGGGAGCGGGCCCCCTGTTCAAATTAGATCATCTTTGGAATCAAGACACGACTTTCTTCGAAAGGACTTCAAGATTTCTTCTTCAAGATTCTCCCTTGTGGCTAAGGAGTAGTCACCCTGCATCAAGCGGGCACCATCCTAAGAACACTGCGGTCTGCTGCAAGTCCTTCTTCACGAATCCGACGACCCAGCTCGACGAGACCCGGCTTCCCTGGCACCTCTGACCTCTACTCACCTCTACAGCAAAGCTGAGAACCGTGAGTGCGACGAGACCTCGAGGGACCGACGATCGCCAAGACTGCACGACTTCTTTGCAACAAGCCCACCGTGTGCTCCACTGGTGAGTGCTTTGGGGTCCGAGAAGCCCCAACCCTGAGCAACTCCAGCACCGAAGATCAGCCCTCCAGCATCTCCACGATCTGCGTGGGGCCCTTCTGCTTTTGCGTGCTCACCGCGCTGTGTGGCTACTAGCCGGCTGGCTTGTGGCCTTCTACACGACGCCCGACGACATCACTGCTGCTGGTCTGGTTGCTCCAGACTGGCCCTTGCTTCCTTCTTCAAGAGAGGCACCCCGGACCCTCCTGGTCCACTCCAGACGCCATTTTAGGTCCACCGCGTGGGCTTGAATTTGCCAAGGCTTTGTTGCCCAATCCTGGGTCCAGCGACGCCGACAGCTTCAATCTTCGTGGGACAGCTCGTTCCTCCTTCCTGGTCGCCGACAACGCCTCCTGGTCCGTGAGATCTTCGAGCACAGCGTCACCCACTCACCTAGTCGAGGTGGCTACCATCCGGTGCCCTCCTGGTGCCCACTGACTACTGGCTAGTAGTCTCGAACTTGGTCCCCTCTGCTTTCAGGTGTCATCTTCCTTCGATCCAGGCTTGGATCCATCGAACTTTCTTCACTGGTCGCCTGCCAGCAACTTCTTTCTTCCAGGCTCCTGGTCCGGCAACGAGGATTCCTGACGTCTTTTGAGTCCTATGCAGCTGCAGCCCCTGGGCTAGGTAACTTCGGCAATTCGGTGCCCCAGCATAGCCTCACTATCCAAGGGTCAGGATCCACTTTCGTTTTCTCCCTACCAGGTCGGGTTCGCCCGAGAACACTAACTTTGCAATTACTAGCTACCATAGACTTTGTCCCGCATCTCGCGTGAGAGTGCACACACTGCACCCGAGTCCCCTGGGTCTCCTAGAAGTAATCTAACGATTCTATAGTCAAGTCCTAGCGATTCCAAAGGCTATTAGTACTGTACTTACCTGCTAGTAATTTCGCATTCCACTTTCAGAGTATATGGTTTTCCGTGCCCCTCGGGCATTTGTATATACTGTGCTAACTTAAGTATTTTTGTAAGAGTTTTGGTTTGTGCTTAGTACCCTGTCCTCATAAAGAGTACAGGGCTGTTGTGATTCTTAATAAATAACTGTTTATTTTCACAACACTTGTGTGGTGTCCTTTCACTTGGTATTTAAGGGGTATATGTGTGGTAAACAGCTGGCTTAACACGCCCTCTCGAGTCTTTAGCCTTAGACTGCTCGTATCCACGCTACTAGGATAGCTGGTCTATAAGGTTGACTTACAACCAATCATCAATAAGGGTTGCTGGACTGATACATAGTGTTCACTAGAATAGTGAGCACTGCATATCAGGCCACCTTCTCACACGTACCAATCCAAAATTCCTATCTAAGGTAGTCTCACAATTTCACCTTAATCAATCCATTGAGCTCCCATTTTTTTCCCTCTCCCTGACTGTTGCAGAAAAAGCTCTTCATACTCTAGATGTAAAAAGAGCACTCATGATCTACATAGATAGAACTAAAACTTTCAGGAAAATAGAGCAACTCTTTGTAACCTTTTCCCCACCTCATAAAGGCAATATTCAAATCAGGCATAGCCATATGGATAGTCAAATGTATTCAAACTCGCAACATTAAGGCCAAAACAAATTTACCTGTTACTGCCAGAGCACATTCCACTAGTGAAAAGGGAGCCACTATGACTTTTCTGGGAAATATTCCCATAGCTGACATTTGTAAGGCAGGTACATAGTGTTCAACACACACATTCACCAAACACTACTGTTTTAATATTTTAGTGCACCAACAAGCCACTGTAGGCCAGGCACTGCTACGTACTGTGCAACTCCCACAGGCTAGCCACTGTTTCTAGGAAGGATTGCTCTACAGTCTATTCAGAACGTGTGTATCTACAGTCACACATGCCATTGAACAGATTATGGCCCAGATGTACGTAAATAGCATTTACCGATTCAAAAATACCGAATTTTACCGATTCGGTATTTTCGAATCGGTAAATGCTATGTAGCAAATCATTCGGTAAAATTACCGAATCGTTAAGATTCTGTATTTACCGAATCGGTATTTACCGATTCGGTAATTGCCATTCATTCCTATGGGCCTGGAGGCCCATAGGAATGAATGTCAATTACTGTATTGG
This sequence comes from Lissotriton vulgaris, assembly GCF_964263255.1. Classification (NCBI taxonomy): domain Eukaryota; kingdom Metazoa; phylum Chordata; class Amphibia; order Caudata; family Salamandridae; genus Lissotriton; species Lissotriton vulgaris. The sequence continues at coordinate 904,581,286 of NC_141697.1, read as the reverse complement.
TAAATACCGATTCGGTAAAAGGGGGAAAACATTGAAGGGTGGCAGGGTGTCACTTTGACACCCTGTTGCACCCCTAAGGGCATGTATGTCTGCCACATGGCACCTTTGAAAATGCACAGATTTGCATTTTCAAAGATATTTGTTATTTACCACCAACTTGTAGTTGGTGGTAAATAACGAATCCTAACATGGGATAAGCACTCATTTAAGTGCTCCCTACATTAGGAATTCGGTAATTTACCGAATCGGTATTTAAGAAACCGGTACTTTACTGATTCCTTAAATTACCGATTCAGTAAATTACCGAATACATTTCGGCCCCTACTTCAGAAAAGCCTATTACCGGTCGGTAACGCCCAAAATTCGTTAATTTCGGCCATTACCGACCGGTAATAGCCTTCCTACATCTGGCCCTAGGTTACTTACCCTGTAAGCATCTGTTCGTGGCATGTAGTGCTGTAGATTCACTTGCACCCCTCCTCTCTGGATGCCTGAGGCCGTTGTAGTGACATTTTATGTTTATCTGATATACTTACTTTTAGCATAGACATCGCTTACACTTACCTTACACTCCTTTCTAACAGTCTGCAGGAAAACAATCTAACAAATGAGTTGATGGCCATGAGCAATATCACAAAGAGGCGGAGTCACTTAGTCTTGTTTCAAAAGACTTTTCGAAGAAAAACAACTTGCACATCTCCAGACCCAACACTAGATGGCAGGAGGATGCAGAGCATGTGAATCTAAAGCGATACACACCATGAAAAGATACTTACAGGGTAAGTAACATAATCTTTATCAAGATTTTGCACCACTATGTATGACTTTGCGGCGGTACAAAGTTATAATAAAACTGCTCTGATATGATGCTCTGAGGAATTCCTGCGTATATGGTATTACCACAGATTTAGCACTAAAAGAAGGCATGCCTGTTTTCACATTCTGTCCTACAAATAGGAATATTGGTCTAAAAACAGGTGTTATCCTGATAAAAATGTTCGACCCTTAAGCAATTTAGTGATGAGCTCGATGACTTGGATTGTTATTGTCTAAGTATTTACCATTTCCTTAAATTGAATATATTTTACTAATCATACACAATTTCACTGCATTTGAGGAACTTACTGTGCTAATCATATGGAATGTCACAGCGCTACCACTTTCTCCATGTTCTTGTGCATAGTGTATGATGAACAGCAGTCGGATAGTTCAATCACTGTCACTAAACGTCAATACTTTATAACGCTTTACTAATTATTATATGATTCAATCACTACTTAATTTGAGCTATTGGTTCCAGTGCTGGGCACCGACACTTAATTGTCACCACCGGCACTTGTAACGGTCTGCTACATGGTGAATCCATTTAGCTAATTTAGGAATGATTACAGCAAAAGTTGTTTTTAATGCAAAATGCATATAAAATTACGAATGCCTGCCACCAAAGGCCTTATAGCTATGGGGCTTGGAATAGTTTAAAGTGTAACACTTGTAGGAGAGTGATGCTTAGAAGTTGTGTTGGTAGTGTGATTGGCAGTACAGGCAGGGGCAATAAACGGTGTAAACTAAAATGCTCAAGAAGAGGGCCCTGTCACTTTTTTTTTTTTTCTAAGCTCTGCCCCTTTGTTCACCTCTTTCTTTTTTTTCCCACAAGTTTTTATTAAGAAAAACATTTACAGTACAGAAAGTATTGCGCGGGTGTTACTGTGGATTTACAAATTAAGCACTGATGGTTCTGGTCATGTATTTAAGAGTGCAAATACAAACACTCCAATCTATAGACAATGAGCCAAATTTACAAACATTTTGCGCTGGGTTTGTGTCACAAAAGTGATGCAAAACTGTACTAAATTATTATTTTGGATTTACTTTCCAGTGCAAAACCTGTTTTGCACAGAAAGTTGCCTAAAAGTAATGCAAAGCAGCGCTAAGTGCTGCTTTGGCTTCCTCAGCATCAAGGGGGCCTTCCATGGATGGTACATGGTAAGGCTGGACCAGGCACCGGGCACCAGGATGGAAGGGTGGGGGACTGTCCTTTGTTACTGGGGGACCGGTGTTGCAACAATGCAGCAATACCAGTACCAAAAACAGCAGGCCAGCATTATCCACTCAGCACTCACTTTCATTTCCAGTTTCCCTGTGCTCTGAAATATGTTATGGTTTAAAAGCACCTGCTCCCTGCCAACCCCGTCCTCAGATGTTTATCAAATGAATACATCGGACACAATACACAATCACATCACTCACAACACTGGATAGCATCTGATTCCAGGCAGAGGGGGAGTTTGTGGGAATGTTACTAGTTTCCTTATGTACTGCACAATATTTTTAAGTTAAGTTAGCTCATGATGATGCTTTGTTATATTGCTATGAAGAAGGAAATTAAACCAAATAAAAAGATTGAAACCATAAAAGCACCCGCTGCAGAGTTCTTGTGTAGCTAGCAGTTTTCAAGCAACAATAAATGTGTCAAGATGTCTCTGGTGATTAACCTTCCTGCTTGAGAAAGATTGGAGTTTTGTCTAGTGGCAGTTTTGACTCATCTTTTTTTTAAGTTCAATTTGGTTGATGTAATGTAAGTATGTCTTTTTCTTACTTTATGAGATTTATAGAAGTGAAAGACTTCATGGTTAATAGCATTGGACTTTTCCAGGGATCCTTTTGACTACCACTTCTTATTCAAGAAATGTGTTTATTTGAGTAGTCTAAATCTCAACTTCTATTGATTGGGGAATAAAGCATGCAGGTCCTCTAAGTAGACCTTATGTATTGTGACCAAAGAAGCAATTCCATCTAGAAATGTGTTGTTCTATTATTAAACATCTCAATCCAGATTTCAGTTGCAAATTCTCTATTAAGAATGCTCTGTGTTGCTCAACAGAAAGGTTCTTTTTAATTGGAAGCCTGCAACAAGACACTCTACTCAATGACAGAAGACACATGAAGTTCACCATCCCTGTAATGCACTAAAGCGTATACCACTGGTAACATAAGTATAAGAAATATGCAACAATTTCTGTAGGACAGAATGAAATGAAAGTGGAAATCCAGCAAACACATTATACCTACTAGTAACTTGGTGAACCTTCTTCGCTAAATTACTGTCACTTTGTGAGTCTTTGCTTGCTCCAATTCTGCAACGATAAAATGGATGTTTTACCACAAGAGCTATTACACTACTGTAAATATTCCAAGCTCTAACTTACTTTGTTCATAATTTATGCTACGTAATCTTCCAGTTTGCATTGAATCGTGTGTTTAATGTGTTTTTATTTATTGTATATCAGCTTGTAAGCTTATCTGTGAGGTGCTACAGCCTAGCTCTGTTGTATACTTCCTGGGGCTTGGGTGACTTCATTTCAGCGCACCTATCCACTTCTTCAGAATATTCACTTAATTTAATGATACCAAAACATTTATTAGGAACTACAGAGTGAGCTGAATGTTCCCAATGCAGAGCTGAACATTCATGTCTACTCATGTTTCACAGATTTAAGGGGCAAGGTCAGACTTTGTTATCCCTCTGTACTGTCATTATCATCCTACTCACTAAGGTAGTACCGAGGGTATTTCTCTATAAGTGCATTGGGTTGCATGTCAGCATTAAACAGTAAACCAAATCAGAGACAATCTCACCAACCTAACCATAACATTTTTTTCATGTTCTGTTCCATACAACTAATTGTTTTAAAATGGTTTGCCTCCAAAATTTTGAGTAGAGAATATTGTCGGACGTTAATATAGTAGACAGAATATCAAGGGACAAAATATTGAAAGGTACGTTTGTATACATTTTCTATACCTAACTCCACATCTACATATAGATAGATATAGATAAAGATATCTATAGATATTTTTTTCAAGGTATGTAGTTGTGGAGTTTACATATATATATATATATATATATATACAGAGAGAGAGAGAGAGAGATTCCAAACCAAATTTCATTTCATCAAAAAAACTCCAGGACACTCCAGGATGCCTGATTAGTTTATTTGCAGAAAATGCTCTCTACCAACGCTTTTCACCTTTCGGCTTGATCAAGGTATGGCTTGAGTCCCCATACTTCTGCTTACATAAACATACCAATTGACAGTGAAAGAGATCAAGAGCACTATACAAGTTCAGTAAGACCAAAATCTGTGAGCGCCATTTTGGAATGTCTTTCAAAATGAATACGTCAGTTCATGAACCGGCATACAGAAAACGGTATTCTTTCATTATTTACATAAAGATGCATTGAAACTACCAGGAATGCCTATAGTCTCCTCAATGGGTTCACAACTGGAAATGATTTCTAAGTATATCGATAATTACTTAAGATCCTTTGTAACAGCCTTACCCGCCTACTTAAAAGATATATACACTTTTTAACGATGATTGATGGATTAACATGGGAAGAAGACAAAATGTTGATTACATTAGATGTCACCAGTCTTTATACTTGTATTAGACATGACCTGGGGATCCAGGCCATTATACACTTTCTATGTGCAAGGCCAGTGTCATTGTTATTGTATACAGAGATGTTGATTGAAATTGTGTGGTCCTGATTAATAAATAGCTTTTACTTCTTTGATCAAAGAATATACAAGCAGATACAAGGCACGGCAATGGGTACCTGCTTCACCCCCAGCTATGCAAATCTTTCATGGGCTGGTGGGAGGAGCAGGTGTCCAGTTGCTGGGAGAGTCAAGGTGAATAAATTGTGATGTGGACGAGATTCACTGATGATATTTTTTTAATTTGGAAGGGTGTTGAGAAATCAGCAGCAGCCTTTATGTCATCATTGAATGAAAACAATATGAATCTACATTTCACATCACATACGAGTAGGAAAAATATTATATTTCTGGATGTGGAAATTGCAGTACAGGGCAACCAACTGGGGACTAAGTTACATAGAAAGGAGACTGCTGGGAACAGCCTCATTAATGCTACCAGTGCACGCCCATACAGTCTAATCCAGAGTATCCCCTATGGGGAGCTAATCAGGGCCAAAACAAATTAGAACACAGAAAAAGAATATGTAGAGGAAAAACTGGTGAAGAGTAAGAGATTTGAAGAACAGGCTAGAGCAAGAAGACAGTCAGGCAAGCTATAGAAAAGGCTGATACGCTTCAAAAATATAATCTCTTGCATCCTAAACCAACAGAGATTGCAGGAACTGATAGCCAGGTGAGCTTTATAAAGACATTCTCAAACAAGGCACACAGGATTAGAACATTTTTCAATCAAAATTGCCATATTTTGAAGACTGATTCCATCCTCGAAAAATACGTTCAATAATTCCTCCAAATCACTTTTAGAAAAGGCAGGTCCTTAAAGGACGAGTTGAGCTGCAATCTAGTAACCTCACCGGTTGTTGGGGGGGGCGGATTGGAAGAACGGGTGGCTTTGCATGTTGTATGCATTGCAAAGCATGTGCCAACAGTACTAATTGCACCAAAGTCAAGGTGCCAAACAGTGGGAGAGAATTTTTGATCAAAGGGAGCTCTGATTGCAATACTGAGTTCTGCATATATTGCCTAATCTGTCCCTGTGGTAAATATTACATAGGGCGCACCATACATAAAGCCAAAAAGAGGCTGCTAGAACATCAACGAGCGATAAGGCATAATGATGAACAAAACTGCATGGTCAAAATGAGAAGTTACTGACTTATGTGGTTCTAGATGCGATTAGACCACAGGAAAGAGGAGGCGATAGAGAATGTCGATTGAGAATTATGGAATCCAAATATATAATTGATTTTGAGACTCTGACACCTGTAGGCCTCAATTCCAGCAAAGAGATGGCTATACATTTAGGGTAGGAAGATCCATTTTGTATATTAGGTGTATAGCCAACTATACCTATTTGATTAACTGTGGTTTAACCTGGAATGCGCCCCCGTTTGTGGAGTGATTAGAAGAATTGAATTTAGGTCTTCTCCTGGATTTTATCAAATGGAGTTTTGTAAAACATGAGTGTGTATTTCGTCTCTTTTTTGTGCTGAGTTTTGTAATATGGCTTTTTAATGTATATATATATATATAGTTTTTTTACACACAATTGAAAGAATAGAGAGCGGAGTATCATAACTATTGCAATAAGAACATTAATTAAGAAAAGATAAGAATAAATGTCATCATGCAAAAAATAATTTGGAGATGCCGAACATTGCACAAGCATTATGTGTAGCACAGTGATTATGAATTTGCAATGGCCCACATGGGCATGATTGTTTAATCATAACTGATTATTAGTGAACATGATTTTGAAACATGAGGCATCTGTTTAGTAGGGGCCAAAATTGGCTGAAGATCAATGTATATACATCAAAGGCTTTATGGTATAATTTACATGAACGATATGTATAGAGCATATGCCCACTAGGGCTGGACTACCTGATTAAATACACTAGGAGGTACTGTTATTGAGCTACATAGCCTTCTTACACATGTGCCTTTCAAACGATGTTGAATTGGAAAATATAGGCTAGTGATAAATAGGATATATATATATATATATATATATATATCCTTTTCACGAGTGCTGGTAGTGGAGAAGCACTGTCGGCGGGCGGTCCGAGCCGGGCACCAGCAGTCCCAATTAATTATTTTCACGAATCAGTTCTGTATGAAATGATAGCCCGGACACCTTTTCTGTGCAAATATAATAGATTTAATGGCAACAACAACGCGTTTCGGCGGTTAAGCCTTGATCACGCTTACCGTCTCGCCTCAAGAACATCAGTTTAAATCCACAAACAAGTGCAAAAAACATAGAAAAAGGACTGTTTTGCAGGTACAACCAACATGATGGTAAATGTGTCGGCCATGGGGGGGCGTGGCTTGGGCGCCGATGGCGATGGTCGCCTGAGAGCTCGGCTCCGGGACTAAGCCCGAGATTATCCTGAACATCGGAGGCTGAGGGGCGCCCCAGACCCCTCATTCGGTTGAGCGAGGCGACGACACCCTGCCGGGGGCCTTGGTGGAATTTGGACGGGGGTGGCTACGAAGAACCGCCGAAGTTTGCGGAGTTGCGGAGTGCGACCCAACATGGCGCCCGGACTCCTTTGTCCCCTTGATCGAAACTACGAAGTTGAAGAGGTCTCGCGGGTGTCGACTGGCACCCGGCTTCACCATCCTCGCTTGTTTTAGACATTGGACATTGGCAGGCTCGGACCTTCTGCAACGGGTTCATACTCGATTGGACGACCGGGCGGGTGCCCACGCACTAGAGGGCACCGGGTGCGGGTGCCCTCTGATCCAGGCGGTGGTCTGCATCGCGACTCCGCAACTAGCCACGATTTCCTGGCCAGTCCAACTACATGGGAGGCGCGACACTCTGGCACCACAGATCAACCGAGGGAGTTGGTGGCCCTCACCCCGGAGCTATAGTGGGTGAACGGGCCTGCCCGACCCGGCGACGGTTGTCTCCGCCCCCTCATCGGTGCCCCCAGACGCCATGGCGGTGGCGTGAGCCGAAGCGGCGGAGTCTCCACAGGCTCTGGAGAAGGAGATCGCCCATACCCGACGTGAGAACGAACTCCCGAGAAGGTCGTGCTGGACACCTGTACACGAAGACGCCTACTCCGGGACCCTTACGGAGAGTCCCTGGCAGCATGGGGAAACCTAAAGGAGCCAAGGGTTCCAACCAGACCACCTCGGACTCTGAAGCCCAGGACAAGGAAGAGCATGGAGACCCGAAAAGATCTGGTGGCGCACCACTGCAGCAACAATTTGACCGTGTACTGGAGGCGATAGAGGCAACTCGGTCGGCCCTCCAACAGGACATTGCTCAGGTGGCGACGGGCCTGGGCCTCCTTAGGGCAGACCATGGTAAACTCTCAGACCGGGTCAAGGAGGTGGAGGGCACAGTGAAAACTTTAGAACCGGCGCAGAGAACCTTGGCTGCGACGATAAAGGATGCCTTATCCCGAATTGAGACCCTCGAACGGAGGGCGGAGGATGCGGAAGGCCGCAACAGGAGGAATAACATTCGAGTGGTGGGCCTGCCGGGAAAAATCGAGAATGGCGATATGGTGCGATACTTGGAGACCTGGCGCCGAGACACGGTGGTCCCGGAGGGTCTGTCCTCCTTTTACACTCTAGAACGGGCCCACAGAGTCCCAGCACGGCCCCCACAGCAGGGACGTACCCCAAGGCCGGTGGTGGCGCGGCTGCTACATTTTCGGGACAGAGACCTGATCCTAAATGCCGCCAGGCACAATGGCCCGTTCCAGGTTGCGAACAGTCAGGTGAACATCTTCCCTGACTACACCTACGAGACGCAGCGCAAGCGGTTCTCCTTCCTGGCGGTTAAGCGTGAACTCAGGAGTGAGGGCATCCAATACTCACTCCTATTTCCCGCAAGGCTCCGCGTCATTGTCGACGACAAAACCCAGTTCTTCGACACCCCAGAGGAGGTCTGTGACTGGCTCGAACTGTATCGGACAGGGAAAGATGGTTTTGGCGCCTCGACCCATCAGGCGGATGAGCCGGAACAAAGGAGGCGGTCCAAGAGGGTCAGGAATCGACGCGGCCGCACGGGAGGGCCCTCGACTACGGAGACATCATCGGAGCGGAGGGGAGTGTTGGAAGCTCTGTCGGAACTGTCGGGAGCAAGAGGCGAAGTCATCGAGGAGGAGGAAGAAAACCCGGGTGCTCAGGGGGCACCATCGGACTCGGAGGATTCAGTGGCAGACAGTACCCATACACCGGTGATCACACCGAAATCGGTGGAGGACCTTCTGGACGGACAAGGGTAACAGGGTATGCTGCCTTGGTTTTGGGTGGGGGCCCGGCAGGGGGGAGGCGGTTGCCGTTCTTTCTTGCTGACAACGAAGGAGAGAGGGTTGTGGGGCTCCAGCTCTTGCCCCGGAAGGTTCTGACACCGGGGGGGGCTTGCTATAGTCCTGGTAGCCTGGGCGACGAGGGCCCACTGCCTCCGCCCAGCCCGCACCTGGCCCATAAGGCCTTCCTACGGTGGCGACCGTAGGACTAGTGGGGGTTTTGGGGTTGATATACATCGAGGTTTGGATGGGATCTAGATGGTGCAGTTTGGGTCCTGTTCTGGGGTGGTTGGGGGGGGGTCTTGGTGGTTTGGTTCTGGTTGGGGAAAATGGCCGCCATCAGCGCTGGGAGGATTGATGCTTTTTCTTTGTGGGGACCCGAACGGGGAGACTGTGCAAGAACACTCTGGGACAATGGCTGATGTTGCTAACTTGAAATGTGTTACTTGGAACGTGAGGGGGCTTCACACTATGTCCAGGTGTCACAAGGTCCATGCTTATTTAGTGCGTAGGGGAGTGCAAATGGCGCTGCTGCAGGAAACGCATCTGAACAAGGCGGAAGGGGCGGCGCTTCAGCGTAGGTGGCGAGGGCAGGTCTTTTCCACGGCGTACTCTGCTTATGCCAGGGGGGCGCTAATATGGATTAGGGCGGGAGTCCCCTTCCAGGTCACGAGGACAGTGTTGGACCCAGAGGGGCGTTTCGTGGCCATCTCAGGCACTCTAGGAGGGAGGGACCTGAACGTTTGCTGTGTGTATGCTCCTAATGTAGACCAGACTGCCTTCCTTTCCAGGTTATCGGGCTCGCTGGCCCACTTTTTTGCCGGGCCCCTCCTGCTGGGGGGAGACTTTAACTCCGTAGTGGATGTGGACATAGACCGCTCGCATCCCCCGCTCCCCGATTCCCCGGTCCGGCGGACGGCTAAGGGTCGTCAAGATTGGCAGACCCGCTGGGGTTTGACGGACATTTGGAGGGCGCATCACCCCGCGTCCAGAGATTATTCATACTTCTCGAGCCTTCATGAGCTGCATGTCAGGCTAGATGGCTTTCTTGGTTCGTCCGAACTAGTTTCGGCAGCGGTCCGATCAGAGTATTTATCGCGGACCATCTCGGACCACAACCCCCTCCTGCTGGACATTCGCTGGTTCCCCGGGACGCCGGCAGTACCCACCTGGAAGATGCGCCCTGAGATCCTCGAGGACAGTGTCTTCAAGGCGGACCTAGGGGAGAGAATCACAGAGTATTTTGCGTCCAACGGCGGCTCCGCGAGTACTAGGGCGTTCGAATGGGACGCTTTTAAGGTGGTGGTGAGGGGCTACTGTATCTCTAAGAAGGTGGGCATGCGGCGTGTTATCCTGGCTGATTTGGACGCAGCGGACCGGGCACTCCGCGAGCTCGAAGTTAGCCGCCCCGGACACCCGGAATTGCAAACACAAACGGTAGAGGCGAGGGAGAAGGTGGCGGTGGAGGTCGAACGGCTCCGCTGTTTCGATTATAAGGCCTATACGGTCCGGTCTATTGCGGAGGGAGACAGGTCGAGTGCGTTGCTGGCGTGGTTGGCCAACCCTACGCGCCAGTCCCAAACGACGACAAATATGCGTAGGGCAGATGGGACCGAGGTGTGCACCCAACCGGAGATTCTTAGTTGCTTCCGGCATTACTACGAAAGTTTATACCGCAGTCGCTCCGCACGTGACCCAGACCGGCTTGATAACTATCTTAGCCCACTGGAACTCCGCACAGTGGGACAGGAAGTGGCGGAAACCCTGGGTGCTGATATCGACTTGGGGGAGATCCGCGGGGCCATCAAACGGATGGCGAGGAACAAGACCCCGGGCCTAGATGGCCTTCCGGTGGAGTTCTATGCAGCTTACGCTGACCTCTTGGCCCCTCGATTACTGGTGGTCTACAGGGAGGCGAAGAGGTTGGGTCGTCTCCCTGGCTCGATGTGTGAGGCGTTGGTGGTTCCTCTCCTCAAACCTGGCCGAGACTCATCTGATCCGGGGTCCTACCGTCCCCTTTCAATGTTGACGGTGGACTACAAAATACTGAGCAGCATCTTGGCCTCGAGGCTGCTGGGACATATGAGTTCCCTAGTGCATGAGGACCAAGCCGGTTTCATCCCACGGCGGAATACGACTATGAACATCCGAAGGTTGTTCCGCTTGCTTGGGGAACCATTCGTGGATGCCCCGGCCCCGGTAGTCTTGTCGGTGGACCTGGAGAAGGCTTTTGATAGCCTAGAGTGGGACTACCTATGCACGGTATTACGGAAATTCGGCCTCGGGGAGGGATTTGTTAAATGGACTGCAGTCCTCTACGCTTCCGCTTCGGCCAGGGTTAGATCGGGCCCTTTGATTTCATCGCGATATCCGGTGGAGCGTGGCACGCGGCAGGGGTGCTCCTTATCCCCGCTTCTTTTTGCACTAGCGGTGGAGCCGCTGGCGATGCATCTTCGCTAGGGAGCCCACTATACGGGCTTGTGGACGGCGGCGGGCCCACATTATGTCTCGCTCTATGCGGACGACCTGTTACTCTTCCTGGAGGATCCGGTCGACGCTTTGCGGGGAGCGGAATTAGCGTTAACGGAGTTCGGAGCGGTCTCAGGCCTCCGAGTGAATTGGTCTAAGACCTGCCTCTTCCCGATGCGTAGGGGTACCTCCACTCCTGCGCTACGTAAGGAGATCAGATGGGAGCCCGACTGCTTTAAATACCTTGGGGTATTTGTGTACCACGACCAACCCGACCTCCTGGATGGGAACATTGCCCGTTGCGTTCGAGCACTCCGAGGCTGCATGGACTTTTGGGCCACGCTGCCGCTCTCAGTGGCGGGACGCATCGCCCTACTCAAAATGGTGGTGCTCCCCCGACTATTGTATTACTTCCGAACTTTGCCGATCTGGGTCCCACCGGCCACGTTTCGTCGCCTGCGTTCTATGGTGGTCGGGTTCCTCTGGGGAACGGGCCGGCGGCGGGTGGCCCTTAATACCCTGATGAGGCCGAAGGACGAGGGGGGGCTCGCTGTGCCGGACTTCGAGAAGTACTATCTGGCGGCGCAGCTCCAGACCTATACCCAGGAGATAGCCAGGGAATTCAGAGGCCCGGAAGATAGTAGAGGGACGGGTATGGCCAGGCACGTCCTCTCCTTTATCGCGCTGCGACAACGCTTGGTCCTACGGGACTTGTCGATGGAGGAGCGGACTATCCGACTATGTTGGAATCGGGCTCACAACAGAGGCCACCTACGGACGCCATATGCGCCTGAAATACCGTTGGGGATGCTGACGGCCCTCCCCCACGGAGGGGATTGGTCACGATTGGCGGACTGGGAGGATTCCGGTTTACAGCTCGTCGGGGACCTGTACGAGGACGGAGCGCTCCTGTCCTTTCAGGATCTCATTGACCGCTTTGGGATTCCCCGGGGCGACTTTCTGCTGCACTCGGCCATTGTGCGAGCGATCCAGGCGCACTGGCAGAACGGGCTAGAGGAACCTCAATTGTCCCTGGTGTGCCAGTATGTAATGATGTCGGCGGGCACGGTGAAGGCGGTCACTTGCCTCTATGGCAGGCTGATTACCGAGGGGTTGGTTCCTCTCACCACACTGAAGTCCCGCTGGGAAGAAGACATTGGTAGGGAGATCCCGGAGACGACCTGGTCCCAGTTGGTGAGGCGCGCCTGGAAGGGTACACGTAGCGCCCGTTTCCAACTGGTCCACTACTATGTCCTCCATAGAGCGTACCTGACCCCGGTAAAGATCAGGCGTTATTTTGCCACGGCTTCGGCGGAATGCCCTAGGTGCCCGGCTCAGGAAGCGGACCTCCTACACATGCTATGGGCCTGTCCAGGACTGACGTCCTACTGGCAGGAGGTGGCGACGACTTTGGAGGAGGTGACAGGGAGGCACTTATCATTCGATGTGGCGGTAGGGCTCTTGCACTGGTTCCCCCATACCCCCCGGAATAAAATCTCCAGTAAATTTATTGACCTGGGGCTCCTACTTGCTAAGCGAGAGGTGACCAGGAACTGGAAGGCACGAGCTGGTCCTGCAGGCAGCAGATGGCACAGTGAGCTTTTGAAATGGGCGGCGGGTGAGAGCGCGCTAAGATATCAGCTGGCTTGGAGGCAGGGTAGTGAGAAGGCGCAGGAGGCCGCGTTGGAGTGGGAAACGCTGGTGCAGGCCCTCAGGGATCATTGTACCCCTAGCGACTCCGAAAGTGAAGCAGTAACTCGCCCCGAGTCCCGTTAAACATTAGCATTGACAGCACTATTACCTTCCCCGTGGGTCAAGCAGTGGATTCTAGGTTGATGAGCTCCCTGGCGCTGATGGTGGGGGGGGGGGGGAGGGGGGGTTTCACAGTTACTGGGACTTTCGAGGGGGGGGGTTTATTTTAGGGGTTTTGGGTTTGTTTAGAAAAGCAGAGGACGGACAGTGTGTTATCCGGACCAGCTCCAGCATCCTACTGACCCCAACTGTATTTGCCGCCCAACCCCAGGGATATGGGCTGATTAGCTGTATACAAACGTTATGGAAGGGGGTCGGTGGGCTTTATTCTGTATATGTTGTTCATAATACAATGCTGGTCGCTACTGTATTGTTTTTACTGATTCCTGCAATAAAAATATATTTAAAAAAAAAAAAAAAAATGATGGTAAATGTGTCGGCCATCTTAGTATGTCTAAAAAGCTTAAATAATAGCAATGTGACATATAGAAGTAGAGTTGTGAAGAGCATGTATACATCCAATATTCAATGCAAGCCCAGCATGACGCCCTAGTGGGCAGTTCGAAATGTACACAATCATGAATAATAATGCCCACCAATGGTGATTGCCTGGAAAGGTTGCCAAACAAAAGCATAATGCCCAAGTGGGCAAAACAGGACCTCAAAGCACTGAAATTATGTACTTCGCCCTGGTGGGCATGTAAGGGAAGTCAATGTCTTAAAGTTCTCGCCCCAGTGGGCGTTATTGATGATAGATGTTGTGTCCCTTCAAAAGGTAAGTTCTTCACAGAAAACCTACTCTGCAAAACAAGTTCTAAATGTCTGAAAGAAAAGAAGAATTTAAAATTACTGAAAGTCAGTACTGACAAGCTACGATGCCACTTACAATTTTACTGCAGATGTATTGCAAGCTCTTCATTAACATTTAGGCCACCGGGTATAGTACAGTCGAAGTCGATAATATAGGTCGATTCAAGTTTATAGGTATACAAGGTATACAAGCTACCAACATCCAAGGTGATAAGCATATAGTTATCCTCCCAGGGTATGCCATTAATACTGGTCAGAAAGTGAGTGCTGTCCCTTAAGTAAGTGCTATTAACATCAATGGCTCCATCATTGAAACTACCCTACATCGTAAGAAAACGGCAGGCAACAGCATACTGAGAGCCAATACCTCGCACCCCCGTAAGCTGATACAAAGTATCCCCTATGGGGAATTGCTGAGGGCCAAGAGGAACTGTAGCACTACAGAATCGTTTGAAAGGGAGAAACAAGTGATGTGTGACAGATTCATTGAACGTGGTTACAATAACAAAACCATTCAATTTGCATGTGAAAGAGCTGAAAAGATTGCTAGGACTGATCTGCTCTACTCTACCAAAGAACCAGAGAGTAGCAAGAATGTAAGGTTTATTACCACTTACTGTGGTCAAGCCAATGAGATAAGAGACATATTCAATAAGCACTGGCATGTCTTATTGAATGATGAACATCTCAAATCTGATCTGGCTAGTAATCCTCAGATCACATTCAGAAAAAGTAGATCCCTAAAGGATGAACTCAGCCACAACCATGTCACACTTACCAGGAATATCACTACCAGAACTGGCTATAAGTGTTGTAGAAGGTGTAAAGCGTGCAGGGGAAGTGTTAATTGTGATAAACTGGTGGTTCCTACCACAGGAAAGGAATTCTATATAAGAAAGTACCTGACCTGTGATACCACTTATTGTGTCTACATTTTAATATGTCCATGCAATAAGTGGTATGTTGGTAGTAGCAAACATACAGCCACGAAAAGAATCTTGGAACATCTACGAGCCATCAGAAATAAAACTAAAACATACCCTGTTGCTCGTCACTTCCAGACACACCACTTCAGCGATGAAACCAAACTCCGCATGGTGGTGATTGATAAGATTGATCTGGGAATGAGAGGGGGTAACCGTGAACTTTCCCTGAGGAAACTTGAATCGACCTATATTATCGACTTCGACTGTACTATACCCGGTGGCCTAAATGTTAATGAAGAGCTTGCAATACATCTGCAGTAAAATTGTAAGTGGCATCGTAGCTTGTCAGTACTGACTTTCAGTAATTTTAAATTCTTCTTTTCTTTCAGACATTTAGAACTTGTTTTGCAGAGTAGGTTTTCTGTGAAGAACTTACCTTTTGAAGGGACACAACATCTATCATCAATAACGCCCACTGGGGCGAGAACTTTAAGACATTGACTTCCCTTACATGCCCACCAGGGCGAAGTACATAATTTCAGTGCTTTGAGGTCCTGTTTTGCCCACTTGGGCATTATGCTTTTGTTTGGCAACCTTTCCAGGCAATCACCATTGGTGGACATTATTATTCATGATTGTGTACATTTCGAACTGCCCACTAGGGCGTCATGCTGGGCTTGCATTGAATATTGGATGTATACATGCTCTTCACAACTCTACTTCCATATGTCACATTGCTATTATTTAAGCTTTTTAGACATACTAAGATGGCCGACACATTTACCATCATGTTGGTTGTACCTGCAAAACAGTCCTTTTTCTATGTTTTTTGCACTTGTTTGTGGATTTAAACTGATGTTCTTGTGGCGAGACGGTAAGCGTGATCAAGGCTTAACCGCCGAAACGCGTTGTTGTTGCCATTAAATCTATTATATTTGCACAGAAAAGGTGTCCGGGCTATCATTTCATACAGAACTGATTCGTGAAAATATATATATATATATATATATATATATATATATATATATATATCATGTTGTCTCTTAACTAAATAATGAAGGATTAACATTTTCTGTATGCTGGTTGATGAACTGACGTATTCGTTTTGAAAGACATTCCAAAATGGAGCTCACAGATTTTGGTCGAACTGAAATAGTATAATGCGCTTGTCCTCTTTCACTTTCAATTGTTATGTGTATGTAAGCGGAAGTATGGGGACTCAAGCCATACCGTGATCAATCCGAAAGGTGAAACACTTTGGAAAAGAGCCTTTTTTTGCAAATAAACTAATCAAGCATCCTGGGTTGTCCTGGAGCTTTTTTGATGAAAAGAAATTTGGTTTGGAATTTAGTGGATTACTAGAATTTGTTCAGGACTGCCGCAAGGACAAGCCCTAAACTTCCGGAATTTTTTTTTTTTTTTTTTTAATTGTCCTCATATCCACCATGGTTTTTGAAAGCCATTTAGAATAAGCATTAGACGAGTTTACACAGTATAGTAACTGGAAGGAATCATTTCGTTCGAGAGGAGAGCCACAGATCCCGCAACTGTCTCAGCTTGAAATTCTTTTAGGCTACCAGTGGGGAGGCCTACTGCTGGGCCAGGGCCGGGATATGACCGGATATGATTGAGTTGGCACCATAGTAGTATAATCATTGGACCCGGGGAAAAAAAAAAAAAGAACCCGGATCTTTATTGAGACCATACAATTGAGTGCCAAAAGGTCCTTTTGCATTGGTTTCCTGATCTGGCTAGATCTATGCGTGCAGTCTGTAGCGTTGATGTCAGCCAGTCCCCGTGGGAAGGGGGGGATGGAATCCTTCCATCTCCTGCAGATCTCTCTTCTTGCTAAAAGGATCGTGTAGAAGACCAGGTTTCTAGCTATGTTTTTAGTTGTCCTCAGAACTCCAAAGATCACTAATGGTAAATCTATACTAATTGGGGTACCTAATGATGCCGTGAGAGTCTTACCTATGGCCTCCCAATAAGGTGTTATACGGGGACACTCAAAAAACATATGGATATCTGAGGCTGCCATCAAACCACATCTTGCACATGCCGCTGAGGTTCCTGAGGTAAATTTAGATAATCTTTGGGGGGAATAATACGCCCTGTGAAGGGTAAAGAGATGGTTTCTACGTAACCATGAGGGTTTCACCAAATTTATTAAAAGTTCGAATGAAGTAGACCAGAGTTCTTGTACGTCTTGAGTCAAAATTACATCGGCCCAAAGTTGAGTTGGTAACTCAAATCCCCATCAGATTCATCTAGAAGGAGTCTATACCATTGTGAAATCCCATGTTTTGCTGGGGGGGTACCAACCAGGTTAGTTATTAGTTGGCTATGCCCTCCAAGTGGAAACTTGTTGCGTTTGGATTGTGGATCGTTATATGTCTGTGTCCAACTTCTGATTTGTATGTATTTAAACCTTGAAAAGGTTGGACCTATTTTGTTCTGTAAATACTCCCACGAAAGCAGATCCCCCTCATAAAAAAGATCCCCCCATTCTTTGAGGCCTGCTTCTCTCAAGGGATTGGCTAAGGAATCTTCCAACCAGGCTGGACTATCCGGCAACCCCCAAAGTGGTGTTTTATCGCAGTAGTATCCCTGTTTAATAGGTTTAATTAGCTCAGACCAGGTTTTAGCCAAGCCATACAGGACCTTCAACTTGATCTTCTTGAAGAACTTCTGGTTGCCGAATTTAAATAAAAATCCCGTCTGACTGAGGCCTTCCCCATTTAGCATTGCCGAAAACATTAATCCTATCCCATAATCAGCAGGTTTATTTAGAAGCATTCGTATGTGAGATAGCTGAAAAGCCCACAAGTATCATTTTAAATCTGGTGCGGCTATTCCTCCCTTCTTCCAACGCCGTCTAAGCTTTTTCCAAGCTATTCTAGGTAGTTTTTTATTCCAGATGAAAGAGGTGATTTCTGATTGTATTTTGGTTATTTGAATATGGTTAAAGTAAAGGGGAATAGTATTAAAAAGAAAAGAAATTTTAGGCAAAATGACCATTTTCACGAGATTAGCCCTACCTATCAAGGATAATTGCAAGTGCGACCATGCCTGCAATAATTTTCTACATTGTTTGATGATTGCTGTAATATTTACTGTGGCGAGGCTATTGATATCTTTTGTGATATTCAGGCCCAAATATCGTAGCGACTCGCTCTCCTGTATTTCCAAGGAGCTTGTGTTGTCATTCCAGACCAACATCTCTGTTTTTGATGTGTTGATCTGGTAGCCTGATAATTTCCCGAACCCCTTGGCAATTTCAAATATAACCGGGAGTGCAGTTGTTACGTCTGATGTAAGAACAAGTAGGTCATCAGCATATAATGCTACCTTCTTTTCCCAGCCACTATGATGAAAAGGGACAATCGCATTCTCTCTTCTCAGTTGCTGTGCGAGAGGTTCAATGTAAAAGTTGAACAGAAGCGGGGAAAGCGGACATCCCTGCCGCGTCCCTCGTGTTATATTAAAGGGGTCTGATAATTCACCATTAATCAAAAGGCTAGCCGATTGATTGGTATACAATAGACTTACAGTATGACAAAATCTCCTCCCCACTCCAAATTTAGCCAGGGCCCTCGACAGGTATACCCAATTAACCCTGTCGAAGGCCTTGGTCGCATCCAGAGTGAGGGCGGTCAAGGGTAAACTATGTGTCACTGCTATATCCATAGCCCCTATAAGTTCGTATGTCAATTCATAGAGCTGTCGGCCTTTGACAAATCCTTTTTGATCTGCATGTAGAACTGCGGGGGCTACCAAGGCTAATCTAGAGGCTAATATAGTGGTAAAAATTTTATAATCCACATTCAGGATTGATATGGGCCTATAAGATTCGCAGGCGTCTCTAGGCTTCCCAGGTTTTAATATAAGTGTGATGGATGCTTTGTCCCATGATGAAGGGGGAGTCTGGCCTTCAAGGAGGATCTTATTAAACATCTCAGTAAGGAACGGGGCAATCTCATCTTCTAACAATCTGTAGATCTCTGCTGGTAAGCCGTCAGGCCCCGCTGCCTTCCCCTTCTTGCTTTTTTTTATAGCGGCCCTAACTTCACCTTCCGTGATAGAGTCATCCAATGCTTGAGACTGAGCCTGTGTAAGTCTAGGTAGGTTAATATGGCTTAGCCAATCATCGACCTCCTCAGATCGGGTTACAATATCCTCTTTATAGATAGACTCAAAAAAAGCCTTAAAGGCCCTCCTAATTTCAGTATCTGATGTTAAGGAATCATTGCCTACCTTGATTTTTGAAATATTGTTCCTGACCCGATCGGATTTAGACTTCCATGCAAGCATTTTTCCAGCGCCTTCACTATACTCGAAATGGGCTAATTTACTTGCTTCCCATCTCTGCTGTAGTCTAAGATTCAGTACTGATCCCAGATTGGCCTTCAAAGTCGCCATTTCTTTCCTATAATTGTTTATAACGGATTCATCTACCCCGAAATTACTATCAATTACACCTTGGAGATTTATTATCCTTCCCTCTATAGACAGGATTTGTTCTTTATATTGCTTCCTTTTATGAGATACTTTCGTTGTTATAAGACCCCTTAAAAATGCTTTGAACGAGTCCCAGACAATTCTTGTTGCTGCTGAATCATTATTGATTGAAAAGAAAAAGTGTGCTTCTCTTTTCAGATATAATATGTCTTCAGATGAAGAGAGAAGAGAACGATCAAAGGACCATCTGGAGGGCAATCTCTCCATTACATAGGTTAGGTCCATCAGTACAGCAGAGTGGTCTGAAAGATGAAGAGGTAAATATTCAATGGATTTCACCTGTTCAACCAGCCGTTGGCTAATCAAGATAAAGTCGATCCTTGATTGGTGTTTATATTTATAGTTTCGGAAAGACACTCCTTGCTGATCCCCAGACCTTTCCCTCCATATGTCTACATAACCGTAGGTTCTCATTGCAGATTGCAGGACTGACCTAGACTTGGACAAAGCTAAGGATCGACTATTAGGGGATTTGTCCAAAGCTGGATTTAGGACGATATTAAAATCACCTGCTATAATAGTTGGCTCAGGAAAGGAGAGTAAATGTGAAAACATAGTCTCTATTACCGTAGGATCATCCTGATTCGGCCTGTAGTATCCTAGAATTGTGGTTTGAGATCCCGCTATTACTACGGAGGCTATGGCCCATCTTCCTCCTGTGTCGACCTGCTGGGATATAAGCCTAGCTTTAGCTACTTTTTTAAAGATTATAGATACCCCTCTGATATTACTTGTCTGAGTAGTGGAAACCACAAAGTCTATCCACTTATTTCTTTTAAATAAATCAACCGACTCAGAATTTGTTAAATGAGTCTCTTGAAGAACAATGACCTGCGCATCCAGATCTCGTATATATTGCATAATTTTGTTTGCCCTTGGTTTGGTGCGCAGGCCATTAACGTTCCATGAAAAATATTTTATGTTAATCATCTTCAACATAGATATTTAACAAAAAGGACAAAAGAGAGAGGTAAAAAGATAAGGCTAGACCAACCCATACTTGTCTAAAGCTTGTTACATAAAGTGGTAGTTTCGGATTTTTACTATCAAGACTATTATATCTTGGCTTTTTGAGGACATTTTTACTTTTTTTCCACCCCCCACCACCTACCCTAACTATGTGCCATCCACCCTCCCCCCTCCCATTCCCTGGAAAACCCTTGCGATATCTAACCGGTGCAATGTCCGGTTGATAGCGCCCCTCCATGAACTCCCGGATAGAGACCCCACTCATTTAGTTGCAAAACATATAAGTTAATTAGACCTAACTAATAGTGACTCTGAAATAATTATATTGGTAGATAACTCGAGGGGAGAAAATGTTTTTTTTTTTTTTTCCCTTCTGCCTTTCTTTTTTTTTTTCCCTATTTATTTATATATATATATATATATATATTTTTTTTTTCTCCCTTTTCCCTTTTTTTAAATAACATTTTATGCAAAGAACTCAAAGAAATCGAGAGATGGCCGTGAATCATTAACACATTGACTGAGTCCTAAGATTTCTTATTGATTCCCATCTGCATTAGTAATTCATCCGCTGCCTGTACTGTTCTAATGTTAGTCATTTTATTATTATACATTATTTTCATACCAGCAGGGAATGTTAATTGAGCTGAGGCACCCACTGCTCTGAACGCTTCCAGGCGCCTCCCAAACTCCCATTGCTTCTCCAGGGTAATTCTTGAAAGATCAGACCTTATTAAGAAAGTAACCCCCTTTGCAACCAGCGATTTTTGCTTTAGTGCAAGATTAAGAATTCGTTCTTTCAGAACATATGTGTGAAAATTTACAAGAATTTTACGGGGTTTGGATCTCTGGGGATTTTGTCTAAAGGGATCCCTGTGGATTCTTTGAATGTCCAGTGCTATTTCTTCCATAGAGAGGTCTAAATTCAGGGACTCTTTTAACAAGCCTGTTATATATTGTTTTAAGTCTGAGCCCTCTGAACCTTCGGGCACATTCAAGATTCGTAGGTTCCCCCTCCTCGCGTTGTTTTCCAAGGTCTCCATCCTATCACTGAGCGCTTGCTCCTCTCTGGAGAGCTTCTGAATGTCTACTTTAGCCTGGTCCAAGTACATTGAGAGTGTTCCTGTAGTCTCCTCCAGTACTCCCGTTCTTATAGTAAGTCCCTCAATTTTATTTTCTAGGGATTCACAGTAGCTTCTTATTTCTGCTTGATGCGCAGCTAAGTTTGCTGAAGACTCTGCAAAGCCCTTCCTTATTTCTAACGTGAGGGCTGAAAACATACCTAGTATAGCAGCTGGCGTTATGTCATCATTGGCTGCAAACTTGGTTTGATCAGTGAGGGAGTCTAGAGAGTAGTTCATTTGACTGGGAAGATCTCCCCCAATTGCTCCAGCTCCGGCTTCATTAGAGCTGCCGAGAGGTACCTCAATATCAGACAAATCTTCTGAGTCTTGTAATATGGGGCCTGATATCACCTCCACCCGGGCTAACGAAGATTGTGAGCCTGATCCTCCTTCGTTATCTCCGTCTCTTACTCCATGTTGTAGGCATAAACCTCTAGCTCCATGTTCTATACCCCCTTCTTCTGTTCTTTGATCCATAACCTTTATTGCGTCTATAAGGTCAGAATCCTGTGCCAGAGACATCTTATCCATTTGGGGAGAAGTTACCACTTCAGAGCCAGCTGACATAGCGTGATCCCCTGGTAGATGTAGTATTTGGGGAATGACTTTGAAGTAGGATCGTAGGGAAGGGGTAATCTTAGCTTTTTTCTCAGATCTGTTGTTTTCCTGCGTCTTAGTTTTTGTCTTATTTTTGGACTTCAAACCATATTTGGTGCCTCTTCCTTTGACCTCTGTGTTTAGGTAAGAGGAGGACTTTTTATTTTCAACTGCGGGGGTATAGTCACCCAACCCACTAGATACAGCTGATATCTCAACCTTATCATCTAACAAAGCAATTTTCTTCTTCCGCCCTCTTTTGTTGGTACCTTTAGTCTTATTGAGAGGGGCCTGTATTTTTGGGATAGTATCAGAAGTAACTGATACTTTTATTGGCACCCCTTGTCCTGCCAAGGTTGTAATATAGGGGTCAGAAGAAATTAAACTCCCCTTGTCTGCCCCCTCTACAGCTTCCAGGTCCGGAGATACTGCAGGTACAGGAATATGAAATGGCTGTACTTGCAGCTGTTTAGATGCAAGTTCTGGGGGTTTATGCAGGATTTTATCCGAAGTCACTGCGTGGTGTGGCTGCCCCAGACTTCTAAGCAGCCTCCCTCTCCTCAGCTCCAGCGCTGCTAACTGTATACGGAGTGGTGGAAGTTGTAATTGCTCAGGATGTTTAAATACACCAGTTAATTCAAGTAACTGTGGCTGCAGAAACCTCCCAGAGAGATCCCAGAGAGATCCCAGTACTGTATGAGGGGCCACTGTTCCCCAAAAAAAAGGCTTACCGCTTTAGAGACTTCCTTGAGATTAATACCCAGGTTACTTATCTCACGCTGTAAATGCTTCCAAAGCTCTTGCTCCTGCCACTGTAAAATCGCTGGTGTTTCCAAAGCAATGCTGTTTTCAGGACAGAGTTCAATGCTGCCAAACAGCCGACGGCAGCCCGCGCTCACCCCGCCCTCAGCTTCAGCTCTGCACTCGAGCAGAGAGCGGACTGACGGGGACTTGGAAACAGCCTCAGACTCGATGAACCGGGAGAACATCCCCCGTGACAAAAAGCCTCCGGTTCGATTCGGTGAGGGAAAAGAAAAAAAAAACGGCCGTTTATGCCAGGTCTCAGCTATCGGAAAGTGTGCAGACGCTATTCTGCATTTCTTTGGTTAAGCGAGGATCTCCACCGGGAGCTTGTTACGGAGCACTACGGCCGATAAACCAGCGGCCGCCATGTTTTCCCCCCTAGACTCACTCATTCGAACTTCCGGAATTTTATGTGGTAATATATATGTCATGTGATCAAGGCCTCCTGAAGGTCGAAATGCGTTATGGCGGTGGTGCAGGACATACAATAAAAGATTAATGCACCAAATACTTGGTCCACATTTGTCTTTTCCTGAGCTAAAGGATTGTGTATGGCAAAGTAAGCACAAATATATATATGTAGGAGACAATATCAATTGCCTGATTAGGGGACTTCAAGTGGCCTTTACCCTTCCTAGCAACTGCGGCGGTGGGGGGTTCATCTGCCAATCCATATTGAGACGTCACATGGCATTTGGAATGCCTTAATCACTGGATGGGCTTCCACGGAGGACTCTAACTACCAGGAGGAGCGCGAGGTGGCTTTACATCTTTAAGGTGGAGAAGGGGCCAGTGACTACCTTACTGGGAGTGGTCACAGCAACACCTTATACCAGCTGACCCCCAGGGAGAATGTGAAGCCATTGAAACGGGCACTGAAGAAAGCTATTGGAATCTGAAACGCGTCTATCAAGCATTTCAAGGACTTTTAACACCACCGTAGGAAAAGCAATAATGCTACTTGAATATTACCCCAGAGCTGTGCCGCATTCTTTCCTTATCTGGGAGAGAGTTGTGGTCTTCGTGTTTTGGCAGTAAGCAGGTGCTTGCTGGCGGCACGCCCTCTCAGTCAGGTGCTACTCGGGAAGTCAGCAACATTTGGAATGTGCATACAACTGCAACGCGTCGCCCCCCCCCCCCCTGGTGTTGTTCATTTCCACCTGGGAGTCACTTCCACATGGGTAGAGAGGAGGCTAAAGGATTGTGTATGGCAAAGTAAGCACAAATATATATATAGGAGACAATATTGATTGCCTGATAAGGGGACTTCAAGTGGTCTTTACCCTTCCTAGCAACTGCAACTGTGGGGGGTTCATCTGCCAATCCATATTGAGACGTCACATGGCATTTGGAATGCCTTAATCACTGGATAGGCTTCCACGGAGGACTCTAACTACCAGCATGCCATTGTTTGGCAGGAGGAGCACGAGGAGCCTTTACATCTTTAAGGCGGAGGAGGGGCGAATGACTACCTTACTGGGAGTGGTCACAGCAACACCTTATGCCAGCTGACCCCCAGGGAGAATGAGAAGCCATTGAAACGGGCACTGGAGAAAGCTATTGGAAGATGAAACGCATCTGCCAAGAGTTTCAAAGACATTTAACACCACGCACAGGAAAAGCAATAAAGCTACTTGAATATTACCCCAGAGCGGTGCCACATTCTTTCCTTATCTGGGAGAGAGTTGTGGCCTTCATACGCTGACTGGGGCTCAATCCATGAGCTTGTGTACCAACAGTGTATAAAGAAGCAATGAGGATGAAATGTATGCAAATAATTTCTCCTGACTACCATTCCCACAAAACATTGCTCAGCCTCATCACAAGCAGCCCATCTGAGGGCGCGCTATTTGGTAATAAAAGGAACTGTGGTTGGACAATGCACGTTGCTTTCCTTCACCATCAGCCTCTGATGAAGAAAGTTATTCTAAACGTGTAAGGCAAAGATGGCAGCAGGACTGTGAAAGGGAACAGCTGGCTGGAGCCTTTTTACCTTTTTAGTGGAGCTGAGGCTTGGAGCTCTTCATCTCTGCTCGAGTGCATCTCGCACGACGACACCAAGCTGGGAGCATTAATATATATATATATATATATATATATATATATATATATATATATATATATATATATATATATATATACACACACACATATATAAATATAAATATCCTCAATGTACATAGGTACGGAGTCAAGAACACTAAACCTATACTTTCTCTCTATGCATTTGCCTTTCAATATTATGTCCCTCAACATCCTTTCTATGATATTGTACCAAAATATTCCTATGATCCATATTCCGTGCAGGGATAATTCACTCAAAAACCACTTCAGTACTTTCTCCTTTTCATATTAATAGAGTAACGTAATTGGCAATAAAATTGGTATTAACACCCACCTTTGTACTCTGGAGGGTGGAGCAAAGACTCCGTATTTTGGAGGGCAGGTAAAGTAGCGGACCCCGAACACAGAGCCGTCATGTTTCCCGGTGGGTTTATCCAGCTCGATCCCAAACCAGTAGCCTGAGGAAGAGAACAAATGAACAGATGCTGTCAGCCTGGTCTTCATGGACTACCCTCAGTGCTTATTCTCAGACATACTCGACATTAGCCAGCGTGGCGCTTCCTCATGTGAGTGGAGAAGATCGTGAACATGACAGTGAAAATAGAGTGTATCACAGAGGTAGGGAAAATTTGGTAGCTGGAAAATGAATAATTCAAATAAAAGCAGTAAACTGGGAAGAAAAGAGAGACCCACAAAATTCCATCCCAGAAATCTAGCACTGAGAAGCTGAAAGACTCTTAGTTTTGGTCATTGACATGAATTAAGAGTGGCCACGGGTTGCAGCTTCTATTACTGTGCTTGCCCTTTAGTACTCCTGGAAGTGTCTTTGCTTACAGCGTTAATATAGAGAACTGAAAGTAATCAGGTCTGCAAACCCTCTTCACTTTCAGTTGTTTCTTCTCCTTCCCTTTTACATAACTCCTCAGCAGCAAACAGGAAGCTTGTGAGAGGCTACGGGTGGGATAAGTGGTCAACCCTGTGTCGTCAACGGAGGGTAAAAGGCATATGACGTCACATCGACTCCCACTGACTTATGGTGATTGGACATTTATGAATTGATGTTTTTGCTGACTCCGTAGCCTTATAAAACTACATGCAGGTGCAGTTTATTGCTGTAATTCTTCAAAATCTATGAACAGCATTGGGATACTTCTTGCATGTGTAATACAGCCATTCTTTTAAATGCAGTTTTTTTGTGGTTTCAGAAACACCGTTTTGGAGAGAGAACAAACCCAGCTTCACCGTTACTTGCCTGGAGCAAAGTCTGTCTTTCCGTAGAACTGCACGATTCCCTGCTTCTGTCCGGCCACCAGCACCTGATCACCAACTTCGACCTTGAGTCCCTCTCTGTCCAGACTTGCTACAGATGGTGACTTCTTTCGAATAGCTAAGGGTGATACAGACACATCATGTCAAGGCACGTTCAATCTACACTACCTGTGGTTATATGTGTGGCTTCTGGCCAATCAAGAGCCAGGAGCTCCTCCCAATATAGGTTGTCAAATTATAAAACCCAGATGGACAGTTGCTAATCCCCACCATTATATTTGACCTTTCTTTGTACCAGGATGTATATTTAAGAACAGAGGTCGTTTTATGTTGGTCTTACGTTGGGCTACATATGTGACTTATTTCAGGCTGTCTACGCAAGATAAATTTGCATACAATTAACCTGAAGTAAGATCATGACATTTTGAGTTACCCTGAAATTATGGTACCGCTCCACTTCTCAATAACAAATGTTGGACACACCTGCCTTAGGAGGTTTATTTTATATGATTTTGGGAACAAATGTTTACAGCAGACACTACAAGACACTTGAAAACCAATCTAGGGAGGGGTTGGCATCCAACACACCTGAATAAAAACAGAAAAAAATTGCTTTGGACTTATGATATGAAATAGTCCCAGGTGTGGATGGATGTTTGCAATACAGATGTATAGATGTGTGCAGATATGCTCTGTAGATAACAACTCCAACAAATAGGTTTCATATTCATTGACAAACCTTCAAATGTAAACCTTCAGAAAGTTTTGTAAGATATTTTAAAGCATACTGTGCTTTAAAAGTAAATACAATTATTTAATTTTACCGTTTGTTTCTCAAGAAAATATGCATTCTTTGTAGTTTTAAAATTACATCCTATGTGCAGTGTTTCAAATACAACATTAAAAGACATCTGCTGTAGTGAACTATTACTGAGGTGCTGTTTTGTAATCCATAATTATGGACTCTAGTCTGCTATACTTATCCCACAATATGAAGGCCCACAATGTAACACCAGTGAGCACCAGTATAAAACAATAAGAGCAAGTTGGTATCATAGAATGATAGCACCCACTTTTATTTTGTGGCTGCCTATAGACGAGGAACAGTAAACAGAATGGCTATCATTCCCATGATGAGACAGTGCAAATGGTTTCTTCTTAATTATTAGCCATCACACACAACATGTAATGGATGGAAAAGCCCTCGATTCACTATCAAACTGCACTCTGATTCTTAAACACTGCTCCAATCCTATATTTCCCCAGCAATGCTGCAGGAATTGTTCATTCCACCTTTTAACTCTTGTCACATGGAAGAAGATTTCGATGGAGCTCAGAAAGCATGCCATCTGTCTAGTTTTCATGAAAACACTCAAAAATAACTTGCTTTATTCCCTATCAGTATGCAACGTTGGGCTATGAAAAATAGTGTTATGTCAAATGCTCAGGATAACTCCAGTGTAGATAATTCTACACTGGAATGTATGTTATGTGGCTGAAACTAAAATCTGAAAAGAATCTAACCACCTAGCAATGCTTATGTTTTTCACTGAGGTTTTAATGTTAATTCGTTCAACATAATATTACTAGAAGTGAAATAAAATGACCATAAATACTTTCCCTGGACAACAAAAGGTTCTTATAAGCACCACAACCCCTGGATCCGAATGATGGAAACATTTAGTAGAAAAATTCCTTCTTATGATGTTGATCAACTGATGTTGGGGGATGCACTTTTTGTAACTGTAATACACCCGGCTCCTACATAAGCCAACTCAAAAGAAGTTAAGTTTGAATGTTGTACCCTTACAACCATGCCTACCTTTTTCTTTCTTCTCCTTTCTGCCTTTTCCTGTCATGCGGGAAAAGTCCATCCGTGGGGTTTTTGGTGTAGAAGTGACCGAAGATGGTGTTTGTTCTAGAGGGGCTTTAGTGATTTTTGATACAGAAGCAAATACCCCTGAAGAGGAACAAAGAGTCTAATTGAACAAGCACATATGTCATGACTCCATTTAAGTCTACTTTACACTGTAACATCACCATTTTATGCAGGTCCACCTTTATAGTTGTGAGGAGTAATGCTTGAATCCCAAACCAAAACTTTGTGTGGGCATACCTAGCTTAAATTAATGGCAAATAGTCTGACAATGTTCTGCTCAAAGTTTCCTGCCATTAACAACACATAACAGCTTTATATTCTGGTGATAAAGTGGCTAATTCTCATGTGTAGTTTATGCATGCATGAATAGAAAAAAAATATTTCTTTGTAGTCCATGCTTTCACCTTCAAAATCCTAACATGTGCCAGTCCTCCATCTCTTTCACCAGGTATCAGTCAATGGTCTTGTAAATAATGTTGACCTATATTGTACTTTATCTAGCACACAATATCCCCACTCCATATTACCAGTCTGTGCCTGTTTTGTCCCCTTTTAGCCATAACTGTTGAGCAGAATGTTATGTTGTCAATGTTGTATGCATGTGAGTCTACCATGAACAGCTTTTTGACATTTAACTAACCCACCACTGTTGTTTATCGGACAATGGTACCCAAGAGTGTTTTATCAGTTTCAAACAGCGGACCTCCACCTTCCACATTGCTACTCCATAAGCATATCTACAATCAGATGATTCCGATATCTGCCCCTTCCACTCCTGGTGAACTTGAAAAGCTCTTTCTTTATCAGATTTGTTTCATGGAGAAAGGTATATATATTTGTCTATCTTTGAAGTTGAATTGTGCCCTGTATATTTATAAGTGTCATTTCATTTATTTAATGAGCAATATAATGTTAAATTAAACAAGAAGGTTCTAGTTTTAACACTCCCTAATCGATGAAAGTCTTCTTTTGAGCCCTTTGCCTCTTCTTTCTCTGCACTATCTCCAGTCCTAGTATATTTATGGATTAACAATGTCTTTGGTCTACTTCCTTGCCCTTTCACCAACCTTCTCATAAAGTGAAAGCAACCTAACACCACCCTTGTTGATCCTCCAAGGACAACTTTGGGATTTGATATCCTAAGGTATTCCCTCCCTTTCAAAATTGGAATGACCAGCTTGTACCCAGTTTGCTTACCCAGCCCAAGGAGCTCTTGTTTTTCTTTTTTTTTTTGCGTAATGTAATGTTGCTCGAACATCAATTTCTAGGTTCATGGCACAGTTATCTCTGGTGTGGTACATCAATTTCATCCACAGAGTAAGCCTCAGATAACAACCTATATCTATCTCACACCTTCTTCATTATATTTGCGTAAACCATGTGACCTCATCCATGTTAAAAATGGATATACCATCACACTTCTGAGTACTTTTTTAGGCAGTAATAGTAGTGGGCAGTGATAATACTTATATTATATGTAATCAAACCTAGTTAATTTCATGTCTCTTGAGTTTAGCAGGTATCTGTTATGCGTGATTTCTCACTCCCTTCTTCTTTTGTTTCAGTTTTAGCCATGTTTTGTTGATCCTTCTGGTATCATATGGTTTTGTCCCTATATTGTCTATATATTGCAGAAATTGTATGTCCCCTCTGTGTACTTCCTTCCAACTTCCCTTTACAACTTCCTCTATCATTTCATTCATTGAGTTAGTTTTCTGCTTCATAACCACTTCCCCAGCCTATCTCAGGCTTTCATGGGGAGCTCAAATGTGCCCCTTAGTCCTTGCAGCTCATTTTTCAGCTTTTAAATGAATATTACTTCCTTTGTTGGGTCCAAACAGTGCCCAGATGATGTCAGATCAGGACCGCCACTTCCAGAGGTAGCAGGGGAATAGCCAGGTCTTTGAGCCACCCCTCACATTTAACTTAGACCACTATGTTAACATGCTTTAGACAGATATATTTTGTAGCCTTCATTTAAATTTCTCAAATAATAACTTTTTTAATTCTGCTGGTGCTTAATTTGGTCGATCATCTGCAAATCTCAACAATGAGAATGAATTGGTTTTTATGGTGATGTAGACCTTCTTTTCTGGATTACTGCAATATGACATCCTTGTTGTTCATGAGTTTTACTATAGTTAGTCATGGTGCACCCTTGGATGATTGATTTTCCCTGGAATTCTATGTGCATGTGTATTATCAAGTTAAATAGTTTACCCATTCCCACCATCTCCTTCTGGCAAACTTGTTTATGCATATGAGATCTTCCAATAGCTTTTTCATTGTTTTTAACTCATTCCCTATCTCTGTCTTTTGTTATTGCTGACTCTTTACCTAGGTCTTATGGTAGAGTAACCTCTATTGCCAGTGTTTCAAACATTTGTTCTAGAACTTTTTTAAGTCACATTTTTTTTATTGTGTAGTTAATTAAAACCATAACAATATAAAACACTTAAGAGACCTTGCCATACTCTCAAATGTGACCAACATATAGTACCTAGGGGCAGAACCCACGGTCTGCAATATACTTTGTTTCGTTTTCTTTCCACATTTTTTTGCAATTTAACTGTTTAAAACCAGTATAAAAGATATATAAAAAGCAGTGATTCATAATAGGGCTATCTAACACGAACATGATTGTAATATCCAAAGAATAAAATCCTCTACATTTGCGTTAAATGTGTAGTGGCTATTAAAAAACAACTGCAAGAGAGTCAGAGTGTGAGATGCCTAAAGTCTGTGGTACCGAAGGTAAAAAGTTGTCAAACGGCAGACATCTCCTGACTTTGTTGTGTGTTTTTTTAGCACTGCCTTAAAAAAATTTACCAATTCTTGCCAGTTCAGCGGAAATGATGGTGCTAAAAATCTAATTCACTTCATTGTTATATGTTCTTCTGCCATGGACTAAGAAGAGTTGCTTTAATAGTATTCTCCGGAGGTGTAGCAGTGACTGACAACAGCAGACTAGATGTGTAAATGTTTCAAATTTATAGCTGCATAGTCTGCACTTAATAATATTAGATGGCAGTGGCGAGTCTGGATTAAAATCTTCAATTTGGAGTCGGGGCTCCGGCGGCGGCGCACAATGGAGAGCGGCGGCCGCGGCGGGAGGAGCGAGCGGCACCGGGGGGCGGCGGGGGCCGGGGAGCAGCGCCTGCGGGGCCGGAGCACCGCCTGAGCTGCCATTCGATGGATATTGATTTGGACTATGAACAACCCAATGTTGAAACCATTAAATGTGTGGTGGTCGGTGATAATGCAGTGGGGAAGACCCGTCTCATCTGTGCCAGAGCCTGCAATGCAACCCTTACTCAGTACCAGCTGCTGGCCACCCACGTGCCTACTGTTTGGGCCATTGACCAGTACCACGTCTGCCAAGAGGTGCTGGAAAGGTCTCGGGACGTGTTAGATCAGGTCAGCGTATCTCTGCGGCTCTGGGACACCTTTGACCACCACCATAAAGACAGACGCTTCACCTATGGCAGGTCTGATGTGGTCGTCCTATGCTTTTCCTTGGCGAATCCCAATTCTCTCCGGCATGTGAAGACCATGTGGTACCCCGAGATCAAGCACTTCTGCCCACGCACGCCGATCGTCCTAGTGGGATGCCAGTTGGACCTGCGATACGCTGATCTTGATGCTATAAATCGAGCCCGGCGGCCACTGGCGAAACGTGGTGTTCCGAGTGGACGATGGCTTGGTCCCGGCCCATAAACCTCTGCTCATCGCGAGCTGTGACTGGATGGTTGCCTTGTTCCGTGGCTACTTCAGGGAAAGCTTCACCGAGGAGGTATCGCTCCCCGGGACTAGCCGCTCATGCCTGCGTGCTGTCCTGGAGTACCTGTACTTGGGGCTCTTCACGCCTGTGGCCACTCTGGATGCCATGGAGATGCTGATTCTGACGAACCGTCTGTGCCTGCCACGGCTACAGGCGCTGACAGAGCAGCACGCGGTGGACGAGCTCCTCAGGGCCTATGTCCAGGGGGTGGACATCGACGGACAGGTGCTTATCTACCTAGACATGGCTCAGTTCCATAATGCCAAGCAGCTGGCAGACTGGTGCCAGCACTACATCTGCACCAACTACAACAGCGTCTGCCGCAAATACCCCAGAGAGATGAAGTACATGACGCCAGAAAACAAAAGTCACTTCGAGAAGCACCGCTGGCCCCCGGTCTGGTACCTGAAGGAGGAGGACCGCTACCTGCGCTCCAAGAAGGAGCGCGAGCGGGAGGAGGAGATCCTGCACAAGCAGCACAACAAGAGCAAGTGGTGCTTCTGACGGCCATCTTCCTCCTCCCCCCACGTGTCCTGAGCGTGGATCACAGTGCGTGGATGTGGTGAAGATTCCCTGAATAAAGAGATGAATCAATGCTCAGCTTTGGCTTGTTCTGCCTTGAGAGTTGCTTGTGCCTTCGCTGACCTGTGGCGGAATCTTTGGACGGATGGCGGAGATTCATCAGGCTCTACTGGCCAAGTCATGCGGCTGTACTGACAGTCAATGGTGAAGGTTTGGAAGTGATTTCACACCACCTTTTTTCAAAGTGTACTAATGTGACGCAGAGTGGATCCTGACACCCAGAGCGTCCACTCGCTGCTGTGATGTGATGCAAGAGTGGGAAAACGGCTGGATGATGAGAACGTTGCTCAACAATTGGTTGGATATGCCTGCCTTGTTAGCAGGGTGTCACCACAGTACACAGAACCAGGACGTGACCAGCGTTTAATCTCCAAAAGGGCTGCTCGGAAGCTTCCAGTTAAAGCATGTCATTATTGAACTGGCTAATGGGGCGGTATGTGCACCATTTGCCACACGTTAATAGCATTATGGTTCGCATCACTATGTTTAATCCACGGAAAGCACAATGTGAAGATGGGTGGGCAGAATGGCGTCCTCTCTCACTAGCCCTGCACTTCAAGCTGTGAACACCACATCTAAGGGTTGCCTGCATTGCCCGTTCCAAGATGGCGCTCAAGTTTTACAGGGACAGGGACTCTTGTCCAATTTGCTACACTGCCTCTAAAGAAAGGGGATACTTAACAGTGTTGAATGATTCCTTTCTCATGAAGTAAAAGGACTCTGAGGGATGTGAAGGTTGAGTAGGTGCTCCGAGTCTGGTCAACGGGCACCTGCTGAGATGCTTAAGTGCAGAGAACATACCCGGTGCTACGTTTCTAGCTCTACTCTCTGCACATCACACATGTTACTTGTGGCATGAGTGCTCTTTCCATGTTAGTTATCGCAGGGGGCTCTCTTATCAAAATGCCAAAACACAGACACAAACCACTGCACGGCCCTACAGCAGATGAATGCATTCCTTGTGTGCGTTATGAGTGTGCTGGGGATGCTTGCGGGCTTCATTTGAGCCACTCGCTGCCTGCACCTTTCGCAAGGCAATCCTTAAATACCCCATCTTTGTATCTACCCGAGGTTTACAGTAATGTTCTCCAGTTTCAAGTTTACAAAACTAACCTTGGCTCCTCCGCTTTAACTCCTTGTTGACCTCACGGTGCCTTTTCAGCAGGTGGACAGTAAGCGAGAAGGGTCCTCCCTTATCCATTCCTTCCCTGTTGTTGTTCTTCAACTCACACAGGAGTGTAAGCTCCTCTGCCGTTTGAGTCTAAGGCATGTGCGGAGTTATTTTGCACAGCGACAGGACCTAGATAAGCTGTGAATGGGTCTTGGCGGATGGGTGCCCGGGGTAAGTGCCCTCGGCCTGTCTCTCATGAGGAGCTATTTCGAGGCGCTCTTCTGTAATATGAGGGAGATGGAGACTGGGCTTGGACCTTCATGTTGAGCCTACGCAGAGGGATCTGAAGACATGTGGCACGCAGTGTAGGGTCTGGTCTCAACGTGTATGATCTCTTAGACTATTCTTCCACCCTTCAAGCTGTAGCAGGGGCTATTTGAACCACTTGCAGCGCCCTCTGTTGCTGATCAGGAGGGGGGTGATGTTGCCTGCACCAAGTAGTGCAGCATGTGCTCACTGTTTTTATGAATAAGCTGTGAACAGCTTCTGCTTTGGGATTCTGAGTTTCTAAAGATGGCAATGACTGGTTCTGAGCCAACAGACTATAGAGGTGGTTGTTAATGTACAGAATCTTATTATTTGGGAATAAGAGAAGGATACATTTGTACAAAGATTAGGTTTAAGAGGCCTTTGGTTTCTGGGTGCATGGGATTATTTCTCTTCGTGTTCTGTTTATTTTGAGTTGTGCTCCTGTAGTCCTGCTAGATCGCAGTTACGGCTTGCTAAAAAGACCTTGTTCGATTTCATTTCAAAAGACTTTGCCCTTCTGATTCTAGATGCAGAAGACGGGTCACTTGCAGTTCCAGTTTCTGAAGTTGCTTTCTGCTTCTTCCTGTTCCACATTTCAGAGATATGCTGAATTTATTTGTAGGCTCAGACAATTTGTCTCTGTTCTGAGTTCATAAGGCAAGTCTCTGCTTTTCTGGATCTCGCGGAGATGTCTCTTTAGGTTTAGAATGGGGTCTGCTGAGGTTTACTTTGCAGGCTTGATGTTCGGGGGCTCGGATAGCATTAAGGAATCGCATACGGTTTTAGGATGGTTCTACTGGGGATTTAGCTTGCTGCTTCTACGATGAGAGGCTCCGACCTCCAATTGCATTAAGGAACCGCTTAAGATTTTGAGATGGTTCTGCTACGGTTTATCTTGTGTGTTCGATATTAGGAGGTTATGAGTGCACTGAGGGATCCCTTAAAGCTTTGGAAGGATCTGCTGTGGTTTGGGCTGTTGGTTGGACTTTGATTGGCTCAGCTTGTGGTTTTTGTATTTGTATTGTGGATGCAATGAGATACATTTTCCTGTCAGAATTTGCTGAATTGCGTTTTCCCGGATTGCATGCTGTTGAATGAGCTTGGTTTCTGGGTGCTGCTCTTTGGAGTGTATTCTTGCATCGATGGTTCATGGAGCTTGGTTTCTGGGTGCTGCTCTTTGGAGTGTATTCTTGCATCGATAGTTCATGGAGCTTGGTTTCTGGGTGCTGCTCTTTGGAATGTATTCTTGCATCGATAGTTCATGGAGCTTGGTTTCTGGGTGCTGCTCTTTGGAGCGTATTCTTGCATCGATAGTTCATGGAGCTTGGTTTCTGGGTGCTGCTCTTTGGAGTGAATTCTTGCATCGATAGTTCATGGAGCTTGGTTTCTGGGTTCTGCTCTTTGGAGCGTATTCTTGCATCGATAGTTCATGGAGCTTGGTTTCTGGGTGCTGCTCTTTGGAGTGTATTCTTGCATCGATAGTTCATGGAGCTTGGTTTCTGGGTTCTGCTCTTTGGAGCGTATTCTTGCATTGATAGTTCATGGAGCTTGGTTTCTGGGTGCTGCTCTTTGGAGTGTATTCTTGCATCGATAGTTCATGGAGCTTGGTTTCTGGGTTCTACTCTTTGGAGTGTATTCTTCCATCGATAGTTCATGGAGCTTGGTTTCTGGCTGCTGCTCTTTGGAGTGTATTCTTGCATCGATAGTTCATGGAGCTTGGTTTCTGGGTGCTGCTCTTAATGGAGTGTATTCTTGCATCGATAGTTCATGGAGCTTGGTTTCTGGGTGCTGCTCTTTGGAGTGTATTCTTGCATCGATAGTTCATGGAGCTTGGTTTCTGGCTGCTGCTCTTTGGAGTGTATTCTTGCATCGATAGTTCATGGAGCTTGGTTTCTGGGTGCTGCTCTTGGAGTGTATTCTTGCATCCGTAGTTCATGGAGGGCCTCTGTTTGGAGCATGGACTGTCTTTCACATTAAGTCATTGTTTCTAATCTACTGGAGTCGTTCGGACTCTGGGGTCACACCGTTGTCTAGTCCTCGTTTCGTAAATTTTTCTGTAGGTTTGACTGTGTCAGGCAATTACAATACCTAAGACTGTCCGGAGAACAGGGTTACCCAGTTGTCTTTCACTTCTCAAAATGTAAGATCATATTTAAACATCTCCTGATTAATCTGAATTTGTTTGCCTCACAATCTTCTTTCCACAGCGCATATTTATTACCAACACGTAGGAAGTGTTACACTGTTGTAGGGAGATGACAGGCTTCTCAGTGCACCAGTTCACCTGTTTTACCAACATTAGCCCTTTTACTCTGCCCACCAGATGAATCTCTTGCTTGGGTGCTCTATGTATTCACTGCTGCTGGATTTGATGCTACAACCCTTTCAGTACGATCGTCCGTAAGAGTTTTAGGCCTGGTGCCTTCTTGTGCACCCTAGTTGGTGAGCACAGAGTAAGGCAAAGCTCCAGTTTCTTTTGCATCCTAGCTGCTTGTACTCTCATCTCCCTTCCCTGAAGAATATTGGTCAACTAACCTACAACACACTAATCTAGACGAGGGACCCATGGGAGACAATAGCTGTTCTCTGCAAAATTGACCACATCTGTGCAAATTTGGGTCGATATTTATCATTCAGGTTTAGTACCGCAAAGGAAACAGTCTGCAATGTGTACAAAATCAGGGATGGGTGCTGTGAGAGATCATTCCTACTGTGGTCGTGCATGACATCAAACATTAAACAATTCAAAATATATACCAAAGAATTATCATCAGACAGGAATTCAATCCAATTTTTACTCAAGAACCTAAATTAAAATGCCAGTTTAGGTGTGATTGCTATACAAAAAGTGCTACCAGTTTGATATATTTTTCCCAAAAAATCCATTTAAAAGCCACAGTAAAATGAGAGATGGAAAATTGGAGAAAGTGTAGTTTTAAAAAGAAACCTTCCTACTGTAAAAAAAAACAACAGTAGCACGGTCCCTCTTCCCTGATTTCTTGCATGAGGCAATATCACAGGTTGTAGCAAGAAAGGGTTCAAACGTGAGGGTGAGAGGAGTTCTCATAGTGCTAACAGAAGAAAGCACATTTAGGTTTGAGAAAAGGAGATTAAGGTTAAAGGTCTTCAGGTCTGTCGTCTAGTCACCTGTCCATCTTTGAGCACATGCTTTCTGTGAAAGACACCCTCACCTTTCCAGATCCATGCTGTGTCAGCTACCTCTCACCCCTATCATATTACATCTTTACACCCTCACCGTTCCAGATCCATGCTGTGTCTGCTACCTCTCTCCGTTCACATTACATCCTTACACCCTCACCTTTCCAGATCCATGCTGTGTCTGCTACCTCTCGCCCTCTTCACATTACATCTTTACACCCTCACCTTTCCAGATCCATGCTGTGTCTGCTACCTCTAACCCGATCGTATTACATCTTTACACCCTGACCTTTCCAGATCCATGCTGTGTCCGCCACCTCTCCCCGTTCACATTACCTTTCTAGATCCATGCTGTGTCTGCTACCTCTCACCCGATCATATTACATCTTTACACCCTCACCTTTCCAGATCCATGCTGTGTCCGCTACCTCTCTCCGTTCACATTACATCCTTACACCCTCACCTTTCCAGATCCATGCTGTGTCCGCTACCTCTCCCCGTTCACATTACCTTTCTAGATCCATCCTGTGTCCGCTACCTCTCACCCTGATCATATTACATCTTTACACCCTCACCTTTCCAGATCCATGCTGTGTACTCTACCTCTCTCCCCGTTCACATTACATCCTTACACCCTCACCTTTCCAGATCCATGCTGTGTCCTCTACCTCTCTCCCCGTTCACATTACATCCTTACACCCTCACCTTTCCAGATCCATGCTGTCTGCTACCTCTCACCCCAATAATATTACATCTTTACACCCTCACCTTTCCAGATCCATGCTGTGTCCGCTACCTCTCTCCCCGTTCACATTACATCCTTACACTCTGGCTTTCCAGATCCATGCTGTGTCAGCTATCTCTCACCCCGTTCACATTACCTTTCTAGATTCATCTTGTGTCCGCTTCCTGTCACCCCAATCATATTACATCTTTACACCTCACATTTTCCAGATCCATGCTGTGTCCGCTACCTCTCTCCCCGTTCACAGTACATCTTTACACCCTTACCTTTCCAGATCCATGCCGTGTCCGCTACCTCTCTCCCCGTTCACATTACATCCTTACACCCTCACCTTTCCAGATCCATGCTGTGTCCGCTACCTCTCTCCTTGTTCACATTACATCCTTATACTCTAGCTTTCCAAAACGGATGGCTTCCTCTCTCGTGCCTTGGATGCGGAGCATCTTTTAGAAATGTTGTTTACAACAGGGCTCAATAGAGATCTTGAACTGAGGCAGAAGCTCCTGTTGCAACTGCAGAGGTGTTCAGTGCTAGGTTAGCCGACACTCATCTGTATCTCAGTGTATAAGCCTTGTCGATTAACCCCAGCAGTCCCATGCAGCTCCAGACGTTAAGGGAGACCCTTTATCCTATCCGACTCTTTCAACTTGGATCTGTTTCGGATTCTCCTCCGTGGCAGGAATGTCAGGTTTACAATCTTGGTGAATTCTTCTAAAATATTAAGGCATGTCTGTTTTGAGGACATCTTAAGGGGTCTTGAATCATCTATGTATTTATTCATGATGTTATTGAAGGCACATTAGGCAAAGTGGCTAAAAGTCCCCCTTGTTCTAATGCGTGGGGAGAGGCCCGGCATCACCCCCTACTGGAGGAGGTGAAGCGATTGAGGCAGTCCAATGGTTCAGGTGCTTCTTCGTACCTCAGATCTCCTTAGTGCACCACTCCTTGGCGTGCCTCCACTGTCCTTTCTAATGCGGCATGTTCCGTGTGGTGACAGTGGTGTATGTGTGTTTGTACGTATGTAGGCGTATTTGCAGTGTATATGGGGGGAGGGGAGGGAGCTATGGTAAACTGCACAGTTCTTTTACACTTTTATAGCGTGCTCTGTTGAGGACCTTGCCATGCACAACCTTTACTTACAACAACAGACTAAACCAATTCACTTTATAAACTTAAGGGCTTCTAGCAATCAGGATATGATACCCTGATTGTATGGAACATTTCAAAACCACTGTGACCTGTAACAAGTCAAATGTATTATGTGTTAAACAATCACCCTTCAGTATTTCACCATCTAACCTTTAATAAACATATTTTGAAATGTGAAAAAAAAAAAAAAAATCTTCAATTTGTACAGCCAGAATTTGGGTTAAACAGGTTTTCCCAATTGTACTATTGAGGTAAGATTAGTCATGGGGGCCAACATGGCAGTCATTATTTTATGAGGTTGCCAGGGCCCTTAGCAGCGGCGTAGACTTGATATTTTCCAGGTCCGCGGTATTCGAAAGGAGTTTTATCTGTGTTTTCAGAATGCTTTTTCCTGCAGTGTGCATAAGTGATTGTTCTAGAACTTCTCTGATGTCCAGGATCACTTTTAAGACATCATATATTGATGCTTCACTTGTCAGGTCAGTTGTTGATCGTGAAGTTCCTGCCATCAAATCATCATCTCCTCCTCCTTTTATTTGCTCTTACTTGTGTCTGTCAACCCTCGATTGCTCTGATTCTTATACCTAAAGAATGTGTTTTAATGTGTGATACTTATTCATTTCTGTAACGGTCTATGGTAGGCGATGACACTTAGACAACTTACTGTGTCAAGTTGTCCTATTGACTCGTATACTACTTTTGCACAAAAAAGCTCTCCCTGTTGGTATCTAATATTAGTTTCCTGTACCCTCATTGTCACGTTGGAGTAAAGCTTATCAGTGTTAAGATTTAAAAGTCTTGTGCCGCCTCTGTTTTGGTTAGCCATCTGTCTGCTTCCTTTGAATAAGCAGCCAGGGCACACAATGTAGATGGTTAATTTCCACCACTCACCTAATTATCAGCAGTCCATTATGTGGTCACGGGTCTAAACAGTTGGCAGAAAGGACCAAGCCATCTATCTATGTAACTTGAATATTTCACCTATCTGGTGTAACCTAAATGTCTTCACACTGGTTTGGCTCATATGCCTGCTGCTTTGTGCTGTATTCTTAAATTTTTCCCCAATCACCGGGTAGATCAAATTTCCTTGGTGTGGCCCACCCACCTCCAGGTCCTTTGAGCAATCCTCATCCTTGTTCTCAGTGAGGGATTTTTCCTAGCATGAGTTTTCACAGCTATCGGCTGCTTCCCAAAAGGTATAACTAACCCTCTTCCTGTCCCACATAAGTGCTGCCTGCTGCACTTACGTCCTGCTTGATTCGGCTACCATCTGTACTATAAAGGGATAGCAGGGACCTGTCCCCTTCAGAGCTCGCTCCTCCGCCCTTAAGTGGCCGCCTCCTCCTTTTCAGGGTCCAAATGTGGCCCAGGTGATGTAAGATCATTACTACATATCTTGGCACCCAGAGCTGTCTTACGCAACCATATGAGCTGTTTGCTAATGGCTTTCTGGCTTACACTCTCCACTTCCTTATCAAACGTTCACTCTGCTGTAACAGTCTTGCTTGTCCTCGCCTCACTTACGCATTTGTCCTATTTCTGCTGGGCTATTCATTCGTTTTTTTTCCAGAGACTTTGCTCCAGAGTCTAACCCCACACATGCAGAAAGGAATGCTTGCACTTTTTCCTAAAGAATTGGTCTTGGTGTTTTGAGGGATACAATTTGGAGATGGAGTAATGGTAAGGGAGAGCTCAGTATGCCGGCGTTCTCTCAACGCAACACAAGTCACACTATGCCTAATGGTACATTCAAAGAATGCTGCAGTTCCATAGGTTGTTTCCAATCACTGTCTGAAGCAAGCTGTAACATTAAGGAAATAACCTTTAAAAGTATGTATTGAATGCACTGGAATATATGTGGGTCTTCTCTAAATATATCAGTGGACATCATATTAAAGATTCCAGGAAAAGGCCATTATGCTTCCTTTTTAAAGGCAGTAAATCATAATCAACATTATTGTCCAGTTTTTCAAAGCATTTTGATGGTAAAATATTTGTTTTTTATTTATTTATTTAAAGAGTTTTATATAACGCGAACAAGACCATAGGGGGTATCAGAGCGCTTTACAGATTGGTAGTTACAAAGGTACAAGAATTAACAACAAGGGGACAGACTGGACCCGAAAAAGACAAAACCGATCATATAAATCATAACATTTCAATAAAGGCAAGAGTAAGAAGGCGAGTCCTATGATGAAACTAGAGATCTAGCCAGAAATGTCATCATCAGAGCCTTTTTAACTTTCTTATGAAGGAAGCTGTAGTTAATAGCACAATCGAACAGGACTAGGACAAAACAGATAGTAACAATCATAGCAGTTCACTAAAGATAAGAGTAAGATTGCGAGTCCTAGGGTGGGCTGGGGAGCTAGTACTTTAATACTTTGTATTGCCATACAACTGTATACTCAAACAACATTATTTGAGTGATGTACATGATAAGTTCAGATTTCATATATTGCTTTGACTGACAAATTGCTAACCTATTTTGAATGCTTTATGGTGCATATTCACATTTAGAATTATTCACATAATACGATAAATGCTGATACATTATCTGGATGTTTTAGTTTGTACTACAAAGTTATTTAAGTCTAAATGCTATTGCTAAGGAGTACAACGTATGACTTGTTTTTAGGTTTTCCATTACAATGCAGCCAGTCAGGCCCTAGAAAAATGTTTTGAGACATTGGTGACCCCTAAGTCAAAATGGGGGATTATATCGTAAAAAGACGGATCTTCAGTGGGTATCCTGAGATTATTATCTATACTCTAGCAAGGTATATCCCTTGCTGCAACAGTTCATGAATAACGGTTATAAGGCGTATTTAAGGGGTTCTCTAACTTGTGTTTTGTCTGCACTTATTCCATTTAAATGCTCATGGACCTTTGTTGGAGCTCCCTTTTTGGCTGACTGTGCTTTCCTGTCTGCTCCTTCTTTCCTCAGACTAGTTGAGCTACTCAAAAGCAGTATTATTTCGCCAAGAACAGTAATAGACCTAACCTATGTGCTCCATGGTGTAGGAGAATGACCGCGGCTGCTGCCTAAACTAGAAACCACGTTTATTCGATAAGTTCACAAACTGGTTTAATACAAATTATTAAGTCATTTGGCCATTCTGACATAATAAACCCTGTCATGTCTGACATAATAAACCCTGTAATGATTATTCATACAACTGTATGCGAGTCATAAAGTTAGTCCAATGTCAAATTGATGATAGTGATACAAATAGTCAACAAAGTCATGTAGTTTTGATAAGTAATTTTTCCTTGTTATCTTCCATTATAATATAATGACATATTGTTATTCAAGTGATGAAATGCAGATAATTGTAACAAGCCGGCTCCTTCCTGCTTTGCAGCAATACTTTATATAGCACAGGTTGTCTGATAATACAGACCATGTCATATTGACCCATTTATCTTCAATTTTAGGATATTTTTCCTCGGAAGTCTGTTCCTGTTTTATAATTTTTTTTAAAGTGAAGGAAATTAAGAAAGTGGGTAAGCTACACAGTACCAGTGCTTACCATGTTTTGGAGGGCAGATAAAATATCGAATCCCTCCAACGCTGCCATCATTTTTACCCTCTGGTTCATCAAGCTCCACGCCAACCCACTGTCCACTGGCAAATTCGGTAGTGCCACAGAATCGCAGCGTCCCGGCCTGAAAAGAGATGGACAGGGTATTAGACTGATGCAGGTTGCTTCTTTCCTTAGTACATTTTGTGTTGGTCTCTTCCCTCAGCTCATCATCTGTGTCCTTTAAAAACTTGCGCTTCTAGTCATACAATCTTTCATTGGGACACAGGTATAAGCATCAAGGACAACCAAACACTGTTATACCTGGTGCTCAGTCAGTGTGCTTGAGTGCATGGAATGTTGGTGTGTGGAATGTTCGATGAGTGTGGTGTCAGTTGGAGGATGGGCTGAACAGCAGGAAGGCTGCTCCTGGTGGGGCTCTTTATAACATCTTACATGCATCCATGTTAGAAACAAACACATACACTCTATACCACTGATCCTAGACACACAAACACCTCTCCTAGACCTGACTCAAGCATAAACATTCCAGACACACAGAAAGACACCAGAGACTATTCTTCGTAAGAGAATGAGAGTGCAGAAAGATTCTGTGGCTAGTTTTGAGTCATACAATCCCCCGAATCAGGCTTTCTACATCACACAAAATAGGAAATATGACTTATTGATAGCCTTCGATCTGATCAGATTAACTCTTGCAGGTCACTTATAAGATTTCTCAGGAGAGACTCGAGCATCAGCCTAAAGTCGTTCAAAACTGTGAAAATATTGTGATCGATAATCGCAATGAGCAAATAACAAAATACAAGAATTTATTAAAGTACCCGGAACAAAAAAATACACTAACCAGTATTAAAGTAACATAACCGTATAAAAGGTGGTGAACATAATTAAAGTAAAAAATGTTACATAAAGTGGTGAGGTAACCTTTTTACCGGATTAATAAAGTTAACCAGAACAAACCACTAGGATGAATCTGGCACAAACTGTAGCTTAGGTGGTAGACGTCATTGACTTCAGCCTACTGAACATACTGTAGGGACTACTGGT
Organism: Lissotriton vulgaris; assembly: GCF_964263255.1. NCBI lineage: Eukaryota > Metazoa > Chordata > Amphibia > Caudata > Salamandridae > Lissotriton > Lissotriton vulgaris. The sequence continues at coordinate 904,537,895 of NC_141697.1, read as the reverse complement.
GGTGGTGTAGAACATAGTGCTTTGAGCTTTGCATGAACTGCAAGTAGGTGAGTTACGAAGAGAAAGGTTGCCATGCTGAACTCAGTGACAAAGGAATATATTAAGTTATTAATGTTTGAGAACCAAGCTAAAATATTTTCTGGCTAGGCAGCATGTCCATCTGCAGGATGGAAATTCATCTCACTTGACAATGGTTAGTGGAAGACCCTTTGTCTTAGGATTTCAATGGGGAGTTTATTGTTGGGCTTCTAATCTGCTGCAACTGTCTTTTCACATATGCTAAATTCTTTATTCTACACCAATGCTGGAGCACCAGAAGATCGTTGACAGCCTATCCGGTGGAGTTGAACTTTAAGTGGATTACCAGGATGGCTCTTCCGTGGTAGCCCTCGCAACAAAACTAACTTGTAGAGCAGATAAGTCCTGCACGAGCTTGGTAGGTTCAAGTAACAGATGATGATCAGGACTTTAAATATGTTTCAAAAGGATTCCTCTATTTTGTGCCTAATTGACACAAAGCCTTAGGGACTGCTTAATGGGCCTTGAAACATATCCCAAGATTCACACAAATTGAACAGGTTAGTACCTGTCTTCAGCACGAGTTTCTCTCCATTTCAGACAGCAAGTTTGCTTCCAAACCTGCCAGTGTAGACAGGCAAGTAACCAGCTTGTCTTTCTTCTGCAGGTTACTGCAAATTGACTATATTTTCCATGCAGGGAAATCTGGAGAAAATATATGATGTTTGATCTACATCTCACTGACTGAGGTCCTTTACATATAATTTTCAGGTCCTCTACCAAGATGGAGAACTCCAAGCAGAATTCAGTTAGCCTTCAACGACCAGCATCTTATCGGGAAACAGGATAGTGAGATAAGTGCACCCCGCAAGTCCTCAAAGGAATCATCTAGATGTCTACCTCAACCTGGAAATTGAGCAGATCAAGGAGGAAGGGGACGTGTGTATGGTTTACCCACAAATGAACTCTCAGAAGTCAAACGTCCTGTCCTCAAATGGATTAAGAAAACCGGAAACAAGGAAAGGTCACCCTGAAAATAGCTTTCCTCTGTTTTTTATTAAGCCTCTAGATATAGAGGTTGGAACACCCAAGAGTGCATATGGAACATAGGAAGATTCAGATTTCAGAGAATTGTGTCCTTCTGACATACACTTTTGATCACACAAACAAAGAGACCCAAACAAGTAAACTTTAGAAAACACCAGGTAGCTAACGAAAGTGATGACAATGTACCTAATCTCGCATGTACGGGCCCTGGAGTTGCTATTACCCATATCTGAAAATGACTGCAGCTGTGTCTCACACCGGCGAAAAATCACAAACCAAGTGTGGAAATATTCAAAGTAGTACAGGGCTTGATTGATTTTTTTTACAAGATAAGTGCTTTTGCGCGTGGGAGACAGAAAGGCACTGCTTACACACGGATGGACAGACATATATCCTAGGAGACTGACACTGGCATACACATACACCCACACCTACTGCCTTTAAATTTGTTGTAGGGGAATATTTGGCACACATAAAAATATACATTGCCTTCAGCTGTGCCACCACAAACCACAGTGCAGAGACAAATTGTCACACATTCTGCCAGGGAATGTGACACAGGCTTTTACATCATTATACACACAAAGGTCCTTATTAAAAGGGGCCTGGTTTGATGGGCAATAATTATTGCACACGACAAAAAACGGCGCAAATCTGTGCCCAGATTCATTGTGTGCAATGATTTTCACCTGTTACACGATTTGCCCCAGAAATGGAGCATAGCATGCGTATTATGGTGTTTATGCACCGAAATCTGTATGTTTCGGTATTTATCAGGTATTTTTGCCCCTCAAAGTGTGATATTTTATAGGCACGGTGCACAAATTCCCTCTGCGTTTCACACTATTATAGCCTCATATAAAAAGAGTCATATTATTACATGTAAACACATTACACAAAACAAAACGTGCAAGAACACCGCCTTTAGGTGTGACAAAGGTGTTAATATTGCCTTGCACACTTATACAGTGAAGTAGTGTGGCTCACTGGTTAGAGGCGGCAGACCCGAGAGCAGAGGACGGCCCGGGACCAGGGTTCGATTCCCGGCGCGGCAGATTTCTGGACCAGGGTCAGCGGACTCGATAATTCTCTCGCCTCGGTGCCCACTCTGATCAGCGATCACACTCGGCAACTCTGGGCATTAGCTTGCCTCATCTTCACTAACGGCCCCACCAGACCGCCGGGGATGCCTGGTCTCACCCTGGAGATACCCATTAAGGGACCATCTCTCAGGGAAGCCAGGAAGGGTTTCGCAGCGGTCGAAGCGCCTTGGGACCCTACGGGTGAGTAGTGCGCTATATAAATGCCTATACATACATACATACATACATACACACACTCCATTTACCTTCTCACAATCCACGAGGACGCGGTCCCCAAGCTTGAGTCCAATGGCGATCAGCATGAGGTTGCCAGGGATGTTGTCGTAGTTGGGTAGCGTGATTTTAGGTAGGTTGCAGCTCAGCGGCACTGCATCAAGGAGTACCTGCTTCAACTCCTTGGCCACCATGGCAGACTCAGCCTTGTCCAGGGTCATGTCCATTGGGTCAGGCACCACATCAGCCGGGTTCTGCCCTTTGCTATTCTGAAAGGCAGAGAGTGAGGTTTTGTAAATTAGCAGATCATTAAATTTTTAGCATCGCCCCTATGATTTCACCACACACTTAGGATCTATTCCATTTCCTTTTGGAGAAATTAAATGTATTTGTGTTGTACAGGGTAACATGGTCTATACGAGGATGTGTAGTTTCTCTGTAAGAAAGGTCAATAAAGAAATTAAAGAGTTCTGCTCTAGGTGCGTGTATAGAAGACAGTAGAAAAAACACTATGATGGTTCTGCACTTGGTGTGCATCCCCTAGGTTGAAGAATTGGAAAAATTGAGAATTATCTCCCTGTCATCATCCACAGACTTCAGACTACAACAGCCCAGCTGTCAGAAAGTGCCTCTTTGGTGTCATAGTCATAGTCAGAGTTATAGTCATATTTCGCTTTATTCGGTGTCATGACAAAAAACATCTATAAAAGCAGTCACACAAATTAAAACATCTCTCGAATACATTTAATTTCAGACATTAAGAACATGATCCAATGAGGGGCGTGGCTTGCGTGCCGCTTCAGCATGGCGTGTTGCGCTTGAGCTCCGAGGCGAGTTTGTCCCGTTGAGCTAATTTCGCCGTTTCTTGCTGCCCTTATATGCGGAAAAGGCAACCCTCAGCAGCGGAACATGCAGAGAGCTGTTTGAAGACGTTTTCCTGATGCTTTGGCCACCGGCTGCATGATTTCTGCCTAACGCTTCAGAGGCGCTCGTCTTCCTCACGAGCGGCCGACATTTTCCCGCTCTTGACGTTGCTGACATCTTACCTCAGATGCGCCGCTTTGGATACAATTTTGCAGTGCTACTTCGCTGCCCAGAGCGTTTCTTCTGTGAGACCTACAACTGGTAACATTTTTTATTTATTTTTTTCTTTTTTTCTGTCATTTTATTGCTGCTTGGCTGGGTCTTAAGCTGCTCACGCGCTGTCTCTCTCAGAGCGCTTCTCTCATAGAGGTGTCGATATTTTTCCTACGGTCTCATTATTGTGCTCCCCTGCTCTGCACATAACTTCGCCGCTAGTACTATCTTAGTGCACACTGAACTCAGCTTGCTATACCTATTTTTGTGAGACATTCTGCGCAGCTTCTGTTTTCCTTTTTCCCTCAATTGGTATTCTTGGAGTCTAGTTCTTCAACACTACAAATATGAATCGTTCTTCGACCACCAAGGACTCAAAGGATGTTGGCACGTCGTTGAAAAGACTTAAGTCAGTCTCTCCGACGCCCGAGTCTCCTCAGTCAGACACTACTTCCACATTAGACACGATATTAGCGCGCCTTAATGAAGTGCATGATATTGCGCAGTCAACAAAAACTAACACAGACTTATTACAAGTGGAGGTGTCTGCTATCAGAAATGACTTTAAAGCCCTTTCTCTTCGTGTATCTGCTACAGAATCACGAATCAGTTGTGCAGAGGATGGTATGCAAAAACAATCCAGATCCCTCAACCACTTGGAGCGTTCCATGGCGGCATTGCGCAGAGATCTCACTGAGCAGGAGGACCGTAATCGTAGGTCTAACCTACGTATTTTTGGTTTACCGGAAGACTCAGAGAAACCATCTCCCTCTATGATAGAGTTTTTATCTCATTGGATTCCGGACACCTCGCAAATCTCATTCCACAGAGAGTTTGAGATAGAAAGAGCACACCGTGTTCCAACGTTTCGACCTAAAGCGGCAACCCAGCCAAGAGCAATCATTTTTAAACCACTGCGGCATCAGCATACTGAATTGATTCTCTCTCATATGAGGAAAGCTAAGCAAGTCATCTGGGATGGTCATCGAATCTCCATTTCTCAAGACTTTGCCAGAGACACCGTTATAAGGAGAAAAGGCTTCCTGAACCTTCGGAAACGTCTCTCTGAAATGGGCATTCCTTTTTCGTTTTCTGGTCCTTCAAAATTCCGCATCACTTATAAAGGACGCTCTAGAATTTTCGATGAGCCGGCGGACTTGGCTACGTTCCTGGACAACCAGTTGGAGATAGAGATGGAGATCCAAAGAGCAACTTCGCAGACTCCTGGTGCCTCGGGCACTTGAACTGTCTCCTGTTTGTTTCTGGTTGTATTTTTCTGTATGCCTGATTCTTTCCTCTCTCCCGTTGAGCTTATCTGTCAGTCTTATCTTCTGGAATGTTCGTGTTAATTCTGTTCTTCCTCTATCCATACTGAATTCATTTTTGTCTGTCTCCCTTGCACTATACTTGCCTATCTTACTCATGGTATTCTTCCTGAACGTACCCTTTTGTTTCTTTCCACTGGTTTCTTACTCTTCTATTCTACTTATTTCCTGGTATGTTCTTCCTATTTTGTTCTTTTTTTCGTGATCATGCCTTTTGTTTTGGTTGGTTTTTCTCCTCTATTCAGAGCTTCTTATCCATATTCTCTCTCTTTTATTTCCTACATATCGTCTTTCTCTGTTCTTCCTGCTTATCTCTTCAATATTTGCATTATTTTTTTCTTACAGGTCATTTGCTATCTCTCTTTATCTGTCTATTCTACTATTTTTCCACATTTATTTTCTCATACGTCTCTATATTTTTTGCTTTTGCAATTCAGATTCATAGTATTGTTATATACGCTTAGAGCTTGTTCTTTAATTATGTAGTTCTCTTTTAGAATATACATATTGTTCTCCATGCATATATCTAATGTTCATGATGTACCTTATATAACTATTTTGCTTACCAATTATTCTAATAGTGATGCTTAGTATAGATATTTTTCTTGTAATGATGCTACTGTTATACATTTGACTGTAGTAATTTCTTCTTTATCAGTTTTGAGATTTACATTATTACGATATCTTGCGTTACTATGTTTTGATTGTTACCAGTTCCGATTTTTTCCTGCTACTAGCTACTCTATTTCAGTTTGGGCTTTTGTTATTACTCACTTTTGCTCCTAATACGGGTCCCTTGCTCGCCTTTTCCACGTTCTCCCCTGCATGATGTTGGTCTCTTTTAGGCCTCCCCTTCTGCTTCTTCTCTCTCTCCTTTCTATTCTCTTTTCATCTCTTCTTTCTTTTTCTTTCTCCTGTTTTTCCCACATGGACGCTCTCTCACTGTTTCTTTTGTTTGTTGGTTGGTCCCTTGTATTTATGACGTTGGTTCTTTTTCTGTTATCAGTGTCGTCTTTTTTTTATCCTTCTTTTTTTCCATGCCAGGTTTAAATGTTCTATCCCTTAATGTTAAGGGTTTGACTCACCCAGTGAAGAGATCGAAAATCTTAGATTACTGTAGATCTCTGTCTGCAGATTTGGTTCTCTTTCAAGAGTCCAAGATCACTAATAAAGAAGCGCTGTTTTTGAAGAAGGAATGGGTCTCGGATGTTTCATGCTCTGATGCCTCTGGCAAACGAAATGGGGTTGTTACATTAATTTCAAAGAACTCTGGTTTATCGATACTCTCTTCTGATCATGATTCTGAGGGTCGGTGGCTGCTATCTAAACTGTCGGATGGACAACACGATTTATATGTTATGAATATCTATGCTCCGAACATTGATGAGCCGGCTTTTTGGAAATCCATTACCAAAAAATTGAATGACACCCCACACGCTGGTAATCTCATTGTTGGCGGCGATTTTAACTTACCGATGGACCCTCTCTTAGATAGGAATTCTGCTTTTCAGTTTCGCCCTCCTAAATCCCACAAACAAATGCTTAACATGTGTTCCATTTCTCATCTTCAGGATATTTGGCGTCTCCATAATCCCACTGGTAGTGATTTTTCTTTCTTTTCTTCGCCTCATTCTTCTTTCTCTCGTATTGACTATCTCCTAGTTCATTCTTCTCTTGTTTCCTCTTCCTCTTCTCCGCTTATACACCCCATTTTGATCTCTGATCATGCTGGCGTCAGTTTTATGCTGTCATCCTTTGCTCCTAAATCACGCGCTCGCTCATGGAAATTAAATACTGAAGTGTTACATGATTCCTCTCAGGTTGATGAATTTTCTAAGGCTATAGACACTTTTTTCCGTGAAAACGAAGGTTCTGTCTCTTCTCCCATCGTTCTATGGGACTCCTTTAAATGCACTTTCCGTGGTCAGGTTATTAACTGTATGTCCAAGCGTAATTCAGATATTAAAAAAGAACTTACAGCTTTATCATCTGAAATTAAAACTCTGGAAGCTTCCTTTCGGCATTCTAAGGATCCAACTTGTTTACAACAAATAAAGCTACTAAAATACAAATATAATACCATTGTAACTAAAAGGGCCCATATTGGTGTCCAAGCTCAAAAATCCAAGAAGTTGCTCTTAAAGAATCGGGCTGGGAAACTGTTGGCTGCTACCTTAAAATTTCAAGATTTCTCTTTTAAGTCCTCGCAAATCTCTTCTATTACTGACCACACCGGCTCTAAAAAATTCCAAACAGGGGAAATACTTGAAGTTTTTCGCGACTTTTATAATAAATTGTATACCCCTTCTAACCAAGCCTCTTTTGACAAATGCCAAGACTTTTTAAAATCGGTTCCGATTCAGTCGGTCTCTGAGGATGATCGTTCTTTTCTAAATAAACCTATTTCCCCCGAAGAGATAGTGTCTGCGATCAAGGCTACTCGTTCTGGTAAAGCTCCAGGCCCTGATGGCTATCCAATACTATTTTATAAAACTTTTCTCCCTTCGCTTGTCCCTAAGTTGCAATCTGTCTTTGATTCTTTTGTTCAGGATGGCTCTGTTTCTGTTACGGCTGCTGAAGCCACTATAGTTGTGATCCCGAAAGAGGGAAAAGACCATTCGGATCCTAAAAACTTCCGACCTATTTCTCTCCTTAACATGGAAGCAAAGATTTTTGCTAAAATCCTGGCTAAAAGATTAGAATCCTTTATTCCCCATCTTGTACATCCTTCCCAAACTGGTTTTGTAAAGGGTCGTCTTGCAAGGGACAATATACGCACTTTCTGTCATATTATCGGTGCTGCTAAGCGATCTCAACTCCCTGCCGCGGCCTTGGCCCTTGATCCGGAAAAGACCTTCGACAAGGTCTCTTGGCCATTCCTTCGAGCTGTTTTATGCGCGCATAACCTTGGAGACTCTTTCATTAATATGGTAATGTCTTTATATTTCCAACCTAAAGCTAACATTAGAGTCAATGGTGCTACGTCTTCGTTTTTTAATCTTCGTCAGGGCACGAGACAGGGCTGTCCCTTATCCCCACTTTTATTTTTATTATCTATTGATCCGCTTCTTCGTTTGATTGAACTACACCCGGATATTAAAGGCTTTTCTTTTGGTTCTCACTGCCTTAAAACTGCTGCATACGCGGATGATGTTCTTATTTTCTCAGACGATATTGCCTTGGCCGTCCCTGCTATTTCTGACACCATCTCCTTGTTCTCAACGGTCTCGGGTTATACCTTAAATAGGGATAAGACAGAGATGTTCCCTCTGAATGCCTATTGCTTTCCTGCTCATATGGGCTCGGCTGGCTTTAAGTGGCAGGCTACATATCTGAAGTACTTGGGAATTTATTTTTGTTCTACTCTATATGCCACCGTTGCCTATAATGAATCTCAGACTCTCCTCAAAGTGCGTCGTCTTTTGGATACGTGGTCTCCGAAACATATCTCATGGTGGGGTCGCTTACAAACTCTAAAAATGATGATCACGCCGATTATTAATTTTGTTTCCTCCATGCTTCCGCTTAAATTATCCGATTCCTTTTTTCGAGAAATCGATGGTCTGACTTCTAAATTTCTGTGGAATGATAAACGGGCTCGATTGGCATATACATTTTTACGTTGGCCTTGTGATATGGGAGGTTGTAACTTTCCTGACTGGGAGAAATACCAAACTGCATTTTTGGCCTCTCAAGGTGCTTTATGGTTCTCTCCTCCAATTCTTCATGTTCCCTCTTGGTTGCTCATAGAGCAGGAATTAGCATCACCTTTACCTACTGCCTCTTTCTGTACTACATCTACCTTACATATTCTGTTTTCCCGTTCTATCATTATTGATACAATTGCTGCGGTCAGGAAATTAGATAAGAAGGTGGCAATTCCTCTACATAAAACTAGGTGGTCATCTATTTGGCGGAACTCCAAAATTAAACTTAATATTAATCCCACCCTCATGTCTTACTGGGCAGACAAAGGAATCTCTCTTGTTCAGCATCTTTATAGTGACTCTGGGGAACCATTACCTTTCTCAACCTTGGCTCAAAAACACTCTTTAACAAATCGTGACTTTTATACTTTTCTTAAAATCAAGGTAGCCGTTTCTAAAGTTCGTCTTCATCCCTCTTCCTCCTCCATTTCGCTTTTTCGCATTTGGCTCAAATCTGGACATGTTGCCTCCAAAATTTATAAATTTTTGTCCTCTGCTTCACTTCCTGCACAAACGGTTGCGCAACAAAAATGGTCACGCCATTTTGATGACGCTATTACAGACCATATTTCGTCCGAAGCTTGGCAATCCATTGGTAAATTAGCTCTCCGTAATAAAATCGCTCCTTCCCTAATGCAATCTAAGTTTTTCTCCATCAATCTCCTCCATTGGACGCCTGTGCGTCTTCATTCGCTCAACCTTAAAGACGATGATCTCTGCTGGAGTTGCGGGTTGGTGGCAGGCGATTATCCTCATATGTTTTTTCATTGCTCCTTGCTTCAACCTTTTGGGGACCTCATTCGAAGACATTTATCTCTTATTTTTAACATTGAGCTCCAACTTTCCTTTCCTTTAATATTATTAGGCCCATTGGCTGCTCCTACTCCTCTCCCTTTAGACCCTTTAGAGTTACAGTTACTGGATCTTCTCCTGACTGTAGCGGTCAAAATCATTGTTATGGAATGGAAATCTTTTTCGTCGGTCTCGTATCATACGTGGTGGGCTTGGGTATCCTTTTTACGCAGTGCTCACACCTCGGTTGACCAGGCACACCTTTCGCCTTCCATTTCTAAAGGGGTTTGGACAGCCTTGGACGATTATATGGAGTTGTCCTCGAAAGGTTTGGTCCCTCAGTTTCCTTTTGATTTGTCTGTCTAATGGATGTCTGTTTTTGTTCTAGGTTGGGTCAGTCCTGTGGGAATCCTTCTTTCTCTTTTTCTTTTCTTCTTTCTTCTTCTTTTCTTTTTCCTGTTTTCTCTTTCCTGTCCTCTCTTCCCGTTCATCTTTTCTATTGTTCTCTCTCTTCTTTCCTTTTTTCTTTCTTTTATTCTGCTTTCTCCCTTGTCCCCATCTTCGAATTTGATAGTGATACGTTTGCTTATTGTTTGATAAAGGCCATTATTTGGTCAGATCCTCTACCTATAATCGATTGCTTTTTAATTTTATATACAGCTATTTTATTTACCTCTCAAGTCTAGCCCATGTTTGTATTTTTCTCTTGTGTCAAATTGTATCACTTATATTGTATTTGGTTCTTACTATTTTTATTATTATTTCTCTTAATAAAATCTTCTTGAAATCAAAAAAAAAAAGAACATGATCCAATGAATGTATGATGTTACTACGCCATTTATTACCCCGCAGTAGGTTACAACGCTGATGTTACATCATCTACGTTGTTACCACGCATGGCTTTACAATGCAAGTTGTTTCTACAACTTGCTCCAAATGGCGCGCTGGACTTAGGAATAGTATAAATTACTATTCCTACTCCAGGTAGCGCAACAGCATTGAATGTGTTGGATTTAAAATCCAATACATTCCCTGGTGTTGCGCGCCATCTAGCGCAAATCGTTGAAACAACTTGCGATGTAATGCCATTCGTGGTAACAACGCGGACGATGTAACATTCGCGCTGTAACCTACCCACGTGGTATTACCAGCGTTGTAAACGCTGTTTCCCGATCCAATACATTTAAAACCGTTACTTCAAGTTATAAAAATTATCTGCCAGCAAAATTTTCCTATTTTTTGAATATTCAATATGGTCCATTATCTTTATGTATAAAATGTATACAATATTTTCCCTTGTAAATTCAAAAGTATAGTTATTCTCAAGGTGTTTGGTAGCCATGCCCCTAACTTATGTATTACAGTTGGCTTGCTCTAGATATTAGTTAAAATCATACTTTTTCTAACATAGAAAGCGGCCCATAGAAATGAGGACATTCTTCAGCAAATTTCAAGGGAGGGAAAAGATTGTAAATACAAATAAGCAGGACAGCATTGTGTGGAGCCTAATTGTTTTATGATAGGTAAAATGTACAGCTTCCTTTGTAGTGAATACAATTTACATAAAAGAACCAAGTGCATGGTATTTTGTGGCATCCTACTGTCACAAGGACAATTAGACAATTTTATGGTCCAATCGCTCATAATGGGAAAAGTGAATAGTGGCTGGAATATATCTAATCTTAGACGTGTGAGGACAATTCTATGTCAGGACTGGAGGCTTCGGATTATGCTTTTCTCTCTTCACTGTTTAATCACATAAAACCACACAGCAGCCAGAAAAGCATCAAAACTTGAAAATTTTCCATTTGTATTCCAAACACAGGAATAATCAGCAAAAAAACATCATAGTAACATTTTCTTAGAACCACAACTCCCATCAGTCCAACATTTGGTAGTCCTTTCTTAGTGTCCATAGAGCCGAAGATAGGGCGTCCATCTTGTGAACTCCTCCTCTTTCTTCGCTGCTTCGCAGCCAGTTAAGTGCTATTTCTGCCTCTCTCTCACAGATTTGTGTGTGGGGTTTTTTTTCTTGTGTGGCGATCCTATATTTCAAAGTCAAAGTCAAAACCACTTTATTCGATTTAGTTAAAAATCATAAAAGCATTCTACATTCATATAGAGGTGACAGTATAACAACTTGAGAAAATACAAATTCATTTAGTCAGTACTATTTACAGAATCACACTATTAAAAAGTTAAAAAGCATCAGTAAAAATCATATGATTCATACTTAAAAAAAATACAGCTAAAAGTAGGAGTACATATTACGCTTTTAAAAAATTACAAATACACAAAACATTATCCAATTTAGCCTTCCATGCAAAAACCCATGTATTAAATTTTAAGTCTTTTCCTCCTGATCCTAACTGCAGCAACAAGGTAATTGGCCACGCTAAACATAGCCAAAGCAGAATCCAAAAGTTGAAGATACAGGAGGGCTGGTTTTGCCTGTTGGAAGGTTTTATCCTTCAATAATGGAACCAGGTATTTCTGCCTGGGCACAGTAAAGAAATGACAAAACAACATAAAGTGCATATTATCTTGTACTGAAAACTTATCACAGTTACAAACAGGGGCGTCCTCCTCCCTATACCAGCATTGACTATCACAGAGCACCATATAGATCTGATTAAACCGGAGTTTAACCAGAAGCCACCTGTGAAAGGGGATGTTGACAATGGTAAGGTATGGTTGTATAGAGAGGGAAGTGATGGTCAGATAATGAGCTCTGACCGTGGTTTTGGTCAGTTGACGTTCCTCCCTCTCCATATTTTTAATTTTAATAAAGTTGAGCTTAACCCAATCCAAATCAGATTTCCTTAGGCCTTGAGGGGCCGAAAAAATATCGGGACGTCCAAGGACCAAAGAACACTTCTGAATATAAGAAAGCCAAACTATTTTATTGAAATTGTCCAATTTTAGAGAGTCCACCAAAATTTTATGGTTCAGGCCTAGATTGGTGTTGGTCCAGGTCCTTATCCATAACAAAATTGGGGCCATAAGGAGAGTGTCAGAAATGTACCCTAGACCAAGTTCCTGGTGGACTGAATTTATATAGGTTGGTTATTTGTTATTTGGCGGGTTCTGTTGGGTTTTCCTTCCACAGAGCCCTTCATCGCGGGGACGCCTTCGCCCCTTACGCAGTGTCCCCGTGTGTTCCACGGTACCTATATTACCGCTAGAGGGCGCCGTAGCGTCTCGTCTGCCCTAGCGCGGTTCCGTCTCACTGGCTGGAGCCGCGCCGGGGGAGGTGGTCGCGCCGGAGCCCTGTTGCCGCCTAACCCTGACGCCCTTCTTGGGTTGTATTGTCCCGAGTCTGAACGCCCCGTTGGGGTCTGTATTTGTGGTTTAGACCGCGCTGACGCCTACGGGCAGGTTTTGAGCACCTTTTTCTGCAGCTTGGCTGCCGCTGGGTGGTACCCGCTTAAGCGCGCTGGGAGGCGGTATGACCCGGTCTCTGTGAGAGGGTCAGCGCGCTGTGGAGGCTGGTGCTGCCTTCGTGACTGCCAGGTTCCGCCGGCATACAAACGTTGCTAACCTCCGGTTAGCCCATATTGGCAGGTTCTACGCCAACGAAAACCCTCAGTTTTTCTGGTAATTGTAGCAACGCCGTAGGTGCGTCATGGCTGAGGGGTATTACATCGAGGAGGAGGAATCTCATCAGTACCTCCAAGACGATGAGTTTTATGCGGCTGTGGATCAGTCGATTTACCGTTGTGTACAGGAGATTGTAGGGCCCATGGAAGACAGGCTGTCCGCCCGCATAGTGGAGGAGTGCGCTAAGTTGGCGCCAGGCCTTGCAGGGTCGCCCGCCGCTGACCCTGGACAGCCACCGGCGGCCAAGAAGGTTTGTAGGGACGCAGGCCCTGGAGGCGCGCAGGGCGTGGACAAGGACGCCTTTGAGCGCCTACAGGACGCTTTTCTAGCTAAGGCGACCGTGCCCGCCCCTGTGTCGCTCCCGCCTCAGGTCCCCTCAACATCGGCTGGCACTGCCCCTCCCTCCCCGGGAGGTTTCTCCTCTACGGATACTGATGAGGAGGACGGAGATTCCGTGCGGTCTTGGCGACCGTCCACATCCGCGGCAGAGTTACCCAAGGATACCTCGGGCATGCTCGACCCGGATGAGATAATTCACCCGCGGTCGGCTGCTTGGGCGCCTGGGGACAAGGTCGCACAGTTTGTGGCAGGCCGCCTCTGCAAGCCCTTAGAAAAGGAGGTGCGCAGTTGCCTGAGAGGAGAGTGTCCCCGTCCTACTCTGGAGGGTAAGGTAGCTATGACACCAGAGTTAGATGGGAAGATGGCCACTTTCATGGCCAAGTTTGTTAAGGATCCCCGTAAAGGTATCGATCGTTCATGGCGTTCATGCCAAGACAAGCTACTGGACGCCATAGGCCCGCTCACAAAGATCCTTGATATGGCCGAGGAGGCCAAGGTGTCGGGCAACCCCATATGCCCGAAGGTGTTGTCTAACTGGGCGCAGAGGGCCGTCATATTTTTGGGAAACGCTAACTGCGCCCTCTCAACGGAACGGCGACGTTCTCTACTAATTAAGCTAGATCCCAAGTTGGGAGATTTGGCCTCCTCGGAGGCAGGAGCTGTCGCGCAAGGGGGTCTCTTTGGAGAACCGTTTATAAAGGAGCTGGGAAAATTCGTATCTACATTCACCTCATTGGACAAGGCCCAGTCCACTATCAAAAGGGTCTTCCACCAACGATTTTCCCGAGGGGCTGGTCGTGGCAGGGGCCTCACGACCGGCCGTGGCGGTCAAAACCAACCCAATAAAGGGCAGGGCTCCGGCGGAGGAAACTACAACACCTCTGCAAACTACAACAATTTCTATCCGACGAGGGGTCAGCGCTTCCGAGGACGTGGAGGCTTCAGAAATGACTCCGGTGGCAACAATTCCCACGGTAAGTGTGATCCCTGCGGATCAAGTTGTGATTGGGGGAAGGTTGGCATGTTTCCCACAGGCTTGGGCGGCTATTACGACGGATGCATGGGTCCTTCAGACCGTGCGGGGGTTCCGTATAGAGTTTTACGATCAGCCGCGCCAGCTACGGCCGCCTCGTCCCATAACCTTCTCTCAGCCAGACGTGCTGATGATCGACGAGGAAGTCTCGGCGCTGTTGCGCAAAGGGGCTATTTGTCGAACAACGCGTCACCCCGGTGGTTTCCTGAGCAATATTTTTCTCGTGGAGAAAGTGGACGGAGGCAAGCGGCCAGTCATCAACCTCAAGGAGTTCAACGGCTGGGTGGTGTACAATCACTTCAAGATGGAGGGCATCCATCTGTTGAGGGACGTGTTGCTCCCAAACGATTGGATGGTTCGTCTGGACCTCAAGGATGCGTACTTGGTGGTCCCCATCCACCCGCCTCACCGCCGTTTCCTCCAGTTTTGCTGGAAGGACATGGTCTTCGAGTTCAAGGCCCTTCCATTCGGGCTTTCCTCGGCCCCTTGGTGTTTCACCAAGCTCTTACACCCAGCGATAGAGGTCCTGCGGAGTCAGGGGATTCGGTTGATCGTCTATCTGGACGACATTTTGCTGATGGCCCAGGACCCGAGCAAGTTGACCGCTCATGTGTCCCGGACAGTCTCCCTGTTGCAGGGACTGGGATTTATTATCAACGAGGACAAGTCGGTCTTCACGCCCGCCCAAACGATAGTGTTCTTAGGCTTCATGGTGGATTCTATACAAACGACTCTCAGTCTTCCGTCCAGGAAGATGGCCAAAATCAAGCACGAACTACGACAGACAATCTCCAAGTCGCACACCTCTCTCCGGCAGATTGCCAGAGTGGTGGGGCTCCTCTCGTCGTCCATTCAGGCGATTTTTCCGGGCCCTCTTCATTACCGGGCCCTCCAACGTCTCAAAGCGCATCATTTGCGCAAAGGGCTGTCCTACGACCACCTAATACCTCTATCGGTGGAGGTCAAGGAAGAAATGTCCTGGTGGCTCACCCACATGGAGGCGTGGAACGGCCGTGCAATCTTCGGGTCCGTTCCGGACTAGGTGATAGAGTCCGACGCCAGCAGGTCCGGTTGGGGCGCCCGCTGCGGGGATTTCTCCACAGGCGGCGCGTGGTCATCCGACGAACAGCGACTTCACATCAACTGCTTGGAACTTCTAGCAGGATCATTTGCCGTCCGTTGCTGGACCAGGGATTCGGTGAAGTCTTGTGTCCTTCTACGAATGGACAACGTTTCAGTGGTTCGGTATGTGAACCATTTGATGGGGTCCGCGGTCACGAGCGCTAGCGGATCTGGCAAAAGACTTTTGGGACTATTGTCTCGCCCATCAGATCTCGGTAACGGCAGAATACCTTCCGGGACAGGCCAACCAAGTTGCGGATTGGCACTCGCGATATCTACGGGACTCCAGCCTGTGGAAGCTGGATGTTCAGGTGTTCCACTGGCTGACAACGTGTTGGGGTCCGTTCTCCATAGACCTGTTCGCGTCCCGTCTGGACTTCCAGCTGCCGAGATTTTTCAGCTGGAGACCAGATCCTCTGGCGGAAGCGGCGGATGCGTTCCTCTAGGATTGGAGTCAGGAACGCCCGTATGCGTTCCCGCCTTTCTCCATGATAGTGCGGGCCGCGGCCCAGCTTCGCCGTCAGATGGCGGACGTGGTGATGGTGACGCCCGTGTGGAGGTCGCAAGTATGGTTTCCAGTTCTTCTGGAACTTTCCTGGGATTTTCCAATCCTACTCCCCCGGCTCCCTCGTCTTCTCCTCAATCCGGACGGGGACCCTCACCACCTCCTCCAGGGTTCTCTCCGCCTCATGGCATGGAGGCTTTCCGGAGATGCTGGTCGCTCCCAGGCCTTTCGGAATCGGCTGAGCTCCTTTTGTCCAAAGCCTGGGCAGGTAGCACTGCAAAAAGGTATAGATCGGCTTGGACCAGGTGGGTTCGTTGGTGTCTTCGACGGGACTTGGATCCCATGGTCGCAGGACTCGTTCCCGTCCTGAATTTCCTGGCGGAATTATCAACGGCCGGCTTAGCGTACCGGACTATTAACACGATACGGTCTGCCATTTCAGCAGCTCATGAAAAATTGGACGGAGTGATGATCGGGGAGCATCCCCTCGTCTGTCGACTCCTCAGGGGAGTGCGGCTTGCCTTACCACCGGAGCCGCGATACTCTGTCCTCTGGGACGTTAATGTGGTGTTAAACCTTTTCCTTTCTTGGCAGCATAACAAGTATCTCTCATTAAAGGAATTGTCTGCCAAATTGGCTATGCTCCTCTGTTTGGTCTCATGTCGCAGGGTGTCCGACGTGCGCGCCTTGGATGTCACAGCGAGAGCGTTTTCTCCAGATGGGGTTACCTTTACCGTGGGCCGCCGCACGAAATCTGCTACAAGGTCTATTTCATACCCAGCTTTTGCGGACGTCCCTAAGTTGTGTGTGGTACAATGTTTAAAGACGTATGAGGATGTCACAACAGAACTTCGCCCTCCGGGCGAGTGGCAGCTCCTGATTGCGTTACGCAAACCTCACAAGGCGGTTTCTTCCCCCACTATAGCCCGTTGGGTGCGTTGGGTGTTACAGGAAGCTGGTATTGATACAAAACAGTTCGGAGCTCACTCCGCTAGAGGGGCCATGGCCTCCAAAGCATTCGCCCTTGGGGCACGTTTAGAAGACCTTATGCGAGCTGCGGATTGGTCTTCGGATTCCACCTTCAAAAGGTTTTATTTCAAGCCAGTGGTGGATATTGCAAGTTTGGTGGTTAACAAGCTTTAAACAAGCATAATCCGAAGCCTCCGGTCCTGACATAGAATCGAAATTTGCCTAGCTTAGTAACGGTAAGTTTCAATTCTATTAAGGACACGGAGGCGAGGATTATCCCACCCATACCTCCTGCGGAGATCCCGCCCGTACTGGAGTAAGTAAAGCGTTTCTGGATTACATTCAGGGTTTACTGTTCTCTTTGGTTACATGTCAATGAATTGTTGCGATGCTTTGGATGATTTGCCTTCAGGCTTGGCGGGTATGGCAAGCTCACATTGTTCTTTTTTCTGCCAGGAAATGATGGTGCGAAACAGGACCGTTGAGACTTTGGCTTGACTCGCGACGAAGAAAGAGGAGGAGTTCACAAGATGGACGCCCTATCTTCGGCTCTATGGACACTAAGAAAGGACTACCAAATGTTGGACTGATGGGAGTTGTGGTTCTAAGAAAATGTTACTATGATGTTTTTTGTTGATTATTCCTGTGTTTGGAATACAAATGGAAAATTTTCAAGTTTTGATGCTTTTCTGGCTGCTGTGTGGTTTTATGTGATTAAACAGTGAAGAGAGAAAAGCATAATCCTCGCCTCCGTGTCCTTAATAGAATTGAAACTTACCGTTACTAAGCTAGGCAAATTTCGATTCTATGCCGTGAATTTAAAACAGCTTTAACATATGGCTGCATGTTAAAAGTAGTTAAAATCAATTGGTTGTTTAAAACTGAAGGTTTTGGGATTTCGGATATCAAGTCAAGGTTCTCCAAGTGTGTCATCGCTTTCCTTTTCAACAGTTTCCTGCTGAATGTCACTAGTGACTCTGGGTTCTCACAATATTCTAAGTGATCCATGTCACTGAGAAACCGTTGTACATATGCCATCCATGGGATGGACAAATGTGAGGATAATTTAAGACAATCAGCTATCAGGGATCTGTTAAGAGCTGTATACTCTGATGTCCAAATTTTGCGCCAGAGTAAAATAGGTTAAACTTTGATTATGTTTGTAAGTAGGGGTACACCAAGTTCAGAGTATAATACATGTACCGATGTACTTTTTGGAGTTGCCAGAAGGTAGCTAAGGAATTCATTTTCTACTGCTTGCAACTATGAACATGTCTTGTGTCCCCATATGCCGGCCCCATAGTGTGCTGTACTAGTGCCTTTTGCTTTATACATCTTCATCATCATGTCAGGAGGGTGTTTGTTCCCAAAACGTCTTGCAAAACATCTCAGGGCCCAGCAGGCTTTAGTAAATAGGCTCTTTCTATTTACAATGGCCTTCCGCCACAGCCCCACCTTATCAAACAGGACTCCAAGATAAGAGAAGGTCTCCATGAACCCTATTTTAGTTCCATTTATTACTATGGATCTGCATTTATTACTGTTTTTTCCACACATCATCATACATGTCTTGGCCTCTTTGGTGTCATTCTCAAAACTCTATGGGCAATGTGGGTCAATTGGGTCTGAGAACCCCAAAACGTCTTCTCTAAATTGTCCCCAGTAAACCGGACTCCAGTTTAAAGTGAACTCTGAGGTGCAAACTGTAACTTTCAGGTTCCTAACCTACTACCAAGATGGCTTTAATGATGGAGCAGCCATGTGTGTATGTGTCACTGATTTAATTTTGCATAGCATGTTGCAATTATTTAATCTTAAGAATATTTTAAGGGGCAACTGTTTTTAAGCAAATGATAATGTAATTTTATATGAATTGTATTAACTGGGATACTGATGTTAGTGTGATTGTTTTATAACATCTGAAATGCTTTGTATTTGATGATGATTGGGGTGTCACTGATTTATTCAGCCAGGCTGTTGGTTAGTTTGGAGATAGAGAGATAGAGAGATCTTAAGTCATGGGTTAAGCTAGGAACAGCTTAAGCTCTGAAGTCCAGTGCTATGCATGCAAACCTAAAGAAGAAAACTGAAGCTTTAAATTCAAGTGTTAAACGTGTACACCAAGTGAAGCTCTGTACTAATTCTTATGCACATAGGAGCAAGAAAGAGTTTTGATTGGGTCATTGATTGCATCAGATTCCTAGATCAAGCTGTCTTGGTGAAAAATGTACCACATGTACCCTTCACTGCATGCTGTGCACATCACCTAATAGAATGTACTGCATTCTAGGGTCTCTAACGTGCCACACTGCACTGCATCCTAAACACTAATGATGCACAAAAACAACTGCATTACAGGAAAACCAACCCACCACAACACACAGGGACACTAACTGAGGACATTATATTACATACCAAGAACACTTACCCATAATAGTGTATTATAGAAACAGCAAGTCATACTAGACAACACATCCTAGTGACAGTACACACCACTTGCCAATGGAACACAATCCAATCACACTCACTGCACCCTATGTGCCCTAACCCACCATCTTGCTCTTGTCTATACTGCCAGATAGTCTTTGGACACAAGGGCTCTCAACACAATTAACAACATAGCATAACTTAGAGCTACGTCATGGGGATAAAAACCCACTACAGGAGCCTACATACACTGAGCACTGCACTTTAGGAGGGCTAACCCCATACACATGCACAGACATACACGCACATTTATACAAAGAAACAGCATTGTTAGCTAAGGAGACTAACCCAGAGGCCTGACCTGCATTCTAGGGACACTAACTAGAACTAGGCACAATACATTGTATCCTGTATTGTGGAGTGGTGTGGCTCACTGGTTAGAGGCGGCAGACCCGGAAGCAGAGGACGGCCAGGGACCAGGGTTCAATCCCCGACGCGGCTGGGTCGTGAACCAGGGTCAGCGGACTTGAT
The DNA here is from genome assembly GCF_964263255.1 of Lissotriton vulgaris. Classification (NCBI taxonomy): domain Eukaryota; kingdom Metazoa; phylum Chordata; class Amphibia; order Caudata; family Salamandridae; genus Lissotriton; species Lissotriton vulgaris. Next base: position 904,518,087 of record NC_141697.1, on the reverse strand, counting down.
AATTCTCGCCTCGGTGCCTACTCTAACCAGGGATCCCACTCGGCAACTCTGGGCATTAGCTTGCCTCATCTCCACAACGGCCCCCCACAAACGCCGGGATGCCTGGTTTCACCTTGGAGATACCGAGGAGGGAACATCTCACAGGGAAAGCCAGGACGGGTTCCCCAGCGGTCTATAGCGCCAGGACGCCTCCGGGTAGCAGTGCGCTTTACAAGACACATACATTACACATTTCACTAACTAGAACTAGGCACAATACATTGTATCCTAGGGACACCAACCCAATATAATGCAAGCTATGAAGACCAATACGGCTTCCTAGTGACACTGTACTGCATCCTATGGGTACCAGCCTCTCACACAGAACCCAGGGATGCTAGCACGTCACTGTAATGCACTGTAGGAACACCAAACCCAACTGTACCCTATTGATGATAATTCACCGCACTGCATCCTTATGACACTTGTTAACTACCCTACACTTCCCCTATAAATGCTAAATAATCTAATTTTAGAGTATCCTATGCAAACCTCTATACCAGGCTGCTCTAAATGCTGAAGCACACACCAATCACAGGCACTCAATCATAGGGACACATATCACTCTGCTGTAGTCTAGAGGCACTAACCCACAAAGCTCCACCTAAGAGACCCTAACTCACCATAGTGCAGTGCATTCTTATGGCTAACTTAATAGACTACACAATATCCAAGGGGTTGTACCCCACCACTTTTTATTGCATCTTAATTTTCACCACTAAGAAGTACTCTGCACGGGGAGTGGCTTCGCGGGCTTGCATGGCGGACGCTGCCTAGAGGATCTCCGTCTTGGCCCGATAATCATCCGCCAAAATATCTTGTTCCCCGCCTCCTACCGCTGCCAAAAGTGTGGTCCAGCTCGTGGAACCTGCGGGGCATCCTCGGAGGATACTTTCAGCAGTCCGGGGGCCCTGGATGCCGGGAGGTGAGGCGAGCGCTTTGCGGCCTGGTTTGGCGCTGCGCAGCCAGGACCTCGAGTTTGGCGCTCCCCGTGTCCGGGACATTGTCAGCGGCCGCATCCTCAGAGACGGGACCCGGAGGTGCAAGGAGGTCCGGCTCTGCTCCTGATCCTCGGCGGAGGCCCTAAAGACCGCAGAGGCAGGCGCTGGATGCCAGGGACTCCCCGGAGCCCTGGGGCCTAGTCGTTGACCCTCGGCTGGGGGATAGAGCCTGGCGGCGCCGGCGCTGCGGTCTGGGCGCGGCTGGCTTGTGCACTCGGAGCGGCGGATCCCTTTCTGTTTGGGCTGCACCTAAGGGTCCTTGCGGTGGCATTGGGGTGCTGATCCCACGGGCGTGCCGTGGTAGAGGTGTGGCCTGTAGCCCAAAGTTGTCGAGCAGGATTGGAGGTGCCTTACAGAGACCCCGGGACATATCTACACCTGCTGAACTGCGGCAAGACCGGAGAGACCTGTAGAGGCTCGCTTGGCTGGTTGCAGACTCGCGCGCTCGTGGAGCGCTTTGGGAGGGCGAGTGAGGAGCCACTGGCGCGGCTCAGGAGCAGGGACATTGAGGGGCAACAGGCCTCAAAGATTGGACCTTCTGGTACTTCTGCCCAGGTGAAGACGACGCAGCCGCCATTAAGTCCACGGTGGGTCTAGGCAGGTGTGAGATCCGGTAGACGAAGATTCCCGGCGACTTAGGTGCCTGACCCTAGCAGACCTTGGGTAGATATTCTGTCATGACCAGAGGCGGAAGTGATGGTGGAGCCTTGAAGCAGGGTCCGATTGATAAATTCACGGGACCGCATGGTGGCGCCGGGGCCGCCGGAAGCCAGCAAGCATCAGGGCCGGGCAATGCGCCGCTTATGGAACACGAGATATGCTGGATGCGAAGATCTGGGCTGTGGGGGCAGATGTCACGCTGCTGCGCCAAGATCTACGGAACGCTGTGGCCCGCATCACGGAGTCCGAAATGAGGATAACTGGAGTGGAAGATGACGTGGCGATCCTAAAGAAGAAGGTGGCCATCATGGAGGGACTCCAGAGGGGCTTGGCGCTCAGGGTGGAGGACGCGGAAGGACGGGCCCGGCGGAACAATCTGAGGTTTGTGGGGTTCCCGGAGGGCTGCGAGAAGGGCAGCATTGAGAAGTTTCTGACTCAGTGGCTATAGGGCTGGCTCCCGCCCGACTCCCTTTCCAGATGCTTCGTGGTGGAGCGGGCGCACAGGGCCCTTACACAAAAGCTGCCGGTGGGATCCCGTCCTCGGGCGGTGATCGCCAAATTGTTGAACTACCATGATAGGGACACTATCCTACGCCAGGCTTGGGAGAAGGAACCACTCATGTATGACAACCACAAGATCCTTATCTTTCCGGACTACAATAGGCTCGTCCAGCAGCAGAGGCAGTCATTCACGGCGGCGAAGGCACGACTACGGGATCTTAAACTTCCATATGCTTTACTGTACCCAGCCCGCCTGCGAGTAGTTTATCAGTCCCGTACTCTGTTCTTTGATACTCCGGAGAAGGTGTTCCATTGGACTGATTAAACAGTAAAAATTAGGGTGCATACACCGCCGGGCCAGGACTCGGACTCTTCGTCGACTGGAGCACAGGGGTGGACCCCCGTCGATCCCGCAGCTGAAGCAATTGGAGGTCCAGGTCGCGGAAGTGCTCCAAATGCGGGGGTGCGGCGGCGAACAAGAAGGACGCCCCTGACCAACCTCAGACGGACCCTTGATTCCAGACCTGTTGCATGGCTGATGTAAGGTACACTTGACTGGCTGAGATGCGGGATAGGATGGAGACACTTGGGGCCGAAGTTCTGGGACAAGCTGAACTGATTTATTGAGACTGCTGACTTATGGTGAACTTGATTGCTGGGGAAGGCAGTAGGGGGGGGGAGTTGTATGAGGGGCAGACATGTTTCGCCCTAGTTATGGGGATCCATTGGAGGGGGTGGCTCTCGGTTCCCCGTTGGGGACCAGGCCGCGATCCGACCGCGACAGGTGCTTCCAAGTTGGGAGGTGTAGGGTTGGGGATGGTGGGGTGGGAGTTGGTGATTGAGTTGGGATGGGGGGGGGTTGAGGTTGTGCTTAATCTGCTGCTGTCTGTATCTTGGGTTGTGTGCATACTGGACCGTTGGGGCCTTAGTGGCTCATATAGTGCTATTGTCGAATGCAGCCTGTTCAGAGGGAGGGGCGGGTAGCTCCAGGCACCATGCGCATTGTGAGTTGGAATGTGCGGGGGGTTTAGATAAGGTGAAGTGGGGGGCGGTATCCGCTATGTTAAGAGGGCCGGGGCGGATGTCTTAATGCTCCAGGGGACCCACCTACTGGGGACGAAAGCGCTTTGCCTCCAACGCTTTGGGTTCTCACATGTTTTTCATGCAGGCTTTACAAGGGGCTCCCGGGGGTTGCAGTCCTCATACATCGCAGAATCTCCTTTACACATGAGCAGAGTTGGTCTGACCCACAGGGTAGGTACATCTTCGTCCAGGGGAGGGTCGGGGGAGATAGGGTGACCTTTGACAGTGTCTACGCCCCGCCGCCGCTACAGTGGCCTCTGGTGGAGAAGGTTATGTCCCTTTGGAGTGGTATGCCCGACACCCTGGCCATGGTTGGAGGCGACTGGAACGACGTGATAGACTTGCGCCTGGATCGATGGCGGAGGGGGGCGACTGACGCGGATGTAGATGTAGATGTGGAGGGACCACCCACCAAACTCCGGACCCATCGCCATGAGGTTGGACTGGACAGATGTCTGGAGGTTTAGGCACGGTGCGAGCCGAGAATACACATATTTCTCCTCAGTACATGGTTTGTTCTCCAGACTGGATTACTTGTTCATCCCTAGGGGTCTGGTGCAAAGGATCGTGGCCTCTGATATCCTGCCAAGGGCTCTGTCGGATCACTCACCGATGGCCCTTACCCTTAGAGTAGGCCCGTCTGGGCTTCCGTTTCGTTGGCGCATGTCTGGATGGCAGCTATTACAGGCCCCCTATAGAGACCATATGTCTCGGAAATTGACAGCTATCTGACCACCAATCTTAACTCAGTGGATTCCCAGACGACCCTCTGGGAGGCCCTCAAACCTACCCTACGCGGGGTAGACATATCCTGGTGTGTGGCGGCACGGGCGGAGAGGCGGCGGGATCTGGTGAGGCGTGAGGTGGAGCTGGAAACGCTAGAGCGCAGATGTAGGGAGGAGAGTGGTAGATTGATAGAGCGGCGACTAGTCCAAGCCCAGCAGCAATACACGGCGTTCTTACTCGAGGAGGCGAGGCAGGCCTGGCTTGCCACTCTTAGTCATGTGTACCAATGGGAGGACAAGTCCTGTAAGATGCTACACCGCCTGTGTCAGGGCACTCTCCATGCCCAGCCGTTGCCCCAGTTGTTGGACCCGGCGGGTTCACCGGTCTCCGAGCCGTCGGATATCGCAGAGAGCTTTGCGACATACTTTGAGGGACTGTGCGCGCCCCTGGAGTGCCTACCGGCTGAGACTGTTCAGCGGTTCATTGATGACCTCCCCCCACGGTCGGTTTCGGATGAGGTGCGAGACCTGTTGGACAGGCCCTTCACGGACGAGGAGCTGGGCTCTGCCTTAGGCGAGCTCAATCCGGGCAAGGCGCCAAGCCCCAACGGGTTCCCTTGTGAATTTTTTAAACGGTTCCATGTGCAGCTGGGCTCACGCCTGCGCCCGTTGATCGAGGAAGCGCAAGACAGTGGGGTGCTCCCGCCGGACTGGAGGCACGCCGAGGTGGTGGTCTTCCTGAAGCCGGGACGGCCTCCGGAGAACCACGCGTCCTACCGCCTAATATCGCTGATCAATACGGAAGCCAAGGTCATGGCCATGGCCCTAGCCAATAGGCTTAAGCCCCATATTACGGACCTGGTCCACCCTGACCAGGCGGGCTTTATGCCCCGGAGTGCCACCTGACATAATATCAGGCGTGCCCAGGTGGCGGTCTCGGCTTGGAGAAATCTGGACGAGTGGGCTGCCTTGTTCCTGGCAGACATGGACCGTGCTTTTGATTCCCTAAGTTGGACCTACCTGTTTGCCCTGCTGCGCCGCCTTAATACATGTCCTCGCTTTCTGGCCTACGTGCAGCTGTTGTACACCGGCCTCATGGCCTCCGTGCGAGTTGGGGGGGCTGTGTTCCGGCCATTTCCGGTTCAGAGGGGTACGCGACAGGGGTGTCTCCTCTCCCCATACCTGTTCGCGCTGACCATGGAGCCTTTAGCCGCGTGGGTGCGCATAGACTCCCAGCTCAAGGGTGTCCGCTGGTTCCCGGGCCTTACAGACAAGATAGCACTATATGCTGACGATGTATTGTTCTTCCTAACGGATCTTGATCGATCGGGACCACGGCTGCTGCGCATCTTGCAGATCTTCGGGGAGTCCTCCGGCGTCTATGTGAACCCGGGAAAATCCACCTTGTGGGTCCTGGGTGGCGGGCGGCCAGCGGGTGACTGTGCAGCGGGCTTACAGTTGGCCCCAGGAGGAATGAAGTACCTGGGAGTCTTTCTGTCCGAGGATGCAGGTATCTCCGGCTCTCGTAGCCTTGCCCCGCTGTGGGATCGCACGCGGGAGGATATGAAGGCATGGGGTCGCATGCCACTGTCCATATTTGGGAGGTCGGCCATTTTTAAAATGGTGGCGCTCCCACGACTTGTGTATCAACTACAGAATCATCCCTACCCCGTTCCGCCTCGCTGGTTTCAACAAGTTAATTCGGCACTGGGCGGATTCCTGTGGGAGGGTGGGACAGTCAGGGTTGCGCTACGGACATGCTTTCGGTCCACGTACGTGGGGGGCCTCGCCACATCTGATATACTCTCGTACTATCAAGCCGCGCATCTTCTGGTCCTCAATGATTGATGGTATGGGGACAGGGAGGATCCAGCATATGCTGTTGAGCGCCACCTGATGGGTTCGTCGTCCATCCATGCCCTTCTGTACTCCGCACCGCTTCGGCGGAATCTTCCATCCGTCACGCAAGTGGTCTTCTCCGTCTGGCGGCAGGCGCTGCGCCGGATGGGATGGTGGAACGTCCTTACTCGGGAGAGCCCCCTTTGGCACAATGTTCGCTTGCCCCAATTGCTGACCCTCAGGGGTTTTGGCGGGTGGGATGCCATAGGAATCTCCTCTATGGGGGACGTGATGTCAGGCGATACCTTGAAGTCGTTCCAAGATCTGCAGAACGACTTTGGGATGCCCCGCTCTCAATTCTTTCGCTTTCTCCAACTCCGACATGCACTGACACCATACCTGACTGACAGACACCCTTCCAGACTTTAGCCCACTTTAAGCCCAGCTGTTTATGGGGGAACTGCCAGACAAAAAACTGTCCCGTATATACCAATCCCTGGTGCTGCACTGTTCCCCAGACCTACAGAGGTTGTGGGAGGCGTGGGTGGGGGATGTTGGGGAATTAGAGGAGGAAGACTGGATGGAGGCCCTGGCGAGTCCCAGTGGGGGCGGCTATTTCCACACGTCTAAGACTTGTACAATTCAAATACCTTCACCGCACATATTTCACCAGGGAGCGCCTGTGGAAGGCGGGTATGATAGGGTCCCCTGAATGCCTGCGATGTGGCTCTGAGGTAGGCACACAACATGGGATTGCCCGGCGCTGCGTAGGTTCTGGACCGGGGTTTTTCGATGTCTATCAGAAGTATTGGCATGGGGGCATGGGAACTGTCCGGAGAACCGAAATTGGCTTTGTTGCATGTTATGGAGGGGGTTGGAGGCAATCGATAAAAACGTTCCCTATTGTTGCTTGGTTTGACCTTGGCCAAACGTGACATAGCTAGAGCTTAGAAGGCGCCCCTGGCCCCGCCTCTGGCCGCCTGGAGGAACGGAATGGACTTTTGTATGGGGCTGGAGCAGCCTGTCTTCCTAGCCAGGGGTTGCCCCCCGTAAGCACTTTCGGATTTGGAAAAGGTGGGTGGACTACAGGGGGCTGGACCTTGATCCCCCCCCCCCCCCCCCGGAAAACGACTCCACTCTGACATTTTAATCATTAGGGAGTGCTGGAGCACGTTGGTAGTGCTCTGACGGTTTTTAGCATGTGATCATTGATTCTATTATTGGTCTCAGTAAACTGGTACATGGTAGCAGCGCAACCGGGGGGTGGGGGGTGGTGGGGGGTGTTCGTATTGTATGAAAATGTAACAGAAACTGGTGATCGGGGCTTTGCATTTATATTTGTGCAGACTAATAAAAAGTGAAAAAAAAAAGAAGTACTCTGCACAGCAACAAAGTGATGCTGACCCAATAAATTGAAATGCATCACAGGGACACTAAACAACTGCATTTTACTGTATTACTGATACTCTAACACGCCAGATTGCCCTACATTCTTAGAATGATACTAGTTACACTATATTCCAGAGACTGTAATGCACCTCATGGCATTGCATTGACTGATGCCAACAAACCATTTTACTGTACACTCCAAGATCCCAACCATCACAATCCACTATAGACAATGATGACTAATCAACCTCAGCGGTTCCTAGGGACAATTCATTTTAAGCTCTGTTCTCTTCTTCAAGAAGAGGCCACGAAACATACAAACCGGCGGCCCGTAAGAACTCACACATCAGGTAATCTGTCCCTTTCCTGTGTAATCATGGCCCTTGAGTGTACTGTTGTTTAATTAGTGTTTGCATTTAGTGTCCCATTATGGCTCATTTAAAAGATTGTCCCCTTTCCACATAGAAGTTCAATGTAGATGGCCCAGAAAGAGGAGTAGTGGATTGTGTGTCAAGACTCTGAAACACACACAATTTTGGAAAATGCGGAAATATTCGAGAAAGAGTATCAGAAACTTGAAGACTTTTCTCCAGATTACTTAAAATCCTTACCAACCACACTCTTTATTTTTTAAAGAATGCAAAACCTTCAGTGCAACAGTCAAGAAAAAGGATGCCTAATAGAAAAGTGATTATTTAACAATTTTGATTAAACTATTTCTCATGCTATGGTAAGAAATTAAAAAAAAACCTTAACGCTCCTTGTCTTATGCCTGGTTTTGCTTTGTATTCCACATGATCTTCAACCCCTTCGCCCAAATTAAATCATATTTTTCAATTATCATTATCCATCTAGATGCTCAGGAGTCTATTCACAAACTGCATCTTGTAGTGTGTGAAGTAGTACTGCAGTAGTGTTATTTAAGTTCTACAAAATATTATTCAGAAAACTACCTGTGGACACCTCCGCCCTTTACTATGTTTTCTCTGTGGAGCTCTCCACTAACGTGGCAGTGGTCTCTGCACATGGAGGTATACGTTTTTGTAATAAACATGGGAGGGACCAGGTTGAGTGGCTGGAAAATAGAAATACTACTAATTGTGAGGGTTTTAGGAACATTTAAGGAGCTGTTTAGGGAAGGATAAGGAGGGTTGTAATGCGGGACATGCTAATACAAAAATACAAAATACAAAATACAAAAGCAAGTCTAGTATTTCACATGGTGACTCGAAGGTATTGCAACACACTACCAAATGTATATATATATATATATATATATATATATTTCAAAAAACCTCTCCGTCACGGAAAGAATGAGCCGCACACATTGTGGTGTTCAAGATGTTTATTTCATGCTCCATAGTCCTTAATGCATTTTCGGCCAACCTTTGGCCTTCTTCAGAGGAGGAGCTTACAGGTGACTGGGGGCCGTACTCACAGGAACCAGATCAGTGCTTCCCTTTTATCTTCAGTATTAGAACCCTCTAGTGGGCGTCACAATAAATTGAAATGCAGAGCATCATGGTTCTTGTAGTCCGACTTTTACTTTTTTTATATATATTTTTTTTTTCTCAAAAGACTGAAGTCGCGGCACACCTCTAAGACTACCGTGAACAGGAACGTTTGGTTCGAAACGCGAAGGAGAATTTTGTGATCTGCAATAAATACCATCTTTCAACTGGCCGTTACCGACCGGTATTTGGTGACCTACATCTGGCCCATAGTTCCTTAGGATGGCATGTGTGAGCACAAGATTCATCATTTTCTTACACTAAGTCTCTTTAGAATACATCAACACGCTCACAGTTAATCGTGTCAAAACAGATGTACAAAGACTTGTAAAGTGGTTTTGTGAATGCATAAGTGAATATATAAGTTGTACATGGTACATGTGCTCAATTTCATCAAACAATATTATTTTTGTTAATATTTCATTGACAGACTGAAAGCAGACACTTGCCTTATCAATTTTCTTTTGTTTCATAGTATTTATAACCTACTAATGAAGGACCAATGGTACGAAAAGCATTGAGGATTTTAATGAAAGATCTCATTTGTGTTACACATGATTAATAATTGAACATGTGTGGCAGATTAAAAAACAATCAAAGGATTGAAACTGATTCAATAAAATCAAGATAAATAAACAGTATTTTTTGGCAATAAGATTCATTTACCATAAACAACTCACTGAAGCATTGAGAGTGAAAGGAGGAACCCGTCCAGGGGCCACAAGGTGTGTAGGGGAGACACTACACCAGGTTTGGTATAGTGAATTGATGATTATTTCAAGGACACTCAGGATCAGTGGGTGAAACCCCATCCTCACCCAAAACATTTTACAAGTTTGATTATGATGATTAAAAGGGTGTGCACTGATAAATTTGCAATAACCTATTTTAGATGTTAGCATATTGCTTTGTCTTTTAGAAATAAAAAGACATATTGAAAAGCTCCAATCTTCCCAATAAAATGTTGCATTTTTGTGAAATACGCAAAATATTTAATAATTTGAGAATTTGTTTGATTTATACTTGTTTCTGTATGTTTATATATTATTTTGAGGTTCAAATCCTAGAAATTGGTTAGGTGGGGGCCACCGATTATCCAGCATTGATTCAGTGGGGATCCACAGAAGTCAAAAGGTTAAGAACTGTGATTTAGATGATTTCCAGGTGGGTCTTTGGGAAACTGTCTCTCTCTCTTTAAATCTTATTGCTTGATCTCAATATGGTGGTGAAAGAAACAGTGTGTCTCCATTAAACTTGCCGCATTTGTTTGTGGCTATTAACTCCATTGATCATGACATCTTAGTCAGTATCCTCTTGCATGATATTCCAGTGCAAGTACACCTAAACTGTCCTTACCCTTACGTTGGGGTTGGCACCATGCTCCAACAGACACTTCACTGCTCCGAGGCACAGGTTTGATGCAGCAATATGCAGCGCAGTTCCATGGTTGAAGTCACTGCACGTTGTATTCACCACTACAACAAACAAGGATCAAACACAAGGTCTATTATAAAAGATAATGATTACCAACTTGTCCTTATGTGACAGACACCATAGAAGCCCCCTAAAATCCATTGATAATTGAGTCATGTGACTGACAATAGCATAGCTTTTACTTTTCCTCATCTTTATCCCCTCCTCATTGCTGTCACTGCTCAAGTGGTACCTTGCAGTATGATCAGACTCAGCTAGCTTGCTTTGCACACTACTGACTAGCCACAGGGTTGACCTGTAAAGCCACCACTTTTATGGTGTAAAAGAGCTTTAGAAGCAGCAATTTAGGCGAGTTCTCTGTAATGCTCTGTAATCAACTAGATCACAACTTTTACTTTCATGTAATTTAACTGGGTGAAAGTTATATATGCACTGGTTAGCAGCATAACATCACTTAATTCCCACAAATAAGTGAAAGAAGTTGCTTCTTGACTTGACACCAGAAAATATGTCTGGTGAGCCATGGTGTTTTCCACATTTAGGGCTAAGAATTGGTGTGATATATTTTTTACCTAACACCAGAACTTGATAGGAGGCAAGCTCACTGGCCACAGGATTTGGGATAAAGACATTAGAACCTGTTCCAGAGGTGTCATATCATAAAATATCACCCACTACATCACTACCACTACATCAAGCTTTCGCATTATGAAAGCCACTATATCGTACTTAATACATACATGGTCAAAGTACTGCAGGTACTTTGACCATGTATGTCTTAAATTAAATTAACTACTACATTGTTTTCACTACATCAAGAGTACAACTACACCACATTTAGCCTTAAACTTAACTCCAACACTCCACCGTATCCCAATCTTGGCCCTAACGCTAACGCTAGACCCTCCCCCTAACCTCAACACTAATTCTATTCTTAATACTTACCCTCACCCTATAAATTCAGCATAAGCCAGAATCCTACCCCATGAGCAATCCTAAACATACACCAAAGGGTGAATCTCCAATTGCTCTTATCCTTACACTAACCCTCACCCTCCCTCTTCCTTTAGAGATTACCCTTGAATGGAAGGTTAATGCTGATTTATTGTGATTGTTTTATATGCTGTTTGAAGGATCTGAGGGCCTCATTTATAAGTTGACGGACAGCCCACCATTCTGCCAGGGGGATGGAGTAAATTGCTTCATCCCCCTGGCTGAGGGACCACCCACTACAATTATAAAATACTTCCAAGCAGGCGGTTGTTTATAATGCATCAGCAGTGGTGTAGCTAGACCTATTGCCACCCGGGGTGGTCCCTAAGTTTGCCGTCAAGTGCAGGTAAGAGCAGGGGGGTGTGCCGGCCAAAGGATGACTTGTTCAGGGAGGGGGGTAGGGTTGGCGGCTGACAAATGACTTGTTCTCGAAGGGGGGCCGGGGATAGTGATAGTCGGCAGACACGACTTGCTCACCTCCGCCGCCCCCAAAAAGAGTGCTGCCCAGGGCGGACGGCCCCCCTTGCCCCTTCTAGCTACACCGCTGATTGTCAGGGACATCCGTCACGGCGGTTCCTGCCAACGCATTTCGCAGTTTGGTGCAGGGCTGCATGAGCAGGACCAGCCATGAACCAAATAGTTTTCTTTTTTTATTTTCAAGATGCAAATCATAAAATTTGATTTTCTTTTTGAAAGTAAAACATGTAATGCTCCCCTCACCATAGGTGTCATCTCCCATGGTGAGAGAGGCATTATTAGCATGTACTGTCTCCAACAGCCAGGATTTGCCTTACAGTTACTGACAGTAAAAGAAATGGCTTTATGTCTGCCCATCCTGATTGGGTTTGGCTACTAGTCACAGCCGTAGTCAAACCTATGATCCACCTGCATCTACATCGGGGAGGCGGGCCATAATGTTGGCGGTATGAGTCCTCTGTTGCAGTTGCAATTGAGTATCCTTACCGCCAACATGTAAATCAGCCCCTAAGATGTCAATTAAAGTGATTTATACCTGATGCTTCCTATTTTACTAATTTAAACGGTGTTAGTATTAATCTCCTTAGTTCAAGTTTGGATTTAGGGCCGTCACTGTAACTGTACATTGATGTAGTAAATTTGATGTCATGGAAGTACACTTGTGACTTTTCGGAACACCCACACCTCTTCCAAATATCTAAAATCAATTCTTCTTAGAATGTATGCCATGTATACATGTCTGACTGCATCCTATGCTTTATCGCACCATCTTTGAGGGAGAGCGGAGTCTCTCACTTGGTCATAGCAGTCTTGCTTCATTGAAAATAAATCAGGAGCAAGGAACTGGCCCCCTCCGAAACCCTTCCCTAAAAGTGAAAAGTATATGCTGTTCTCTGAAACCCTCTAATGAGTTGTGCTATTTCACCTGAAGCGATAACTCTAGGTGAAATTCTGCATCTTGGGATTCTGAGTCTTCCTGGGGCTGGAGGTATTGAGTTGCCAAACTCTGGGATCAATAATACCAGACCTGTAGACACTGGGCCTGTCTGTATTGCTGCAAGGGCAGGAGTTGTGGGCAGCATGACAGCCTAGCACCCAACCAAACACTGCAGCAATATAGGGGGAGCAAACAATGATTCCTTCCAGGCAGACATACGCCTGCCGTGCACGCCTGTCCCCCACTAAACACCCTGATCCTTCACCAGCCCTCCAGCTGACACTTTCTTCCTGCTCTGAGGAGGTGGAAAATGTCAGCATTTTATTTTGACAGAATCCAGAAAAACTGCCTGGATTATTATGCAGTATTACTCCAGTATCTCTAAGGCAGGATAACTGTGGTTTTCCTTTCGGCTATCTGGAGAGTATTGAATTAAATTCAGAATATGCCACTTGCCTACATACATCTGAGAAGTGAGACTGTTTCGGTTTTAGATTAAATGTGATGAAGCGGAAATCTCATTTTGTTTGTAGAGGTGCATGTTTATGTTTATGTTTTTTGCGATTTTTATAGCGCACAACTACCCGGAGGTGTCTCGGCGCTTGGTTTACAGAACAGTCGCTGAGGCAGAAATTAATGTGAGAAAAACCAGGTTTTTAATTTCTTCCTAAAACTGCTAAGTGTTGGGGCCAGTTTGATGTAAAGGGGAAGTGCGTTCCAAAGTTTGGCTGTGGAGATCGTGAAGCATCTGTCACCCCAGCTAGCTTTCCTTGTTCATTGAATTTTGAGCAAGTGAGCTGAGGAGGAGCGGAGCGTTCTTGAATTTTCGAGTGGGCAGAGAGCATCTTTAAGAAACTGTGGGCCTAAATTGTTGGTGGCTTTGTAGGCAATACACAGTGCCTTAAACTTTGTACGGCTTCTGACTGGGAGCCAGTGCAGTTGTTGGATATAAGGGGAAATAGGAGTGAACTTAGGAATGCCCAGTAGGATTCTGGCTGAGGCATTCTTAACTAGCTGTAGCCTATTGAGGACTTTTTCCTGGGCGTTCAGAAGAAGGGCATTGCAATAATCTGTTTTGGCAAAAACCAAAGTGCTGATTAGGGTTTTACCGGCTGAAGAGGGAAGGTAGGGTAGGAGTTTTTTTTTATTTTTTTGAGGGTAAAGAAGGATGAGGAGACCACAGAGTTGACATGATGATGGAAAGTCATTTTATTGTCAAACGTGACTCCAAGGTTACGAACCTTAGTGACAGGTTCTGGTGGTGATCCCATCTCAGTTGGCCACCATTGAGGGGACCAAGTAGGTTCTAGTTTCCCGAATGTCATCACCTCTGTCTTGTCAGAGTTTAATTTAAGACAGTTTGATGACATCCAGGAACTGATTGCCAACATTCCATTTTGAAAGTTTGCGGCAACTGTCGCTCCGTTGTTGTGTACGGATAGCACCAATTGGGTGTCATCAGCATAGGTTGTGAGGGCAATGCCGTAAGATTTAATCACCCTCGCTAAGTCCGAAACATAAATGTTAAACGGTGTCGGACTTAGCGAGGAGCCCTGTGGTACTCCGCAAGGAAGGGTGAAAGTGTGGGAAGTGAAAGGGCCCATCTTTACTGTCTGTGAGTGATTGATTAGGCAGGAGGCAAGGAGTTCTTTGGCCTTGTTCTGAATGCCTATTGCATAGACACGGTCGATCAAAGTAGCATGATCGACCGTGTCAAAGGCTGCAGAGAGATCCAGCAGTATTAACACTGCAGCTCCTCCTTTATCCAATGTTATCCTTATTTCGTCTGCCGCTTTTATTAGCGCAGTTTCAGTTCCATGTCCCTGTCTAAACCCAAATTGGGTGTCATCCAGTAAGTTGTTGTTGTCTATGAATTTGGAAAGTTGTATATTCATACTTTTTTCAAATACTTTTGCTGGAAAGGGAAGACATGCTATGGGACGATAACTAACTGGGAGAAGAGGATCAAGAGTGTTTTTTTTTAAAAGTGGCTTAATAATAGCCTCTTTCCAAACTGATGGGTATACGTCGGTGATGAACATAGCATTGCAAATGTTCATCAAAGCGGGGGAGATGGCTTCTGGGATGAGATTAAGAATGGCAGGAGGGCAAGGGTCTGAAGACGATCCAGATTTTGTACTGGAAACTAGACGTCGAATTTGCTCCTCCGTGGCTGCTTCGAAAACCAAAAAAATAGGAAGGCAAAGATTGGTTGGTAGTGATAGTGGGGGGGATTTAGTGGTAAAGGCTGAAAAAATAGAGGTGACTTTATCTTTAAAAAAATTAGCAAGGGAATTGCAGAGGGCTTGAGATACATCAGGACAAGGGGCAGGGGGATTAGAGAGTTGAGTAACAACTTGAAAAAATTCTCTTGCGGAATTTTTTGCTTGATTGATTTGGGAGGTGTAGTAGCTGGTTTTTTCAGAGGTGATGAGGTCTTTATATTTGGAGAGGGCGCATCTGTATGTGATTTTATCGGAGGGGTTGTAGTAGCGGCGCCAATGTCTCTCCAAGTTTCTGCAGTATTGTCTCTGAAGACGTAGGGATTCCGTAAACCAGGGGGCAGAGGGGAGCTTTCTACTACGTAGGGAAGTTTTTAACGGTGCTAGTTTATGACAAGCCGTGTCTAGGCTGTTGAGGTAGTTATTAGAGGCTAGTGAAGGGTCTGGTTCAGTGGGGATGATAGTGTCAGACAGCATAGAAGCAATATGAGAAGTGTTGATATTTTTCCAATCTCTAAGGAGATGGGAGAGGATGATACATTAGATGATGAAAGGGGTTTGAGTTTTATGGCGAAGCAGACTGCAGAGTGATCAGTCCAAATGAGAGGGATCACATCTGAGATCACGATATACGGATTGGTAGTGAATATCCCATCTAAGGTATGGCCGGCTTTATGTGTAGGCTGATTAACAATTTGCTGAAGGCCCGCTGCTAGCAGATCGTTAGTAATAGCGATGGTATCAGGGTCACAGATAGATTCAAGATGGAAATTGAAGTCTCCCAGTACGGTAAAATGTGGTGCTCCAGCCGTGACTTCAATTATGTTGTTAAGATTGTTAAGGAATTTAGATCTGGGCCCAGGAGGGCGGTAGAGTAGCATGCCTACGAATGATTGACTGCCGGAGAGGCTGATTGAAAAGGAGAAGGCTTCGCAATCTTTATAATTAAGATTGGTGATTTTAACTTTGAAACGATTCCTGTAAATGATGGCTATCCCTCCACCCTTTTTTTTTCTTCTGTCCAATCTGTGCACGCAGTAATTTTCAGGGGAGGCTGCTTTAAAATCAGGGCCTGAAGAGTCATCACCCCAAGTCTCGGAGATAAATAATAGATCAAGGTTATATGACTCAATAAATTCTAAGATTTCGGTTTTGTGTTTAGGAACGGAGCGTACGTCAATAAGTGCTGCTAAAACCTGAGGGGGGGAGTTAGCCAAAAGGTTGGGTGAGGTGCATGCAGGACATTTAAGAGGACCTACCATAGGGTTGGTATTTAACAAGTAAGGTAAAGAATGTGGAAGGTTTACCGGAGTTTTTAGGTTTCGAAGTTGAGCTGAGGTGTATTTGAGCAGAGTCGAGGATTGAGCAAAGCAAGGCACTGCCGGGGCAGGGGGGGTGGCCCTGGGCCAGGCCTCGGCGCGGACGAGCGCAGACGAGCTTGCCTTAAGCGCGCCTTCGGCGCGCAATCGTCGCACCCGCTGCATTCGTCCTCTGCGCTTCCGGTAGGTGTGCATGCTTTATGACAGTGGGGGAAGTTAGACGGGGGCGTGGCCAGCACACGTGGGCGTGTCCTGTGGGACCCGGAAATGGCGGCAAGATTGAAAATATTCACCCGCTACAGCGCTAAAATCCGCTGTGCGGGAGTGTCCGTGACTGAAGATCGGGTGCCAGGGGATCGGTAGCAATTAAGAACACAAGTAATCACAAATAATATTAAAAAACAAGCTATCTCTTCTCCCGGCTATTTCGCCTCTGGAGGGTGCTGTAAGTGCACATGCACATGCATCATAATCATGTGTAGTGCGCACCCGCATACAATCTTGAAATAATATCTAAACGTGAAGTGTTAGATTTGGAATGTATTAACAATTGCGTGACACATGTTAGGCTATTGACAAGTAGCATGGAGAATTAGCTTGGAAAATGAATGTAATTAGAAGAAACATTAACATGGAGAACTCGTGTTGTAAAACTGACAAATTACTAGGTCCGAGAAGTAATTTTTGATTCCTGGGAAACACTGGTAATCTTTGGAACCTGGTGGGGGGATACCGGTCAGAATGTTAGATTCTTTCCCCCAGTATCCTGATGCCAAATTTCACACTACTCATAAGAGGACCTAGGAGGTAGTGCCATAACTTCCTAGAGTAATATATACGCAGCCTTTCCTCTCTTAGCCTACAACCTGACCAGCATCTGGGTTCATGAAGTAAGCCAAATCTCCCACTTTGTAATGTACCTTTGGGCTTAGAAGACTTGAGCAGGATACGGATCAGCTCAGGGACATCAAAATAGGCTGCATAGTGCAGCGCGTTCATGTTCGTCCATCGGCTGCGCAATGTCACATCTGCCCCGAGGAGGAGGAGCTGGTTGGACAGTCGTACGGCAGCAGCTGGATCACCTGCAACAGGTAAGTTTGGAGGTTATCTCTGTTTTACAACAATTTACAAATTAAAGAGTTGTTAGGAGTGCGGCTAGAGGGGAGTGTTGACAACAGCACAGTTGGGCAAAGCTTTAGAGTAATGTCACACACCCTTAATGCTATAGTCAGAAAATCCACACATAGCCAAGGAAGCCACCATTGGGTATTGCTAAAGTTTCACTCAATGTATAAAACCCACTGACAGTAAAGGTCTAGTTTGAAGCATCAAGTCACAAGAAATGCAGCCGAGGAACTAGCAAACTGTTGCCTGATGCAGGTGAGTGTGATACCGCATCACACTTGACTACATCTGACATTACACAAAAGAGGTAATCTCTGTAGTCATACCCCTGTGGAATTGCACATTTGCATCTATATATCATAACAAAGCACTCAAAACACTGAGCCTCCCTCTGGCCCATCAAACTGTTGCATTAAAGCTCTGCTTAGGGGGACAGCAGGTGGTGTTGTGCTTCCTTACCCACACCATGAGCACCGGCCTTGCACGCATAGTGAAGGAGAGTCATATCGGTCAGCCCATCACGGTCATTCACATGGCCACCACGCTTCAGTATCTGCAATCAAGGTAAGGAAAAGCAATTCAGATGGATGCAAACAAGAAAGTTTAGCGGCAGAAAGAGAGGCACTGAAAGATGAGTTAGCAAGTGAAATGGTCCTCGTACAAAAGGTTTGTGCTATATCGGTCCTGGGAATCATTTGTGTTTTTAAATCTGTAGGACTAAGTTGCCTAAACTGTTAAAGGTACTGTGAGACACCGCAGGAGTTGCAAGGTTTTGTAGAGCACTGGGCAAGCCACATGCTTGAAAAGTCAAACACTGCACCACCTTAAAAAACGGAAAGATGATGCAAGCCTTTATTTTGGACATATATTGGGATTCTGACTGGTTCCCCTTGCGGGGGCAGCAATGTATGTGAAGTCTCTAATTTTCCAGAAAACTTAACTGTGGTTAGAACTGGTTGATAGCTGTATGTAAACTTATGGGAGTGAAGCATGGATGTATGACGTTACAATGCATACTTTTACAACGCATACCTTTACAACGCATTTTTTACAACGCAGCATCCATTACAATGCATTCCATTACAACGCATGCCATTACAACAAATTTTTAAAAACTACCTTTACAACGCATTCCAATACATTGCATGTATGGTAAGTATTGGATAGTATAGGGGTAAAAAATACTATTCTAACTCCAGGGGGGTGCAACAGTAGGGTAAGTGTTGGATAGTGTAGGGGTAAACATTACTATTCTAACTCCAGGGGGTGCAACAGTAGGGAAAGTGTTGGATAATGTAGGGGTAAAAAATACTATTCTAACTCCAGGGGGGTGCAACAGTAGGGTAAGTGTTGGATAGTGTAGGGGTAAACATTACTATTCTAACTCCAGGGGGTGCAACAGTAGGGAAAGTGTTGGATAATGTAGGGGTAAATATTACTATTCTAACTCCAGGGGGTGCAACAGTAGGGTAAGTGTTGGATAGTGTAAGGGTACTATGCGTTGTGATGGTATGCGTTGTAATGGTATGTGTTGTAATGACATGCTTTGTAGTGGTATGCTTTGTAGTGTCATGCGTTGTAATGGTTGCGTTGTAATGGCATGCGATGTAATGGATGTTGCGTTGTAAAAGTTTTGTTGTAATGGTAGTGTGTTGTAAAAGTTGTGTTGTAAAGTTTGTTTCCCATGAAGCATTATTGGGAAGCTGCAAGGCTATTGAAAAGTGACCAAGAGAACAAATAGTTTTTGCTGTATCTCACTATTTGTATTGTGCTTGGAACCAAAGGAAAAAGGCCCTAGGTAATTGCAATTTTTAAAATTTTGAATATCAAATATTTCGAAAAGCCTTAGCAAGATTACTTAGTTGCTTTTTACTCTTATAGGGTTCTTACTGTCTAAACCATTTGGTTATGACTTACTTTTTAAATGTATAAATGTTTTATAGATTGCTATTTGCACCTGAGGTTTTATGTATCTCAATCTAATATAAAGTTGTATATAGTATCAACATGAACAGTTATAGGAATTATTTTTAAAAGTATAAATGTTTTATAGATTGCTATTTCCACCTGAGGTTTAATATATTTCAATATGACATAAAGCTGTACATAGTACCAACATGAACAGTCACTGGAATAACTATCCTCCAATTTTATGTATAGTTTTTTAATACATGTAAATAGGAAGATTTTTTAAAATATTGATTATATCAGTTTTTATGTGTTTGCAATTCTTTTATGGCTTGGTAGTCGAAATAAAAGTTATTGATTGATTGATTGATTGAACTGATCTCAACACAGGTTCTGGTGCGCGAACACTGCTCATGGGTTAACGCTTACAGGTTTTTACCCTGTCAACCTTAGTAGCAGGAAGACAGTTATCACTTCTTCCGGAGGAACCTGGAGGATGGGCAATACTCTTTAGGTACCTTGGGGAAGGCAAGTCTTGTAACTAAACCTAGTCAAGTGACTGACGGGCAGGTTCCCAAAGGCTGTTCATATCATCAGGCTGGTCGTGCGAGATACAACTGAGGTGCAGAGGATGGAGAGGAGTCACTGCAGCCAAACCTGTGGCTCCTCATATTTCCAGTTGATGTTGGATGTTTAA
The DNA here is from genome assembly GCF_964263255.1 of Lissotriton vulgaris. Classification (NCBI taxonomy): domain Eukaryota; kingdom Metazoa; phylum Chordata; class Amphibia; order Caudata; family Salamandridae; genus Lissotriton; species Lissotriton vulgaris. The sequence goes on along the minus strand of NC_141697.1, from coordinate 904,498,227 downwards.
AGAGTCACCTCTATGCCCAGCAATCAAGGTATACATTTTTAGAGGGAACAGTTGGATTCTTGCCTAACACACTAGGGGCAGACCTTTGGCCCTAAGTCACAGCGATGTTTCACGCTCTCCAGACAGAAACTCCAGTAGTAGTCAAACATTTAAGTGGACTCTAGGTAGAGGAATAGACCTCACGCCTACTTTTTTTCCCTTCTTTTTTGTAGTTTTTTAAATGGTGCGAACTAGACCCGAGACATCTGCTATCAGAGCGCTTTCAATGGGCACTAGGTTCATTGCATGAGGACACATTCATTTTCGTTAGGCACAGGGAGAATAAGTGATTTGCCCAGAATCACAGGATGTTGAGCCTAGTTGCCGAGACTCGAACCCGGTTCCCCAGCTTCGAGGTCAACCGCTCTAGCCTTAAGGGTACATCAGATGCACACATTTACTGATGTCCGACCAATTACTGCACAATCACCCCAGAGCAGGTGTAGGTAACTTTTGGTAGATGCTGCCAGGGAGGGAGGAATAGCCCCTGGCTTCGATGGATACAAAAATTAACATTATTTCACGATTGTGTGTGGACCACAAAGGTCTGGTGGAGGGTGGGGTCATATGGCTATGGTTCTGCATTCTTAGGTTCTGCCATGTTGCAAAAGGAGTGTTGTGCAAATAAAGCTCTGGGGTATGGGATTTAGACAGTTGAATATGCACTTTTTCCTTCTGAGCGATGCTCACATGTAGAGTTCCTGTGACTTGCCCACATAGATCGATTTACCACCGATAGCTTTCAGGAGAGTAGTGTACACCCCTATAGTAGGCCGGCACACTTAAGCATGCTCTTGCACAGGTAGTGCTCAGCTAACCCACAGACAGAGAAGTATGTAACACAAGGGTGATAGAGAGTACCTTATTGGGCAGCAATATTCTGCCATAACTTTCATTAGAATAACATTAAAAACACACAAAAAAAACAATAATGGTTTTTAATGGTAATTAGCAATGAAAAGACATAGACTTCGGTCTCATGGTTCCCTCGGGTACTTCTTACCGGACAAGAACCTGTGCAATTCTAGGCAAACATGAGGTGTCAGTCTGCCTTTGGCAAACATCCAGGAATACACACTGTAGACTAAATAACTTTGGGCCCGATTCACAGATATAACTTAAGACAAAATCCTAAACTTACTACCATTTTGGTATTCACAGAAGGCACTTAATCATTTTGGTATTCACAGAAGGCACTTACTCATCAATGAGTAAGTGCCTTCTTCTGTGAATACCAAAATGAGTAAGTGCCTTTTGTGAATATGAAAATGAGTAAGTGCCTTCTGTGAATACCAAAATGGTAGTAAGTTTAGGATTTTGTCTTGAGTTAGTTCTGTGAATCGGGCCCATAGTGTGTGAATCACACAAATTGCATTTTCCATTAAACTCTGTTGGGTACTATTTATAGCAAAAGAAATTAGGAATTATGGCTTTCTTTAGAGATTGGTTGGCAGGGTATCTAAACCATCACATTTGTGATATGTTATTTTCCATCTTCTCAGAGTTTAAGAACATAAGAGAGAAAAAACGTTTAGGGATGAGATGGTGTAGTCTGGAAATATCGAATCCCAAATATCGACGGGACAGAATATCGTTACCAAAATAACGAGGGATAAAATATTGGCAGGTTTCTTTCTATACATTTTCTACAACTAACTCCACATTGGTAATATATCTATCTTCAAGGTATGAAGATGTGAAGTTAACAATAATAAATCTTCACCTCCCTCTGTGCGTATACCTTTGATATTTGGGGGGATATTCACAACAAAATGTCAGAAGCACGGTGTTACGCCAAAATTGGTAAGGCCCCACCTCAACATTTTTAAAACGCAAGGATGCACCGCATGTACAAAAAATATGGCGCATCCCTGTGTTTCCCCTAGCGCTGGTGCTAATAAAGCTGCAAGCGCCAGCGCAGGCACCCTTGCCCCACGTTGCAATGCAGGAGCGATTCTTTATGTGCAGGAAATGACACGTTCCTGCACATAAACAATCTTGAAAGGCAATTTTTTCTTCCCATGTGTGCTGCTGGATGCAGCACACATGGATAAAGCAAAAAACGAGGAGAAATTCATAATTTCTCCTTGTATCGCCAGTCTAAGACCAGTTATTCCCTGGTCGTAGTTTTTAGCGCTGCCCTAGCCTTGTAAACATAGGGCAGCATCAGAAAGCAATGGATGTGACGGTGGAAAGCCCACTACAACACCCATTGCATTCCCCTTTCAGGTCGAGTGAAGCATGAAAAGGCGCCTTATTTACAAGGCGGCGTCAAGCCACGTTAAGTGGCTTAACACCCCTTGTAAATAAGTAGAAGTGGATATTGCCACAAGAACGTCACTAAAAGCGGCGTTCTGGTGGCGATCTCCCCTTGTAAATATGCCCCTTTTCAATATTTGGGATCTGATATTCCCTACTACAGTCCATCAGGCGTCATGCACTGATTCGCATTCACCACAGGGAGGAGCACTTTGCCTTAGTTGTTGACTGATCAAGGACCATTTCATAAAACAAAATAAAATATCATGACAGATTTTCAAGAAAGAAGCAGCCTTTGCACTCACCTCATTTCCAATGATATCGATTTTATGCTGCACTTGGGGGACCCACTGGCGGATGATGGCGAAGAGCTCCGGGACCGTGGTCTTGGGGTCATACAGAATTTCTTGGCAGACAGGGTCGTTTGGGTCGAAGAATGTGAACGCTGAAAATATGGAACAGCATGACATCATCAGGGGAGACACGTATGGAATTATTAAGAAACATACCTGAGAAAGCAAAGGCAATTTAAGGACTTGACCACCAAGAGAAGGAAAACATCCTTAACAACGCGGTCAGTACACCGCAATGCTGTTACATCGCGGTCGTTACAACGACCGCATGTAACAACACTATGCCATTACAACGCACGTCTTTATATCGACTTGCGCTAGTTGACATGCTAACATTAAAAATGGTGTAGTTTACTATCCCAACACCTTCCCTACTGATAAGTGGACTGGAGTTGGAATAGTAAATTACACACTTTTAATGTTAGCACGCCACCTAGCGCAAGTCGATGTAAACACTTGCGTTGTAAAGGCATAGCGTGGTAACATGCAGTCGTTGTAACGACTGCGATGTAACAGCACGCGTTGTAATAACACGCGTTGTTACATCATACATCTCCAAGAGAAAGGTGTAGACGTACGTCTGACTGAAGTATGTAAAGGAGGAGTCTGATCCAAACAAGGTCAAATGCAGTTACATTTACAGCTGCTCCAGATTCCCTTATGTTTACATGCCAATATAATTGGAGTCTGGGATTAGTTGCAATTTGTACGTATAATTCGAATTATGAACTATCACAGACCTGCTTTCGTGATAGTGCATATTGTACCATATCATTTTTATCCTGTGTTCATATTGCGCGTTTATGGTTTTATGTAATATGAAACCGAATAAAGAAATTTCAAGAAATTTGAATACATGCCATACCTACAATCTTGTGAAAATGGTATTAAATCCCTTTATTTTGGCTGGGACTGAAGGGTGTAGGGAATCATCAGGAAGAGCAAAGCGCTTGGGATTATGTTCCTCTATCAAGAGTTTATATGACTTTATAAATGTCGCAATTTGAAAAATGTATCTGCATTATGTAACACTGAAAGGGCTTTAACTGCCGTGTATCTTAGCCCGGGCTTTAGTAGTTTACAAGAAAAACACTATTCTTCAGTTAATGGACAGTGGGCAAAGTAGTTCCTAGATTATCCAGGCGTTGAGGTGCATAAAAAATATGTTGTGAACTCTGTTCCTAAATGCAATGTCGGCGATGTGGCTAAAAAAAGAAAAAAAATATTCTGCAACTTTTTTGCTGCATTTCGCCTTCAGATAAGTATATATACAATAAACTCACACGCCTTAAATGAAATAAAGGTAAAAATAATTGGTGGAAAATGCCTTCTTTTATGTTGTTTGTGAAAGCTCAGTTGGTTAATGTGATTCGTGTGTGTGTGGGTGTGAGGGAGAGAGAGAGAGCGAGAGAGAAATTAATCCTGGATGGGGTAGTGGTAGACTGTTGCCATGTTTCCCCCCCCCCATCAGCACAGGAAGTGACATCACAGGATCTCCCATTATCCACCTACACAGGAAGTAACATCACTGAATTTCCCATCATCCACCTGGATAGGAAGTGGCCTTACTGGTTTCCCCCCCAAAACCGTCTTTAAGAGGAGAAGCGAAGCAAGAGAACTTCATTTCCCATCACCCATTAGCACAGAAAATGACATCACAATATCCTGCACTCCTCCCCCCTCCTAGCAGGACCTACTTAATGACAGCTTCAACATGGTCATGCGGCAGACAGGTACAGCAGGCACGTCACTGGTGCACCTTAGGCGCGCCAAAGGCGAGCCCCACTACGCCCATCCACGTCAGGCCCGGGAGCAGCACCAGAAGCCCTGGTCCGTTCACCACCCAACGTTACTTCCCAGCGCTCCCTAGGACTCTAGAGCAGGTACGCCATTCCCCCAAATGCTTTTCTGCCACACCTCACACCACGGTAGGAACTATCATCTTCATCCACTGCTTGTTCTCCAACAACCACCCACCCACACCCCCACACAAACACTGACAACGCCCTCAACACACAAGCACCAACAATCCCAACACCCTCACCCTACAACAAAGGCTACAGCAAACTCACACGTCATGACCCAATCGCATGCATACGATCACCCAGCAAACACACACCCGAAATATGGGGCCTGCTGAGTAGCAACACACCCGGCATCCTCTTCATCACAGAGACAAGTCTCAATCCCTCATTGGCTCTTGACACTGCACAGCAATCCCACAGGACATCCTCCACAAGCCAGGAAGAGAACTGGAGGTCATCTACAAGGAATCCACCATCAAATGCACAACATCCACAGAGAACCCCACCCCATTGACGAAACACCTTCACATAAAGCTGAAAATCTCTGAAAACTTCACCCTGAAATGATCTCTTCCCTACTGACCACCCAGACCACAAGCTACCTATATCAAACTCATACCAAAATGTGTTGCTCCGCTCACCATTGACCCCAGAGCCTACATTCTCCTCGGTGACCTGAACTTCCACCTGAAGACCAAAATGAACCCTGCTTTATAGCACTCCTCAAAAGCTTGAGCAACATCAGACTCACCCAACTCGTCCCAGAACCAAAACACACCACAGGACATATACTGGACCACATTTTCACTACAAACGACAGCATCAAATACAACTCCACCATATCACACACATGGATCGACCACTCCATCATCCACATTCAAATCAACACACCTCAAGTCAACACCCTGCCCAGGTTCGGCATTGCAATTCGCAGCTGCGGCAAAATCACAGATGAAGACTGGCTCAGTGCTGTCAGCATGGATTAACCTAGTCCCACAGACACTCTCAACAAGAACATCAACCACTGGGTCAAGAACTGTACAGACACCCTTGCACCCATTAAACGTAACACGCATATCACATCAAGCAAGCAGACCAGCTGGTATACAGAAGACCGCAGAGGAACCAAACAACACTGTAAACAGCGAGAAAAGAAATGGAGAGCAAACCACAACACCACAGACAGAGCAACCTACAAGGTGGCACTCAGACGCTATCACCAGCAAATATGAGACACCAATAACAAATCACTAGAGGACAGCATTGAAGGAAGCTCTGACAGATGCAAGGAGATTTTCTCAATCGTTAAGGATTTCACCACACCCTAAGCCCCTGTCAATAACATTGCTACCTTCCAACAACTCTGTGATAACCTATCCAACTTCTTCCACAGCAAAATCCCAGACATCTACAGCAACTCCGCAAACCAACAAAACCCCAGAGGACACATTGCTAACCTACCCACCACCAACCAAGACAGCCACCTGATTGACAGACAACCCTCATCAGAAACTGCACTGCAGCAATCATGTAGTCCATCCCCTCAGGGGGCCCAGAGGACCCATGCCCCACTATATTTACAACCTGGAAACATCATCATCAGCACCTCCCTGACCCACATCAATACCTCCATTACGTCCAACACTTTTCCAGATGAATGGAAACTTGAAGTAATCAAAGTCCTTCTCAAGAAACCCACAGCCGATCCGAATCAACTGAGCAACTTTTGACTCATCTCCCTAATCTCTTATCCAGTCAACATGATTGAGAAGGCTATCAACAAGCATCTCACAACCCACCTCGAACTTCACCATCTTCTAGACAACACTCAATGAGGATTCAGAAAGAACCACAGCACCAAAACATCACTCACTCTGGCCACCGAGGATATTCGAATCTTCCGGGGCTGAGGTGAAACAGCAACCCTCATCATGCTCTACCTCTCTGTGGCATTCAACACTGTCTCCCATACCCCTCTTCAGAAGACTCCATGAAATTGGCATGCAAGGGTCTGGTCTCAGATGGATCTGTTCCTAACTCACGGGAAGAACCCAAAGGGTCAGGATGCCACTCTTCACATCAGAGACCAAGAGACTGAATGGATGAACTGTCTCATATAGTGCAACAGCTGCTCCAGCAGGAGCGTCCCTGTGCTAGGTCATAGAGAGAGAGCAAGAGAGACCAATAACAGTGACTTAGACCATTAAGCCAGAGCATTGCTCTTAAAGATTGATATGCGGAGTCCCACAGGGATCGCCCCTCAGGCCTACCATTTCAACATGTACTGACACCGTTCCCCAACATCATTCGATCACAGGACATCACCATCATCTCCTACAATACACAGATAACAACCAACTCATTCTCTACCTGAGGGACAAGACAGCATCAGGACCAACTTCTCCAACTGCATCAAGTTCAAGTTCAAGTTTGGCATTTGTATAGCGCCCTATATACCCAGAGGGTCTCAAGGCGCTTGAGGAAGGGGAAGTTTATTTGTCGAATATCCAGGTTTTTAGTTCTTTTCTGAAGGTGAGGTGGTTCTGGGTAAGGCGGAGGTGGGTGGGGAGAGAGTTCCAGGTTTTGGCCGCTAAGTAGGAGAAGGATCTTCCACCCATGGTGGATTTATGGATGCGTGGGATTGCGGCGAGGGCTTGTGTGGATGATCGTAGTTGGCGGGGGGGGGTGTAAAAGGACAGGCGTGTGTTGAGGCAGTCGGGTCCTAGGTCGTAGAGAGCTTTGTGTGCGTGGGTAAGGAGGCGGAACGTTATTCTCTTGTTGACGGGAAGCCAGTGGAGGTCTTTTAGGTGCTCGGAGACGTGAGCTCGGCGGGGGAGGTCCAGTATAAGTCTGGCTGAGGCGTTTTGGATGCGTTGGAGTTTTTTCTGGAGTTTGGCGGTGGTTCCGGCGTAGAGTGTGTTTCCGTAGTCTAGTCGGCTGGTCACCAGTGCGTGGGTGACCGTTTTTCTTGTTTCAGTGGGGATCCAGCGGAAGATTTTTTTAAGCATGCGTAGGATGTTGAAGCAAGATGAGGTGACGGCGTTGACTTGTCTGGTCATTGATAGGGAGGAGTCTAGGATGAAGCCTAGGTTGCGTGCGTGGTCAGCAGGTGTGGGTGCATTTCCCAGGGCCGGTGGCCACCAGGAATCGTCCCAGGCGGAGGGGGATGAGCCTAAGATGAGGACTTCGGTTTTGTCCGAGTTTAGTTTTAGGCGGCTGTCTTTCATCCATTCGGCTACTTCTTTCATTCCTTCGTGTAGGTTGGTTTTGGCGGAGCTGGGATCGTTGGTGAGGGAGAGGATGAGCTGTGTGTCATCTGCGTAGGAGATGATGTTGAGGTTGTGTTTGCGTGCGATGGATGCGAGGGGACTCATGTATACGTTGAAGAGGGTGGGGCTGAGTGAGGATCCTTGCGGTACACCACAGATGACTTCGGTGGCCTCTGATCTGAAAGGGGGAAGGCGGACTCTCTGAGTTCTTCCGGCGAGGAACGAGATTATCCAGTCTAGTGCTTTACCTTGTATCCCGATGTTGCTAAGGCGTTTGATAAGGGTGGTATGGCAGACTGTGTTGAATGCTGCGGCGAGGTCAAGTAGGATGAGTGCGGTTGTTTCTCCATTGTCCAGTAGTGTTCGAATGTCGTCCGTTGCTGCGATGAGGGCGGTCTCCGTGCTGTGTTTGGCTCGGAAGCTGGATTGTGAAGGGTCGAGGGATTTATTGGATTCGAGGAAGGCGGCGAGCTGATTATTGATAGCTTTCTCGATGACTTTGGCAGGGAAAGGAAGGAGTGAGATGGGTCGGTAATTCTTGAGTTCTGTGGGGTCTGCTGTGGGTTTCTTCAGGAGGGCGCTGAGTTCGGCGTGTTTCCAGCTTTCTGGGAAGGTGGCAGCGTTTAGGGAGCAGTTGATGACATCGCGGAGATGGGGTGCGATAACGGCGTCTGCTTTGTTGAAAATGTGGTGGGGACATGGGTCGGTTGGTGATCCTGAGTGGATGGAGTTCATCAGACGGATGGTTTCTTCAGTGGTGATTGGGTTCCAGGCGCAGAGGTTGTTAGAGGGGTGTTTAGGTTCAGGTGAGGGTGGTGGGGCTTGGATTCCGGTCTCATTTGCGAAGCTGTTATGTATGTCTGCGATTTTGTTGTGGAAGAATGAGGCTAAGGAGTCGCAGAGGTCTTGGGAGGGGGTGATGTCGTTCGTGCCGGCGGGGGGGGTTGGTGAATTCTTTGACAATGTTGAATAGTTCCTTGCTGTTTTGGGCGTTGTTGTCGAGTCGGTCTTTGAGTGCTGATTTCTTGGTGGATCGGATCAGTTGGTGGTGTTTGCGGATGGCGTTCTTGAAAGCTGCTTGGTTGTCTGAGGTTCGGTCTTTTTTCCAGGCTTTCTCGAGGGTGCGGCAGGTCTTCTTTGAGTTTTTGAGGTCCTCATTAAACCAAGGGGCTTTATTGTTGATTTGTTTGGATTGCTGTTTTTTCAAGGGTGCTAATTCATCCGCGCTATGGGTGATCCATTGAGTGAGGTTGGTTGCTGCCAGGTTTGGGTCCGATGATTTTGCAGGGAGGTTTTGTTGCAGTGATGTGAAGAGTTGGTTGGTTGTAATTTTGTTCCAGTTTCTGCGCGGAATTGGTTGAGGGAGGTTTTGGGTTGTAGTCTTTTTGTAGCTGAAGTGTACGCAGCTGTGGTCCGTCCATTGGTGGGCTGTGGTGTGGTCGAAGGAGATATGCTTGCTGGAGGTGAAGATTGGGTCGAGCGTGTGCCCTGCGTTGTGAGTGGGGGTGTTGACAAGTTGTTTGAGTCCGAGATTGGCGAGGTTGTCCAGGAGGGTAGTGGTGTTGCTGTCATTGTTCTTTTCTAGGTGGAAGTTGATGTCTCCTAGCAGGATGTAGTTCTCGGAGGGGAGGGCGTGAGGGGTGATGAATTCAGTGATGTCTTCGCAGAATTGTGCGCGGGGTCCTGGTGGTCTGTAGATGAGGGTTCCTCTGAGTGTGGACTTCGGGTCGGTGTGGATCTGGAAGTGGAGGTGTTCGGCGGTAGCGAGGTTATCGTCGGAGCTGGTAGAGATGCGGATGGTGTTCTTGTGGACGATGGCGATGCCTCCTCCTGTTTGTTTGGTGGTGCGATCTTTTCGGATGATCTTGTAGCCGTCCGGAATGGCGATGGCGATGTCGGGTGCTGAGGAAGTGTTCATCCAGGTTTCTGTGAGAAAGGCGATGTCCGGCGCTGTGGTGTCAAGTAGGTTCCATAGTTCGATGGCGTTACTGTGGACCGAGCGAGTGTTGAGCAGGATGCACTTCAGATGGTTGGGGTCGGAGCGCGGTTTGGAATCTGAGGGTGTGGTGGGTTTCTTAATGCAGTTGTACTTGCAGGAGAGGCAGGCGAATGGTCCGTGGGTGCGTCCAGGTTCGGCTTGGTAGCAGTTTGGTGATCGGCCGGGATTAAGGGCTGAGAGGGTAGCTGCATTGTATGTGATGCGGGAGGGGTGGGGTTTGCGGGGACCAGGGGGTCTGGCGCTGGGCGCGGTCCAGGCGCGACGGGCATAGACGGGCTTACCTTTGGTGCACCTTCGGCGCGGCCGCAGCGCGTGGACGCTGCGCGTTGGTTCATCTGCTTCAAATGGGAAGTGGAGGGGGCGGAGCGTGGGAGGGTCAGCTGGGAGGCGGGATCTAGGTGCAGGGAGGGTCTGGGACGGGCCAAGGGGTCAATGCAAAATGGCTGCAGGGTAAACAAATGCACGAAGGTAAAATATCCAAAGCGCTACACACCTCGAGGTGCACCACAATGAAAGCGCTATCGGTGATTAATGTGTGGCAAGAGCTATTGATTTCCAAAGTCACTTGTCCAACAACACGAGCGCTGCACAATGCTAATTAAATGATACAAGCTCTGCACAATGCTAATTAAATTAAACAAGCGTGTGGGTCACGAGCGCTGCACAATGCTGAATAAATGATACAAGAGCTGCACAAAGCTAATTAAATTAAATAAGCGCGTGGGTCACGAGCGCTGCACAATGCTGAATAAATGATACAAGGGCTGCACAAAGCTAATTAAATTAAATAAGCGCGTGGGTCACGAGCGCTGCACAATGCTGAATAAATGATACAAGGGCTGCACAAAGCTAATTAAATTAAATAAGCGCGTGGGTCACGAGCGCTGCACAATGCTGAATAAGTGATATAGACAGTACAGCAAGTTGATTAGCAGTAGCAGTGAATTGTACAATACCACCAGGAGAGGGAGGTGGGGGGAGCGGCCGTTTCTGCGTGAAGCAGGATGCATGACCATCGTAGCAGACTAAATGCAAACCAACTGCCTGCAGCTCAACTCTGTCAAGATGGAAGTACTGGTCTTTGGCAACAAGACCTTCCCGTGGGACTCCACCTGGTGGCCGTCAGAGCTAGGACCAAATGCCCCACCCACAGACTATGCAAGAAATGTAGGGATCATCCTAGGCGACATGCTCAACATAACCACTCAAGTCAGTGCAGTGTGCCCCTCCTGCTTTCACATCCTATGTATGCTATAAAAGATCTCTAAATAGTTGCCTCAGAACACCAGATGGACCGTGCGTCATGCAAGCGCTCATCACCAGCAGCTTGGACTACAGCAACACTCTCCACGCTAGAATCTTCAAACCAGGGCCAGGCTGGCAGTAGGGAGCACTGGACATTTTCCCAATGGGCTAGAAAGGTCGGGCCGGTCCCGGTGGGGGCTGGTTTTGCAACTGCTACACAGACTCCAGACCACTCAGAACCCCACTGCAAGAATCAATCTCGACCTCCCACGCCACACCCACGCCACACCTTAACAAGCTTTACTGGCTCCCGATTAACAAGGGCAGCCAATTGAAACTTCTCACACATGCATGAAAGCCTAACACAACACAGGACCAGAATACCTGAACAGCCACATGCACTTTCACCAACCCACCAGATATCTACGCTCTGCCTCACACTCACTTGCACACATTTCCAGCATCCACAAAAGCAAAATTCGAGATCACTCATTCTCCTACATCGCACCCAAGACATGGAACGAACCCCCTCAACCCTTCAGAGCCTCCGTCTCACTTCTTGAGTTCGACAAGAAGCTGAAAACCTGAAGACCTGTTTCTACACATAAGCACCTTGTGGACCACACACCTACACACATACACACCTGCAACAAGCACCTGGATACCTTCTCTGGTGATTAATGCAGTACACAAATCAATATAATATATCATGTATCTATAGCACTTTGAGGTCCAAGTCTGTGACTAAAAGCACTGTAAATATGCAAGTAATTTTTTAAAAATTCAATTACACACAGAATAAGAAAGTGTGCTGCAAAATATGCACGTTAACATTTCACACAACGCAGTGCAGCAGCTAAAGTTGCTGTGTTGAATGGAAGAGAACAGAACAACACCATATCAACTAAGAAATGGTGCTGTTTTCTCTCCCTGCGCTGGCTCCCATTAGGCTGTAATGCACCAACGCAAAGACTTGCATCAAAGAGCAAGGGCATGCGTGTGCTGTCAAGCATAGGTTTTGTACTGAAAGGGTTTAATTGCACCACAAAAGACTATGCTTAGTCATAGTTTAACACTTTTCCCACTTTGTACGAATGCTGTACAGTGCGCCACACATGCAAAGTTGGAAATGTTTGGGCAAATAAAAACATTTCTCCAAGTTATAGCCAGCCAAATCTGCAGTTAGTGCAGGTTTGCATCACTTTTGGTACCAGGCTGAGCTTCTACGTAAATCAGTCCCTGCATGGGTTAAAGATATATTTTTAGTAATACGCAAGTAGACCGTACCGTAAACCAATTTTTATACGTTTCCAAAAATTGGGCGTTCTCCAGAACACAGCTCATCACAATATTACATTATCTATCAAATAGAATAAACATTTGTCATCATGAAGCCTCAAGGACTTAATCAATTAACCCCTTCGCTGCGGGGGTTATTCCCCCACTGTGCTGGGGGAGAAGGGGCGCGCACAGCGCCCCCATGCTCCTGACGAGCTGTGCTCGTCATGAGCTACAGTGCTCCTGTGCTCATGACTAGTTCAGCTCGTCACAGGTGTATTGACTCCCGTGGAACGCTCAGCACAGCAGGGGAATTCTCCCCGCACCTGAGCATTCCACGGGCCATGACGAGCTGAGCGAGTCAAAAGCACCGGAGCGCCGTGGCTCATGACGAGCTCAGCTCGTCATGAGCGTCGAAGGAGTTAAAGCCAAATGCTGACTCCTATGCAGCCTTTAGATTTACTGATTAACTAATTGCACACATTTATATTTCTTTCAGGTAGCAGCCACCATGGCGAGAAGGCTTGATTCCTTTACACTGTCTGCCTTTGCCTTGGCTTCACAGTCAGGTGACCTCTTCTTTTCAGCCAGAAGAACCTGAAGGTCCCTATTATTTGTTCTGGAGTGGTATTTGTTTTCTTTTACGTTTTGTTTTGGGAAATTGAGTTGTACAAATTAGAACGATTTGTCACTGTAGGTGAAGTAAAATCACTAGCGGAAAAGGCTGCATTGTAGCCCGAACCAGTTCCATGACCCCTACCTAAATATCAGAGAAGGCACAGGAAAGCATTATGTACTCCCCCTTCCAGCTACCATTCTCCACTCTATCCTTCACTCTCCTTCGACCCTCACCTTACAACTGCCCCTGTGCACTTTTACCACGGACCCCTTTTACCCTTTTGTCACCTGTTTAAAGCAGGTTGTAAATGTGTGTGTTAAACCCCACAGAAAAGGGAATACCATGTGGAATACCACCAAGTAAGTCTGGGACGGCACAGCCATTTCCCATTCCGTTGGGGTTAACGCGTAATTGTGCAGTACTGGTGGATTGTTACCTGACTGTACTGGTAATTATTGATAGGGAGTTTGCACCTTATCAGTTTCAGGCAGTTTGTAAAGGGGTCCACTTAAAGTGCCTGGGGATAGACCAACAGGGATGAAAGACATAGTTACCATACCGCACCAATTTACAAATTCACAGGAAGGTACTTCACAACACTTGAACTTCATTAAAAGACTTAAAAAACAGAGGGGCATATTATTAGCAAGAACCTCATTAAAATGATCGCCGTTTTAGTGGCAGGAAACTGCCGCTAAACCGTCGATAATGGGCCTGCTACTATGCGGTATAGAATTACAATAGAAGCCCTTGTTAGATGTCCTGCACATATTACCTGGGCTTCTATTGGAATTCCATAAAGCATATTAGCAAGCCCATTATCGCCGTTTTAGCGGCAGTTTCCAGCCGCTAAAATGGCGATAACTTTAACGAGGTTCTTGCTAATATTCCCCAAAATGTCAGCAGAATGGATCTTGAAGTAAAACCTTCCTTTGATTCCGGGCTACTGAAAGCTTGTTTTGTTAATGCTACTATCATGATCAGTTCTAGAGTGAACTACTAATGCTTGCTATATTGGTCTTCCTGAGTCAGCTATTTACAAGTTTCAAGGCTTTTAGTATATTGCAGCATAACTTGCCATGAACATTAAGGAAATTTGACAGGTTGCCGAGGCTTGCCATAACCTGCATTGGTTGCCAGTTTATAGAGGATCCATTATAAGGTGCTCTGCTTTGCCCAAAGAACCTCTTTGAAACAGGCATCTTGCTCCTTATGTGTTCGTTTCCAGGTTTAAGTCATCCCTTCATTTTGGCTCTTCCCTCCTGCTATCAGCCCCCTGACGTGATAGGTCGGTAGACGGGGATGTTCCTTCTCTTTTGTTCCTTGCTTAATTTGGAATGCACTCAGTGTCAGTCTGCACAAAATAGAGGACCCTTCTATGCTTAGGAAGGTTCTTAAAAGTAATCTATCCTATTGATTATCTTCGTATCTTTTCTGATGTTTTCAGTTCAGCGTCAAGATGCCCTATGGCATTTTATGCATTTTATAAGTAACAACTCAGCTCAGCTCATATCTTGCATGCATAGGTTTTCAATATATTTAGAGGGTGTCCTCGGGCATTAAACAAGGACTGGGGGATATTTTTAGAGGGAATAGAGCAGAAATAGTGGGTTGTGGCTCTTGTCCTTTGGAGATGTAGCTTGTAAACTGAGGGATAGCTTAGCTGTCTGATGCCGGATACACGGATAGTCTGGGAGACAGCTCAGCTATGTGAAGCCTAACATATAATTTATGTCTAATTACAGGCAAATCACTCCCACCTAAAGCTCACGCCTATATGATCAGTTTCCCAGAGTGCATTATGAGACAGATGTAGAATTTGCTTTAACGTATGTCATGTGGTTTTCTTCGGGATGTTGTCTATGCAGAGGTAGTACACCACATTTCCCTTGTGTAGGCATTTCATCGCTGTGTCCTGTCCATTCAAACTAGCATGGTTTGGCAGACAAATGCTTATGAAATCTTATTCTGCTGCCAAGCTAAGACTGTGTCTGCCAAAAACAGCATAGCTCTGATAATGGGTATAATGGGTTACCAATGCAAAACACTGCACAATGATGGCCCTACTGTGTACCATACTTATTCCAGTGTTACAATGAAAAACTAGTTACCATGTTGTCTGTGTTGTGTCTCTCTTGAGGTCCATACAAGGTTGTCCTTCCACTACCTGGGCCATGTTAATTGCTATAATTAGTATGGATGTTACAGTCAAAGTGTGAAATCCTGGTATTGTATAGAATGCTTAGGTAATGTATAGGATGCCTGATGTTTTTCGGCAAACTATGAAATATAAGTTTTTTGTGAAAATGTTACATGCTTTTCCTAGGCATTCTATACAATTCCTAGGCATTATACAGAATGACCAGTACCATTTATGCAAAGTGTTAAAAGGCCACAAGATGAGATTCCTAGGCAATCGGCAAAGTGTGAAATCCTGGTATTGTATAGAATGCCTAGGTAATGTATAGAATGCCTGATGGTTTAGAGGCAAACTAGGAAATATAAGTTTTTTGTGAAAATGTTACATACTTTTCCTGGGCATTCTATACAATTCCTAGGCATTATACAGAATGACCAGTACCATTTATGCAAAGTGTTAAAAGGGCACAAGATGAGAAGCCTTTATTAATTAATACGCATTTGAAACTGAAAGAACAAAACTACAAAATAAAGCACAGGATATTCTTACCGGAAAACATTGAAAGCAGAACTGAGATTAAAGTACTTGTTACACTAAGAAAGGCCGGAGTAACAGGTGGAATTGTACTCACTTTTATTCTTCACACAAAAACACCTTATATTTTGGCACTTTGATCTTGTACATACATTTCACGACTTAAAGAAGAATGCAAACAGAATATTGTTATCGATAAAACACAAAGCACAACTGGCATGACCTACAGAATGCAAACAGAATATTCTTACCGGTAAAACACAAAGCAGAACTGGCCTGACCTACTTGTTGCAGCACAAAAACACCTTCTATTTTGGCACTTTGATCTTGTGCTGTCTCTGGGATTAGGTGTATTATATACTTTGCCGGCAGACAATCCTGCAAAGTATACAATGCCTAGGCAATGTATAAAATATCAATAATTTCATACTTTGACGTTCGATTTTCAGACATTCTATACATTACCTAGCCATTCTATAGAATGCCGGATTTCACACTTTGACTGTAACATGGACATTTAGGAACAATCATCTTAGAGAATATGGTCATTCTTTTCAAAGGAAGTTTGGAGAAATTAGTAAGAAAAGCTGCTTTTTTTAATGCACTCTGCCCCTGTAGAATTTAAAATCAACATTGATATTTTACTGGATTTTACACGTTATGTGCTGGAAAAAATTGAAAGAATGGTTTTTGCAACATATGATATTAAGTGGCACTCTGTCTGTTTCTGGCTTTACAGAATACTTCTGCCTTTTGCATGGTGGACCGCTATTTGTTGCAGAAGTTTTTCAAGGCAAACTACATTTTTTGTCACATCTTTAGGCCTGGTGGTTTCCTCCATGGATGTAGCTCAGTCATCTCATTGGCAAACTGCTCAATGTGGGTTGCTAACAACATCAATTGTATTTTGATTTAGAATATTGCACATTCCTGGTAGAGTAATTAACAGGTGGTAATGTAATGACACTCAATTATTCAATATCAGGAGGAATAGAAGATGCATTAGGAATAAAACCTGAAACTTGCCAGTTACAATTCCCAAAATGTGTGTTAACCCTCTAAGCTCTATATTCTGAGGCCTGTGCAAGTGTGCGGCTTAAATAAAAACATATTGTGCAATGTTCCAATAAGAAGACTGAAAATGCACCTATGGTTAGCAGTCAGGCATCATCGTCCTTCTGAAGATGGAATTAAAAAGATTAATATAAGCTTGTCATTTAACAGAAGGATTTGTTTAAAATTAGAAACAAAAGTGTAGTCATCTTGAATAACTTTGCAAAAACTGGTTCTAAAGTGCCTTGGCTAAAAATCAGTAGAAGCTGCTATTTGATTGTCAAATCACTCATTCCTCTTTTTAAAGATTTGTCAAATCACTCATTCCTCTTTTTAAAGATTTCTATTAGTAGCCTATATACATTCTCAAATCTACTAAAACATGTTAGACTCATATGGGGTGATATTTATAAATATATATATATATATTATTTTTAAACATATGTATGTGTGTGTGTATATATATTCTATTCTACTTGCAACTGGAAACGGTAGAGACATAAGTAGAAGTGAGCAGTGGGGCCTGCGGTTAGGGAGTATTCTGATGTGCAGATACCCTTCGGTGTGAGTATGACACACCCACCATTCATCGACTCCAAAGACCACTTGCAGCCCCTTCTGTGGCCGTTACTTATTTCAATAAAACTTCACCCGCAATTTTCAAAACATCTCAGTTCATTGCCGTCAACCCTTATATATATAATATGGTTGTAGTTAGGTCATAGGAAATTCCTTTTTTGTTCTGCTAATACATTTGGTGCTGTTTGACCAACCTTCTTGAAACTTTACCAAAAAGTGCTCTTTTTTGCCTAGTTTGAGTATGGTGAGCTTCAGGGTGATCCGTCAAGTTGGGCAGAGAAGAAAGGTGGTCTCAAAACACAAAATCCTCATACATTTTCCATAGCATTATTTGGAAATCAATATCGTGAAAACAGCTGATCAATTCAGTAGCTTTTGAGATATTAGGTCTCAAAAATATTTGTATATCTGGACGGTTGGGTTCGAGGGACTCTTGCAAGAGTCCCACAAACCTAATTTTAAAAATAGAGGGTTTTTATTGGCCCAGGGGGCTTTTTTCCCCTTGAGCCAATTTGCTTCCTCAGGCCTTGAGATAAAATAAAACAATAAAGAAAGCAAAGACCTATTGACGTTGTCATTATAATTGGGATGGGCAATGGGCCTGGGGCTCTTTTTATTTTTGGCGAGGGGCAATAGTGGGGTCTCCCTCCCTGAGCCACTGAGGGCCCCAGGGATCCCAGGGCCCAAACTTACATTTTAAGAGGAGGGGGACATGCGCCCCCCCTCTCCAAGCCTCCTTTGGGACCCAGGGACCTCATCCCCAAAGGCAAAATTGCTGACAGAAGAGGAGGGAGGGCCACGCATCTCCCTCCCTGTGCTAATATCAGCCGCCGGAACCCCTTCCCCAAGGCATGGTAATCTCCAGGGTCCCAGGTAGCCCTCTCACCCCCCCAACCCCCAGCCAGGACACTGCGGTTCCCTGCCCACACTCTCCAGAACAGGCATCTCTCCTTTTCTTCCATCTAGCAGGAGCAGTTAAAAACAGCTTCTACCGCTAGGATGGAGAAAAGACAGGGTGCCAGCCCCCGCCAGCAGCCTGTGTGGTGCAGACTGAGGAGCCAGATGAGATCTTGTGGGCCTTGTGGCTCCTCACCGTGACCCCTGACATAGTGTTTGGTGGGTGCTACAGGTGGGCAAGGGGCTCTTGGGCACCCACCTAAAAGCAGAACAGACCATGGTGGATGGGGTCCCCAGGGAAACTACAGGCTCAAGAGGCAGCACACTGCCCTCCCCATTTTCAAAATGAAGTCCCCGGGACCCATAGGAACATAGGACAGAGTCTGCATGCCCCCCTCTCCTTTATAATAAAAGAAGGTCCAGGGTGATGGGGTCCACATCTCCCATAGTGGCATCATGAGGGGGGCTGCATGTCACTCTCCCCTCAATAAAAAATGAAGGCCCCAGAGAATGGGCTCCCGAGTCCAATAGCAGCATGAGGAGGCAGCTGCGCACGTTGTAAACTAACAAAAGAACCACTGAAATTCAACAGCTATAGTTATCTCTAATAACTGTAACTCTTTATCTTCCCAAGCTCCCCGGGGCACTAGAAGAGAGCTGGCCCAGGGGATGAAGTCCCCGGGGTCTTAGGAGGCTCCGGAAGGGGCCAAGCACCCATCTCCCTTTTTTGTAAATATTGGCCTCAGGAGATGGAGTCACCAGGGCCTGCAAAAGGTCATGGAGGGGAACACACCCCTCCTCCCCTTTACAATGGGGAACAGCCTTTACCACACAACTTTTACAACGCAAGTCGTTACAATGACTTGCGCTGGGGGGAGCTGTAGGATAGGGAATAGTTTAATTTACTATCCAAAACCTTCCCTACTATCCACGGGGACTGGAGTTGGAATAGTAAATTAAACTATTCACTATCCAGCGCCCCCCAACGCAAGTCGTTGTAACGACTTGCTTTGTAAAACCTGCGTGGTAAAGGCATGCGTTGTAAAAGCATGCGTAGTAACGACATACATCCCTTTACAATTAACATGGCCATGGGTATAGGGTCCCCGGGGCCTGCAAAACGTGAAGAAAGAAGACGCATCCTCGACCTCAGTTTTATATTTCTGCCACAAGGGGTTGGTTCCCCAGGGCCTCAAAGAGGTATGGGAAGTGTGGGCTGCGTGCCCTACTCCTCTTTTTTTTCACGGCGAGCCAAAGGAAATGGAGCCCTCGGGCTGAAATTGCCTCGCATGCACCCTCCCCAAACAATATATTAAATTGACCCGCGCCACCTGCCCACACCAGGGGCCATTTAAAAGTTTTAAAAAATGGCGGCTCCAATTTTTCTTCCTGCTGCAATTCCACTGGTGTTTAGCCGAATTGCGGCAAAACCCAGATTTTTAAATACTTTTGACACTCCCACAAGTGCTAGGGGGCAAGGTATCCCTACCCTGCCCACTTTCATATTTGTTTGAGCATTTTCAGGACTGGGGACTAGGTCCCCGGTGTCCTATAATGCAACATTTTCTTTCATGTTGTGGCCAGCCAATCGGAGTACCCGTTCCCATGGTAGCGATGAGGCCCAAGGAAAAAAGTCCCCTAGGCCCATTAAGACGGTTAGACACGTGGAACTCTCGCAAGAGTCCCTTCAACCCAACCATCTAGATATACAAATATTTCTATACCTTAATTTCTCAAAAACTATTGAACGGATTTACACAAAAACACAAAAAGATGGACCAAGATCAAGCTTTCTGCCAAATTGAATGTAATTCTGCTTAGCAAGTTTGGCTGTAGCCCTTTTTGAAAATCTCTATGGAAATTGCATGGGGATTTTTCATTTTAAGATCCCCTTTTTGTCAGACCCTGTTTGACAAATTACCCTGAAACTTTCCATGAAGAAACGAAGCACATAAGAGCACTTTATGGGAAACTTTCATTAAGATTCGCTAAACCACGCTAAGTTATTAGCAAACCAAAAAAGACATTTCCTACGGAAATACAGACATAACTATAACTACCCAGTGGCAACTGCCACTGGGTTAATAGTTCATACTACAAAAGTAATCAAATAAAAGGTGGGCCAAGAAAGCTGAGGACTTTCTGGAGCCTTTTCCCCAATCACACTGGGTGCATGTTTTTTACATCATTCCGGGTGTTCTCGAATACAAGGAGAGATGACTTAAACAAGCATTTACAATGCAACGGCCTCGCCTTTGCAAAAGTTAGAGCTATTGGCATTGTAAATGACAAAATTGTTATTTATGTGTTGATTTTGAAAACAGATAAATAAATGGCTTTGTCATTTACAATGCTAATAGCTTAATCTCTCGCAAATGCGAGACCTATTGCATTTGCACCCCCACACACACAAACACACAGCCACACACACACAGAGCCACACACACACAGAGAGCCACACACAAACTCCGCCACACACACACACACATAGCCACACACACAGACCCACACACACTCACACAGAGCCACACACACACACAGAGCGCCACACACACACACACAGAGCGCCACACACACACACACATGGCAGGTGTTAGGGTGATGGGATGTGAGGGTGAGTGAGGGTGTGTGAGGGTAAGAGGGTGAGTGAGGGTGTGTGAGGGTGAGAGGTTGTGTGAGGGTGAGTGAGGGTGAGTGAAGGTGTGTGGGGGTGTGGGTGAGGGTGTGAGTATATATATATATATATATATATATATATATATATATATATATCCCAATGGTTTTATTGTATTTAATTGTATAATAAAGATTTCTATTCTATTCTCAACAGCTGTGCATTTTCATTAGAGTTATCATTATCTTTTTCTACACACCTTTCTGAATTTCTTTAAACTGAATTTTACGCAATCTCTTCAGATGCCACAACGGAAATAAAGGAAACGTAGTGCAGAGGTTCTGACAGTCGTGTTTTTATTTTATGGCTGAACTAGAGGAGAAACGCTCCCTTCTAAGTAAAGTCAACTCCTCTTACATCCTTCCAATATGGATACGTTTGTTAAATTGGGTGCTAGTAAAGCCTGTTACAGCCTATAAAAGACAATGCGCTATAAAAAAAATGAATTATCTTTGAGCCATTTATTAGACTAACGACAGTGGTAGCAGAGAGGACCACATACAGTGCATGGGTGCCAAGAAGCATGTGGTGCTTTTTTAATGTCGGAATCCAAACTTTTTAACTTACATCAAGAAACGCACAGATTGTTTGATGTACAATCGGTTCCGACGGGTCTTTGAGCTTCCCGTATATTTGCGCTCGCGGCTGATGTCTGCAGTGCTCTGAAGTTCACAGTTACTATCCCGTCAATGCGGGCTTGCCTTTCATTCTTCCGTGGCCGGTACGTTGAGTACCGTTCTCCTGGATAATGACAACTGATGTTACTTACAGCGCCTAGAAATGGCAGAAAGGCATTATGTAACGCTGTACAAAACAAACGCTCGCCATTTGTCTCTAAACCCCGTCCTTTTCAGACTGGTGGGCGTGTTTTTGACTTTCCTTCTAAGATGTAAACAACAGTCAAAAACACGCCCCCCAGTCTGAAAAGGACGGGCTTAGAGACAAATGGTTCTTCTTCCTATCTAAGCCCCGTCCTTTTCAGTCTGGGGGGCATGTTTTTGACTGTTGTTTGCATGGCTGTCGCAGTCCACATGCTTTACTCTACATGCAATTACTCAGTCGTTCCTCGAGTCTGTGAATGCCCCATGCCCTTCCCTTACTCAAAAATCTGTCTCCTGTTTAGATTAGTTAAATTGCTTTCATTTTCTGTTCTGTGTTGCTCAGGCCAGTAACCAAAGTCAACATAAAAGGAAGGAGTCAGAATTAGCCAGGTTTTATTTCCTCCAAACCGGTTTTCAAATTGTTTCGCTGGCAATGATAGCCTAAGCCGTGACTCCCCAGGGTCCCTTCTTAATTGTGATGAGTGCTGTCCCTCCCTCCTCCCTCCCCCGATGCTGAGCGGCCGTGCCGGCCCCTGCCGTGGTGCAGTCCGCCATGGGGGGTAGGGAAGAACAACTCCTGGGGTAAAAGGGTAGTGGTACCCCTCCCCTGTCCCCTGGTAGTGCGCTGTGACCGGGAAGTGGGTTTTTAATTTAATTCAGGCCCAGAGCAAGTTTGAGGCGCCAGCCTGACTCGGGCCCCAGGGCCGCCGCTGCTGCTGGTCGCGGGCAATTTTACCCGCGTGGTGGGGTGTGGATAGTGAGCGGTCGAACATATCCCTCCACCCTCCGTTATTTTCAGGCCATCAGCTTCCGCCGTGCGGTGGGATGCGGACACCACCAGCAGGCCTCTTTCAGGGCCCTGACCCAGCGCCTTCCTTCGCCTACCTCTCGTGGGGGCTGCACTTACAAAGGGAAGGAACTCAAAGGGACTGTTGCGTGTGTGGCGGGAAGATGGTAGGCAGCTCACCGGTTGAGTGCACAGCTGCTCCCGCCTGGCGGGTTCTGCCTACTACCCCGACGCAGTTGCTGATGTGTCCTGCTGCCCGTCTCGCTGTCCTGACGCCCTTTTAGTCATGTGCCCGGGATCCGCTCCTATTTGTGGTGAGTGCTGTGCTCTGCCCCCCCCCCCAGGATGGGTGGCTGTGCCCGGCCCTTGCAGTGGTTGCGGTCTGCCATGGGTGGGAGGCAGCACCCAGGGGAACAAGGGTAGTGGCACCCCTCCCGTGGTTGTGGCTGGCGCTGTGACTGGGCACCGTCCGGGACCCGGCCCAACTTAGGTCCCAAGGTCGCCGCTGCTGCAGGTTGCGGAGGCTTTCGCCCGTGTGCTCTCGGGGAGGGGGCTGCATAGCGAGCCTTCAGAGCCTCCCTCCGTGTATTGCGTGTGGTAGCTCCCATCACGCAGGGGGATGCGGCCCCGCTAGGAGTCCACCTCCTGGGCCCTGACCCCCATGCCTGCTCTCGCCTACCTCCTGGGGGTAGAGGCACGGGGATCCACTCGCAGGAGTGAAAATGTGGTAAATAAAATTACCGGACTATTTTTCCATGCATTAAATATCAATAGAGGACAGCTCAATTAAATGAGAGGCAGAGTCCGTGGTATCTGAGTCATACGGGCTTTAATTATGCTCCTCGAGGAACAGGACATCATGTTCCATCACCCCTAAGGTTCAGGAAGGGACATTCAACATTTTATTAACATCACACATTATATATAGTAAAACAGTACAGTGGAAATGAATACAGTAGGCGTAACTAGTGAAAAGAAAAAGATAAGAACACATGTGCGTAACAGGAGGCGTGTAAGAAGGCGTACACATGGGCGTGTACCTGACATGTCAGAGAAACATCACGAGAAGTGTCATAAGTGGGTGGATACATGGCGAATTCCTGCAGGGTCAGCAGAAACTCTTGGCCTAGATGCGCGCGCAACTGAGCATGACGTGTAACTGGGGAGAACTGGGGGCTTTGACTTTAACACTAGTAGAGGAGACTGGTGTCTGGGATGTCAGAACGACCTGTACTTGTAGCATATCTGGTATCTCATGTTTGGAGGATGCAGTATCTGAAGTAAAAGGTCTCTCGGACAGAGGCTGTTCAATACTGGATGCTAGTGCGTGCATACGTGTCTTGGTGAAATACACGGGGCCATGGGCCTACCATGGTAACGGGTACTGTAAATCACTTGCAAGGAGGACAAGAAGGCCGGGCCCTTTGCTCTGCAGCCGGGAATATGTTTACCTATTTCACTAGACTGGAATGTGTTTTCGAGGAGGCTGAGCAGATAACTGTAGGCAAAATACTGTCTTTGGCAGGAAGGCCAGGCTGAGCCGGGCACCGCTTCGCTGGGCAGGAAGTAAGGCAGAGGTCAGGGATGCATACCTAAAATGCAGCTTTTAGAGACAGAAGAGACTATGAAGCCTCAATTAAGGGCCTAGCTCGACTGGGCCAGGGAACATGGAGAAAACGTGTGCGAGATTCAGAAGTGTACCCTGTAAAGACTTTGGCACCATAGGCCTAGAAGCCTAATAAACGTACTTTTCTTGGAGCATTATATAACTGACATGTTAACGTTTGACGCAAATGCATATGCGTCTTTCTAGCATGCACGGAAAGGAAGTTACATGACATACAAGGAACATGGGTGCATGGATGGGGTGCGAGTGGGGGACACATTGGCTACCTGAAAATTTCTATTACCTCATTCCCTCCTTGGCCCCTACTTCACCCTTTAGGATATATCTATATTCATGAGACCATCTATCTGTTCATATAGCATCATTTGTTCATCTTTCTTTATTCGGGAACGGGAACGTGGACTTGGACGGGGAATACAAGTTGTGGCGCACAAGCCGCAAATCGCTGGCCCACATTGCAGACAGAGACAACAACTGAATACTATGAGCAGTATTATTCCTAGGAATGACAATACTTTCCATCCCCAGGCGGATATCACACTCCAGAGCCAACCGGACCATGTCCAGGTTGCCTGGATCCTGATGTATCTGATGAGCTATCTCATGAAGCCTTGTAATGGCCTTATATACAGATGGCGCGTTATTAGGAATGAAAATGCAACAACTGGATCCGATGACTCTACAAGCCCCGCCCCTATCGGCCAGGATGACGTCAAGGACAAGGCGATTTTGAAGAACAACAAGTCTCATAGCAGACTGTTCCTCAGTCAGGTTACCTAAAGCAGAAGTAGTTTCGTTCACTACTGCTTCCAGAGTTCGTGTTAACCTACGTATTAATTTACTGTTTTGAATGGGACCTATAAAGAAAAAGAATCCTTTATTGAAATCTGTATATTGCTCCAACGTTGTTTCAGTCTGATCGACAATCGGGGTCTTGATCTCCCTTCTAGGTCTCACATGCACAAGGTGTGGATTTCAATGATAATCAGGTGGGGCTAGGAAAACAGGTGGCAATAGGAACGCAATATAACACGTCCCATCCCAATCCAATGGCAGACGTACATAAGCTGTCTGACCACATATGAAATAAGAATGGCGGGAGGCTTTGAAAGTAGACTTTCCTTTATTACTGAATTCGACCACAGTAGTACAATCACTGTGTCCTAGATGTACTGAACCATTCTTTCTGACGCATAATTCACCTTTCACTGGCAAAACTGTAATAGACGGCAAGTCCGAATTGGTCTCAGACTGCACATTCAGAATCATGAGGTTAAGTGTAAAATTACCTAATCCATACACTTCATTTTCTAGATCGGTCCCTGTCCTTTGGGGAAGACCTTCCTTGTCTGGGAAACATATTTTATTCATAACTGTATGTAAGTTCCCCCAAATCCAATTGTCTTGGGAAACTTTGGACTTACTGTCTAGGGAGGACATTAAAGTAAACCACGATTCAGAAAAGGGGGTGGGGATGAACAGAGTGTCTGAATTGAGCAGACCACTCTTACCCAGTCCAAAGATCAGGGCTTGATCCATCACCGTTATTTATCTCACTGCCCCATCCCAGCTCAGAACATGGCTATATGCAAATCAGTCTGTCCCTGGCCCAGTGCATCATGGGAACAGGGCAGACTAAACTACCAAGCCAATTCTTCACCAGAAAGGAAACAAGCTACCGGGGACCGGTTTCTGGCATTTCAGCCGTCTTCGGCCCGGCTTGCTTGAATCCTGATGGAGCAGTGAGAAAGGGACTCATGTCTGAGTATACCCTGCCACACCTATAGTGGCCAAAAACGATTCAGAAAAGGGGGTGGGGATGAACAGAGTGTCTGAATTGAGCAGACCACTCTTACCCAGTCCAAAGATCAGGGCTTGATCCATCACCGTTATTTATCTCACTGCCCCATCCCTGCTCAGAACATGGCTATATGCAAATCAGTCTGTCGCTGGCCCAGTGCATCATGGGAACAGGGCAGACTAAACTACCAAGCCAATTCTTCACCAGAAAGGAAACAAGCTACCGGGGACCGGTTTCTGGCATTTCAGCCGTCTTCGGCCCGGCTTGCTTGAATCCTGATGGAGCAGTGAGAAAGGGACTCATGTCTGAGTATACCCTGCCACACCTATAGTGGCCAAAAACGATTCAGAAAAGGGGGTGGGGATGAACAGAGTGTCTGAATTGAGCAGACCACTCTTACCCAGTCCAAAGATCAGGGCTTGATCCATCACCGTTATTTATCTCACTGCCCCATCCCAGCTCAGAACATGGCTATATGCAAATCAGTCTGTCCCTGGCCCAGTGCATCATGGGAACAGGGCAGACTAAACTACCAAGCCAATTCTTCACCAGAAAGGAAACAAGCTACCGGGGACCGGTTTCTGGCATTTCAGCCGTCTTCGGCCCGGCTTGCTTGAATCCTGATGGAGCAGTGAGAAAGGGACTCATGTCTGAGTATACCCTGCCACACCTATAGTGGCCAAAAACGATTCGGAAAAGGGGGTGGGGATGAACAGAGTGTCTGAATTGAGCAGACCACTCTTACCCAGTCCAAAGATCAGGGCTTGATCCATCACCGTTATTTATCTCACTGCCCCATCCCAGCTCAGAACATGGCTATATGCAAATCAGTCTGTCCCTGGCCCAGTGCATCATGGGAACAGGGCAGACTAAACTACCAAGCCAATTCTTCACCAGAAAGGAAACAAGCTACCGGGGACCGGTTTCTGGCATTTCAGCCGTCTTCGGCCCGGCTTGCTTGAATCCTGATGGAGCAGTGAGAAAGGGACTCATGTCTGAGTATACCCTGCCACACCTATAGTGGCCAAAAACGATTCAGAAAAGGGGGTGGGGATGAACAGAGTGTCTGAATTGAGCAGACCACTCTTACCCAGTCCAAAGATCAGGGCTTGATCCATCACCGTTATTTATCTCACTGCCCCATCCCAGCTCAGAACATGGCTATATGCAAATCAGTCTGTCCCTGGCCCAGTGCATCATGGGAACAGGGCAGACTAAACTACCAAGCCAATTCTTCACCAGAAAGGAAACAAGCTACCGGGGACCGGTTTCTGGCATTTCAGCCGTCTTCGGCCCGGCTTGCTTGAATCCTGATGGAGCAGTGAGAAAGGGACTCATGTCTGAGTATACCCTGCCACACCTATAGTGGCCAAAAACGATTCAGAAAAGGGGGTGGGGTGGGGGTGGGTGGGGATGAACAGAGTGTCTGAATTGAGCAGACCACTCTTACCCAGTCCAAAGATCAGGGCTTGATCCATCACCGTTATTTATCTCACTGCCCCATCCCAGCTCAGAACATGGCTATATGCAAATCAGTCTGTCCCTGGCCCAGTGCATCATGGGAACAGGGCAGACTAAACTACCAAGCCAATTCTTCACCAGAAAGGAAACAAGCTACCGGGGACCGGTTTCTGGCATTTCAGCCGTCTTCGGCCCGGCTTGCTTGAATCCTGATGGAGCAGTGAGAAAGGGACTCATGTCTGAGTATACCCTGCCACACCTATAGTGGCCAAAAACGATTCAGAAAAGGGGGTGGGGATGAACAGAGTGTCTGAATTGAGCAGACCCCGGTAGCTTGTTTCCTTCCCAGTGTAAGAATTGGCTTTTGTAGTTTGGTTTGCCCTGTTCCCATCATGCACTGGGACAGGAACAGACTAATTTGCATACAGCCAGGTTCTGAAACTGGGATGGTGCAGTGAGCTAAAAAACGGTGTTGGATCTAGCCCTGATCTCTTGACTGGGTGAGAGTATTCTGTTTAATTCAGAGACTCTGTCCCTCACCACCCCTTGTTGTAAATATTTTTGTCCACCCTAAGCGTGGAAGGGTATACTCAGATGTGAGTCCCTTGCTCATTGCACCATCAGTATTCAAGCAAGCCGGGCCGAAGATGGCTGAAATGCCAGAAACCGGTCCCCGGTAGCTTGTTTCCTTCCCAGTGTAAGAATTGGCTTTTGTAGTTTGGTTTGCCCTGTTCCCATCATGCACTGGGACAGGAACAGACTAATTTGCATACAGCCAGGTTCTGAAACTGGGATGGTGCAGTGAGCTAAAAAACGGTGTTGGATCTAGCCCTGATCTCTTGACTGGGTGAGAGTATTCTGTTTAATTCAGAGACTCTGTCCCTCACCACCCCTTGTTGTAAATATTTTTGTCCACCCTAAGCGTGGAAGGGTATACTCAGATGTGAGTCCCTTGCTCATTGCACCATCAGGATTCAAGCAAGCCGGGCCGAAGACGGCTGAAATGCCAGAAACCGGTCTCCGGTAGCTTGTTTCCTTCCCAGTGTAAGAATTGGCTTTTGTAGTTTGGTTTGCCCTGTTCCCATCATGCACTGGGACAGGAACAGACTAATTTGCATACAGCCAGGTTCTGAAACTGGGATGGTGCAGTGAGCTAAAAAACGGTGTTGGATCTAGCCCTGATCTCTTGACTGGGTGAGAGTATTCTGTTTAATTCAGAGACTCTGTCCCTCACCACCCCTTGTTGTAAATATTAAAGTAAACCATGCACCACACGAACCATTATGTGTAAACGGATAAGGAAAGAGGGGCAGAACTCCCTTATATTTCTGATAGGGAGGGAGTCGGCCACATACCCAGCAATTGGTGGCATTGCTGGTCTGGTGAGAACGGTGTAACATACGAATGAATGTATTGTTGCGCATTGCTAATCGATAGGACAACTCGTGTGGAGGCAGGTCACTGAAAGTTTGCTCTATGGTATCATTAGAAGAAGTATGTACATGAGAATCAAGAGGAAAGAAAACATGTAGCATTAAACTTATGCATATGATCGTAAGACTCAGAAGAAACATAAAAATTAATGCGATAACGCATCGGCTGTGCAAATTTTTACAATATTGTTCTCTCTTTTTAATTCGCCTATCTCTCTGACTATTTGGGTCTATCTTATACATGTCAGAAACCTGTCTAACCGCTTCACCCGAGGGGGACTTAAACAATTAAACGCTGTCTGACTTACTAGACCTCAACTTGGAACGATACTCCTGGTGCGGAGTTTTCTCTAACAGGGGGAGTTTAGAGTCAGTGTCTGAAAGGGGGCAGTCCTTAATCGAAGTCTCTGGACACAGTCCGTGAACTTTTTTAATATGACTGGAGTGGAGCCATCCCTTGCGACCTTCCAGCTGCCCTGTTCCCATGATGCACTGGGCCAGGGACAGACTGATTTGCATATAGCCAGGTTCTGAGCTGGGATGGGGCAGTGAGATAAATAACGGTGATGGATCAAGCCCTGATCTTTGGACTGGGTAAGAGTGGTCTGTTTAACTCAGACACTCTGTTCATCACCACCCCCTTTTTGTAAATCGTTTTTGGCCACTATAGGTGTGGCAGGGTATACTCAGACATGAGTCCCTTTCTCACTGCTCCATCAGGATTCAAGCAAGCCGGGCCGAAGAAGGCTGAAATGCCAGAAACCAGTCCCCGGTAGCTTGTCTCCTTTCGGTGAAGAATTGGCTTGGTAGTTTAGTCTGCCCTGTTCCCATGATGCACTGGGCCAGGGACAGACTGATTTGCATATAGCCAGGTTCTGAGCTGGGATGGGGCAGTGAGATAAATAACGGTGATGGATCAAGCCCTGATCTTTGGACTGGGTAAGAGTGGTCTGTTTAACTCAGACACTCTGCTCATCACCACCCCCTTTTTGTAAATCGTTTTTGGCCACTATAGGTGTGGCAGGGTATACTCAGACATGAGTCCCTTTCTCACTGCTCCATCAGGATTCAAGCAAGCCGGGCCGAAGAAGGCTGAAATGCCAGAAACCGGTCCCCGGTAGCTTGTCTCCTTTCTGGTGAAGAATTGGCTTGGTAGTTTAGTCTGCCCTGTTCCCATGATGCACTGGGCCAGGGACAGACTGATTTGCATATAGCCAGGTTCTGAGCTGGGATGGGGCAGTGAGATAAATAACGGTGATGGATCAAGCCCTGATCTTTGGACTGGGTAAGAGTGGTCTGTTTAACTCAGACACTCTGTTCATCACCACCCCCTTTTTGTAAGTCGTTTTTGGCCACTATAGGTGTGGCAGGGTATACTCAGACATGAGTCCCTTTCTCACTGCTCCATCAGGATTCAAGCAAGCCGGGCCGAAGAAGGCTGAAATGCCAGAAACCGGTCCCCGGTAGCTTGTCTCCTTTCTGGTGAAGAATTGGCTTGGTAGTTTAGTCTGCCCTGTTCCCATGATGCACTGGGCCAGGGACAGACTGATTTGCATATAGCCAGGTTCTGAGCTGGGATGGGGCAGTGAGATAAATAACGGTGATGGATCAAGCCCTGATCTTTGGACTGGGTAAGAGTGGTCTGTTTAACTCAGACACTCTGTTCATCACCACCCCCTTTTTGTAAATCGTTTTTGGCCACTATAGGTGTGGCAGGGTATACTCAGACATGAGTCCCTTTCTCACTGCTCCATCAGGATTCAAGCAAGCCGGGCCGAAGAAGGCTGAAATGCCAGAAACCGGTCCCCGGTAGCTAGTCTCCTTTCTGGTGAAGAATTGGCTTGGTAGTTTAGTCTGCCCTGTTCCCATGATGCACTGGGCCAGGGACAGACTGATTTGCATATAGCCAGGTTCTGAGCTGGGATGGGGCAGTGAGATAAATAACGGTGATGGATCAAGCCCTGATCTTTGGACTGGGTAAGAGTGGTCTGTTTAACTCAGACACTCTGTTCATCGCCACCCCCTTTTTGTAAATCGTTTTTGGCCACTATAGGTGTGGCAGGATATACTCAGACATGAGTCCCTTTCTCACTGCTCCATCAGGATTCAAGCAAGCCGGGCCGAAGAAGGCTGAAATGCCAGAAACCGGTCCCCGGTAGCTTGTCTCCTTTCTGGTGAAGAATTGGCTTGGTAGTTTAGTCTGCCCTGTTCCCATGATGCACTGGGCCAGGGACAGGCTGATTTGCATATAGCCAGGTTCTGAGCTGGGATGGGGCAGTGAGATAAATAACGGTGATGGATCAAGCCCTGATCTTTGGACTGGGTAAGAGTGGTCTGTTTAACTCAGACACTCTGTTCATCACCACCCCCTTTTTGTAAATCCCTTCCAGCTTTACGGCGGTCCTCGTTGTCAACAACACCAACTTTGGCTGCTTCCACCTCGGCTCCAGAGGGCTCGATCGATCGAAATTTCGGACGTAGACCAGGTCTCCTGGAACGATTTCATGCGGTTTTACTTGGGTGTTGTCCGGGAAGGCAGCCGCGACCTGTGAACGACAAGATTGTAGTGCAGACATCAAGGAAGCCAAGTAATCTGTCAGCATATTACTTTCAACATCAGTTATCTTTCTAGGCATAGGCGTACCCCACATGTTCGGGGGACGTCCAAAAATTATCTCATACGGGGACAATCCGGTGAGCTACCATTCGCATATAAAAGAGGGCAACTGGCAGGGCTACTATCCAATCTACACCTTTTTCTGCACAGATCTTTGCTAATCGTGTTTTCAGGGTTTGAAAATGTCTCTCCACGAGACCAGCTGCTTCAGGGTGTCGTACGCAGTGGAATTTCCACTGGTAACCTAACAGGAGTGATACCTGTTTCATGAGTTCAGACGAGAATGGCTGACCATTATCAGAATACACGACACGGGGCAAACCATATCGTGGGAAAAATTCACGAACCAGCTGTTTGGCAGTGGTTACAGCAGTGTAATCTGGGACTGGATATGCTTCTGTCCATCGGGAAAGGGCACATACGACTACGAGGACATATTTGAATCCTCGGCATCTGTCCATCTGGATATAATCCATCTGGAGGACTTCAAAAGGCACAAGGCTTGTGGTGTCCTGCTTGATCTTGTGTCAGAACAGATAATGCTGTGCCATCGCGTTCTGTGACAAAAAGTGTAAAAGGTTTGCTGTAACATGGTGTCGCTAAAACAGGTGCTTGACATAGGGCTTTCTTCAAGTCATTAAAAGCTTGTGTATGTTCCTGAGTCCAAGGGAGGACAGTCGAAGTCGCTGCCTCCTGTGTTGTTAATTGTATGAGTGGCTTGGCTAGATATGCATATTGTGGAATCCATTGTCTGCAGTAAGAAGTGAGGCCAATAAAGGCCCGTACTTCCTTTTGTGTCTTGGGCTGTGGCAGATGTGCAATTAACCGAATGCGGTCTGGTGTCAACTGTCTACCCCTCTTGGACAGCAAGTGTCCAAGGTATACCACTTGCTGGGCACAGAATTGTAGCTTCGAAGGGGACACTTTATGCCCCTTTTCGGCCAGAAAATACAAGACTGTCAGTGATGCGCGTTCGCAGTCACGTTCGGTCCGTGCTGTATTTTAACAAGTCATCAACATATTGCAGCAGTGCAGTGTCAGTAGGCATGTGAATACTGTCTAGTTGTCGTTTCAGAGCTTGACTGTAAATACTAGGACTTTCTGTGAACCCTTGAGGTGCACGTGCAAATTTGAATCTTCGGCCATTTAAACAGAAGCCGAAAAAGGTACTGGCTTTCCGGATGAATGGGGACACTAAAGAAGGCGTTCTTGAGATCTATTACAGTAAAGAACGCTGCTTCGGAATCAATGGCAGTCAGTAGGGAAGAAATATCTGGGACCACTGGGTACTGGGGTATGATACATTTATTTAACTCTCGAAGGTCGATCACCAATCGGTTGACTGGTGGTGCATTTGGGTCAGTTCGTTTAAGAATCGGAATGATTGGAGAATTACATATATTAGAGTCAGTTTCTACAACTACTCCTTGAGCAATAAGTTCGTCAATAATTTTCAGTAAGGCTACTACAGCCTCAGGTGGCAATCTGTATTGTCGGATTCGGGGCAATACAACACCTTGCTTAAGTGTGACATGATAGGGTGTAATGTGCATACAACCTACATCAGTTGGACCTTGCGCCCATAAATGCTGTGGTACATTCTGCAATCTTGGATCAAAATCTCTCAACACATAATGACCTTTGAAGTCACGTAAGAACAATCTCACTCCTTCCGGAGAACAACATATCACTGCTCCTAATGCTTTCAATGTTTTAATACCGAGCAAGTTTTCAGGACATGATTTCGTAAGTAACAAGTCTGTAGTAAGAGACAATGGACCAACTGCAAGGGGAACTGGTTTTGACACTTCGTTAACAATAGGTTTTCCTGAAAATCCAAGGGAAACATTCTGTGAGCCTGAGAGGGGTGCCCCTGGGACCTCGTCGTGACTGATGGTAGTTCTGCTCGCCCCTGTGTCAATCAAAAAATTTCTGTCTTTCCCTAATACCCGACTATGTACATAGGGACCCTCTTGATCTACAGGAACCTCGATAAGGGGCAAGCCAACCTCCCTCTCTAGGCTGT
The DNA here is from genome assembly GCF_964263255.1 of Lissotriton vulgaris. Lineage (NCBI taxonomy): Eukaryota > Metazoa > Chordata > Amphibia > Caudata > Salamandridae > Lissotriton > Lissotriton vulgaris. Next base: position 904,464,911 of record NC_141697.1, on the reverse strand, counting down.
TTCATGAATACTGCTGATAATCTGGGTACTCTGACTGTGCATACTGGTACATTTGCTGTGTGACATGTTGCGTGGCAGCAATGGGTTGGGGCTGGGGTACAGCTACTGTCTGTTGTGCATTCTGTGGAGGTTGCATGTTTTGTGGAATATTCTGTGGAACATGTTCTGGTCTAGGTGGACGTGGTCTTTCTTTCGTCCTGCCTGTAGAAATATTGTGTTTCAGAACCAGACATTCATTTATAAAATGACCTGGCTGTTTACAATAATTGCAATTCCCTTTAACAGGAGCTGCAGGGTTACTAGTCTGTGTCATACCCCTCTTCTGACTGTCTGTTGGGACGGACTGGGCAACTAGTACTTTCATTTTCGTATCTTTCATACGTCTCTGTTCATGTTCGTGTTCCTCTCTAATTCGGTTCTGGTGATACTGTAACATTTGTAACATTTGGGAAGGAGTATTAGCTTGCCAGGTGCTCTCGACTTTCAATACTCTGTTTTTAACCTGTGGTAAGGAATTCTCGACTAATTTGGTCACAAAGAGATGTGGATATGATTCGCTACTTGTTTTCAAGCCACTATTAATAATGAAACATTTCTCAAATCTGGAATAAAAATCACTAGTGTCTTCGTCTTGTTTCTGTTTGCAGGCTGAGATTGCATCCCAGTCTTCCTTTTTAACTGTCAATAACCTAGGCAAGACTTGTACTAATAATCCTGGTAATGCTTTGGCTTTGTCCCCAAGACCTGTACCTGGGACTCGCCTATTTTCTTCGTCTTCTAATTCAGTCCAAGTAATCTTTTTATCTCCCACCTCCATTCTTTTTCTTTAAGTTTTTCGTAAATGCCAGCAGGCAACAATACCTTTAACATTTTAAGAATGTCAGAATACGTATAATCTCCCATTAGTAGCATGTCTTTTAATTCACGGTGAAACCCTGCTGGATCTTTATCATGACAGGGCACTAATTTCTTCATTTCCAATAATTCCATTTTAGTCAGGGGGGTGTATACAAATACTCGATGAAGCTCACCCCCTGGGGTCTGGACGGGATGAACTTCTCGTAAGGGATTCTGTCTGTCTATGTAAAATGGTTGTCTTACTGGGGGTGGAACAGGAACAAAATGTGGAGTCAGGAAAGTTCTGTATTTGTGGCGTTGTTCTAGAATGGTATTAATTAAATCGGTACCTAGGCCTCTCCATCTTTTTAGGAGTAGTTCTTCCAGTACATTATATAGGGGACCTGGACCAGAATGCTGACTTTCATATAGGGTAATGAGGTGTTGGATCATGTACATACCAGCTAAACGCTGTTCGTCTGGGGTAAGATTCAAAAATGTCTGCGCTACTGTATCATCTTTATATATACTAGTATTTCCAGCCCATTGTACTGCTGACCGTGCTAGTTCCTGGTCATGCATGGTACTAAGTTCACTGTAGCCTATTCTTTCTTTCAATATTTTATCGGTAGCTTGGAATACATGTTCAAGAGAACATTGTTCTGCTATGGGGGAAAGGAAACGTTTCTTGTTTTCTAGGCGAATGGGTCTGTCGAAAGGTCTTGCTCTACCTACGTACGCTATTCTGCCTCGTGGTCCGTCTTGTGTTCCTGTGTCTATATCATCGTCCTCAGTGACGTCACTATCTGCTTTCTCGTCTTCTCTCGCTGCTTTGTCCCTTTTATGTATGTCTAGAATTTCCTTACGAATCTTTCTGTACATGGCTTCTATACAACTTTGTTTATCATGTCTACCATCAGCTATATTGTTACTCCAATTTATCAGGACGTTCATCTCTTCCTTGCTTGTACCTGGCCGATCTCGTTCCCTTATCAAACAATTTATTAAAAACTGTAAGATCATTTTTTGTGTCTCAACCTTGTGATGTGCCATGGCCTCGTGAATACATTCTGGTTTTTCCCCTGTTCTAATAAAATGATATAGGTTGTCTAAATGGTCATTCATTTCTGGTAAAAGAACTAAATAATTTGTAACACGTCGTAAACGTAATGAAAATATCATCATATCTTCTACACCTGGTACTGGATCATATCTACAATCTGTAATGTACTGTCTAAGGGATGCGAAAGTCGCAGCTCTGGGTGTACGTTGTAATGCTACTTCTCTAAGCGTCATTCGTTTTACTTGAGGCGGGGTGACAGGGCGGCCTCCTACAGCGCCTCCTGAAGCAGAAGCATAACCATCAACTAGATGGTTTGATACTACTGGTGTCATAGCTTGAAAAGTAGGTGCAGGTAATGTAGGCAGACTCTGGGTGGTCAGTGTAGCAAAAGGATTGGTAGGACCGACAGCAGGAGGAACAGTAACAGTAGTAGTGACAGGATGGGAAGTGACAACAGGTGGGGGCGTCGAGTCTTGAGGGAGTGGAGGTAACGTGTCTTGAACAGGCTGAATAGGCTGGATAGGTTGCTGTACACTATTAACAGGTGGTACGCGAACATTGGTATATGCTGGAACTACATCATCTAAATAGGAAGAAAGAAAAATATCTGCTGCGGTCTGTTTATGACGGATTTTAGTCGGTACCAATGGTGGTGGCAAGTTACAGGGTACTTCCGGGGTCGCCCTGGGCAGGCCCTCGGCAAGAACAGGATACATGCCTGTAATAAGGGCATTTCTTTGTCGGTCTTGTTGTTCTATTCTAACTCGTTCACCTTCTTCTAGTAACTCCTTTTCTTGAGCTTTTTCAGATTCTTCTCTACTTTTCTCTGCTCTTCTGATTTCTTTTTCTGTTCTTCTATGCGCTTCTTTACGCCATAATTCTATGGCATCTTTCTGGGATTGTCTGGCTTTCTTCTTCCATAATGCTTCCTCTACTCTCATGATGCATTCCGCATCCCACGTCCCTGAGACAGGCCATCTATACTTCTCTTCCAGATCCCTAGTATAATCGACCCACAAGTCTAGGTACAGTATGGCATCTAAGCCGTGCTTGTGGTACATAAAATGTCCTGGAGTGTCCCTAGGCGGGACCGGAACTGCTTCCTCGAGTATCCCTTTCCTAGTTCCTATCTGACGTAATTTCGAGAACAGTGGCATTATTGAACTGATTTAAACGTGAGCACAGTAAACACAGTAATGAATAGCAAACAATCATTCATACCACGACATTAAACACATTGAAACATTTCAGACTGATATTACCTGGTACATAGAAAACAAATATTCTGGAAATCTCGAGAAACAATACTAGAATACTGGATTACTAGATGCACTGCTAGAACAGTACAGACAATACCGGTCCCATAAAGAGACACGTCATACCGCGTTCACATAAGTGAACACGTTCGGACCAGGTCTGTGTACCCAGACCTGTCTTGACCGGGCACAAATTAATGAACCCGTCTAGATGCGTTCCCAACAACGGTACTCACCGGGAAGCAGAAACTGAAGGCCTCGGAAACTCGACTGGACCGGACTGGACTGCTACGATTTCTCCTACGCATGCGCTTCGGAACAGGTGGGCCTCTGGATACCTCGGACCTTGCTCTCTCGACTTGGGGCTCTGGTCGGGATCCTCCGCATTCCTCACCGCCTCATCTGGATGCCGGACCGCAGTCACCGTCTCCTCCGTCGGCCTGAGGGAGATAGCAGGAAAACCCGCAGGTGCGCGCAGGATCCATCACGGCTGTAGAAGGGGTCAGGGCCTGCGTAACATCGCCGGCGAGTGGGGAAGGGGGGGTCCCTATTCGGGCGCCAAATTATGTGGTAAATAAAATTACCGGACTATTTTTCCATGCATTAAATATCAATAGAGGACAGCTCAATTAAATGAGAGGCAGAGTCTGTGGTATCTGAGCCATACGGGCTTTAATTATGCTCCTCGAGGAACAGGACATCATGTTCCATCACCCCTAAGGTTCAGGAAGGGACATTCAACATTTTATTAACATCACACAATATATATAGTAAAACAGTACAGTGGAAATGAATACAGTAGGCGTAACTAGTGAAAAGAAAAAGATAAGAACACATGTGCGTAACAGGAGGCGTGTAAGAAGGCGTACACATGGGCGTGTACCTGACATGTCAGAGAAACGTCACGAGAAGTGTCATAAGTGGGTGGATACATGGCGAATTCCTGCAGGGTCAGCAGAAACTCTTGGCCTAGATGCGCGCGCAACTGAGCATGACGTGTAACTGGGGAGAACTGGGGGCTTTGACTTTAACACTAGTAGAGGAGACTGGTGTCTGGGATGTCAGAACGACCTGTACTTATAGCATATCTGGTATCTCATGTTTGGAGGATGCAGTATCTGAAGTAAAAGGTCTCTCGGACAGAGGCTGTTCAATACTGGATGCTAGTGCGTGCATACGTGTCTTGGTGAAATACACGGGGCCATGGGCCTACCATGGTAACGGGTACTGTAAATCACTTGCAAGGAGGACAAGAAGGCCGGGCCCTTTGCTCTGCAGCCGGGAATATGTTTACCTATTTCACTAGACTGGAATGTGTTTTCGAGGGGGCTGAGCAGATAACTGTAGGCAAAATACTGTCTTTGGCAGGAAGGCCAGGCTGAGCCGGGCACCGCTTCGCTGGGCAGGAAGTAAGGCAGAGGTCAGGGATGCATACCTAAAATGCAGCTTTTAGAGACAGAAGAGACTATGAAGCCTCAATTAAGGGCCTAGCTCGACTGGGCCAGGAAACATGGAGAAAACGTGTGCGAGATTTAGAAGTGTACCATGTAAAGACGTTGGCACCATAGGTCTAGAAGCCTAATAAACGTACTTTTCTTGGAGCATTATATAACTGACATGTTAACGTTTGACGCAAATGCATATGCGTCTTTCTAGCATGCACGGAAAGGAAGTTACATGACATACAAGGAACATGGGTGCATGGATGGGGTGCGAGTGGGGGACACATTGGCTACCTGAAAATTTCTATTACCTCATAAAGAGCGTGTGGGGCTGAGGAGGTGGGGTAACCACCGGCTTGCGGTCGCAGCTGCTCCCGCCTGGCAGGGATAGACAGAGCTGACCGGGCCAGCGCGCCCTGCCCCAGCCTCTGATCTTACCCACATGGTCCGAGAGGCTTTCCACGGTGTAAAAGCACAGCTTTCTGGGGTGCTCGAGGCGTCTGCAGCCGCTGGGCTGAAACCATGGCGTTGTAGGTCCTTTGTGCATGAGTAACATAGGCAAACAAGTCAAGTAATATACGGTGAGCAGGAAAGTGGTGGGCCGTGATTCGTGTTGTTGTGCAACGCTTCGCCAGAGTTTGTAAGCGCTGTCTAAAGAAAAGTCTAAGGCTTACAGACAAATGGTTCTTCTTTCTATCTAAGCCCCGTCCTTTTCAGACTGGGGGGCATGTTTTTGACTGAGAACGTCACTAGTACAACAAAACTAAAAAACACGCCCCCAATCCAAAAAGGACTGGGCTTAGATCGAAAGAATGACGTCACCGAGACCTCTTCTCCAATGGCTGCCCACCGTTTAGGAGGCCAGCCAATGGAGAAGAGGGGCGGGGCGGGGCTTAACCTCGCTACTCAGAGTCATTAAATCTCGCCAGCGAGACTGCGCAAGTGCACAGCCTACGCTAGCTGAGACCTAAAAAATGCTGCCAATCAACAACACTTTTTTTAACGAAAGTAACTGTTAAAAATCAAAATTGTAGTGCCAGTGAATTCACCTTTGTGTACTTTGGGTGGTGGGCAAGGGCATATTCGTTCATCTCCAGGGTCTACATTTTGAGATCCTCTCTGGACCAATCTATGGCCAAGCTGGACAAATTGTTTGTGAACCTTGAAATAATGGCCAAGAAAGAAAATCTCACTTGGACCCTTGGCCAGCCAAATCATGAGTTTTCAAGAATAGTTTGCAACCCGTAAGAAATGTTAAGCAAAATGATAATTTTTAATATCAATAAAATGTTTGAGGAGTATTAAAGACAAAAGTAAAAATACATATATATTTATGTTTGCTGAATCATTATTTATTGTTCACCTAATAACTCAGGACCTTTGGAACAAATTTACAACAAATGTCAAAACCTCAAAAAAGGATCTATTCTGGCCCAAGTTCATTCTTCATGTAGTACAAAACCAAAAATAACATAGGGATTTTGGGGAGGGGGAGCTGGGAGAGCTAATGGCTTGTTAGTTGCACTTAAATGTGTTCAATATGGAAACATGATGGTATTATATGCTATGTTAATATGCAATAAAAATTTCAAAGAAAATAAACATGCAGATTTTGTATGTACACACTCCAAACACGAAATATCCATGGTATTGTTCGACCTTTTTGACCAATCTGCAATAGGTTTGGCACAAATACCCAAAGGTAAATATAACAAGTGACTTCCAAATTTAGAATCAATTCATGAAACAATTTAAACGTTATTAACGGAGAATAAAGTAATTTTCCTATACTCCATGTGTTTGAATCATAACTACTGTGGTGTTATTGTGTATGTTGGGGTGGGAAAAATGGAGGCATGAGTATATGTGTGTCAGATTGAACCAGTGGTGACTGGTGACCTTTGAAAGTAGTGGGGTGTAATCCCTGCCAGTAGTTTACTCAATGTTCTTCAAAATGTGCCTCACTTATACTCACTCGATCTCACATTTTCTCGCTACACCTTCATCTTACTCTAACTCATATTCTCTCACTTACTCATTTTCACACTCACTCACTGTTAATCACACACAAACACACTCATAAACACTGCTTCTAATTCTCACTTACAAACATACAGTCACCGTTTCACACTCACTGACCTTGGACCCTGGTGCAACTGTACCTGCTGCACCATTGATAGCTATACCCCTGGCTCACTTCCACTTCAACTCCCTTTCACAATCTCCAATTACTCACCCCTTCTCAAAGACTCTTTCCCTCACTCCTTTGTACTAACCTTTACTTATTTAAACATACTCAAACTCAGATTCTCACTCACTTTTACTCTCACTGACAGTCGCAAACATATACACTTCCACTCAATGCCATCCACTTTCAATTACTCACAAACGCGGTCACAAACACATATTAATATGATTAGAGCAACATAATTGTTACTAACCTTGCTTCCTTTTCAACAATGCAGGAATCTGGTGCTGAGCTTTGGAACCAGCAAGCCATGATTCCCAACGAGGAGCCAGAAAGAACAGCAAGGGCATGTTTGAAAACAGAAAGACCTTCCTGAATCTTTCTCCCACGTTTTGAAAGGACTGAAAGCACAGCCCTATAAGAAGCTTGGGGAAAGCTGGGGATCCTGCCCCTGCTGCTCTGTGCAGCTTCTCCCTGGCCTCAGTGACTTACTGAAACTTGAGGGGCACCCCTGCAAACTACATGGAGGAGGCTGCTCATGCTTCAGACTCAGTCAGGAGCTCTTATGCCACAGTGCCACAGGGGCTCCCTGGAGATCCAGGTCCCCCATACTGTGCAGTGGCGTAACGAAAATTGAGGGGGCCACCCTGCAAGGTACGTGGAGGGACCCCCTCTGGACTCTATCAGGAGCTCTCTGGCCAAAGTGCTGTGTTGAGGGGGCCCGTGGAGCCTCGCCCCCCCACTGCACCGCAGGGGTTGCGGGGGCCTGTGTTACGCCCCTGATACTGTGGAGCTGTGGGGGCTAATGTTAAACCCCTGATTGGCCTCAGTGATGCACTGATTGCCCTGACAACCACATTTTAGCAGGTATGCTGTGCTGCCTGAGGCGTGTGCAGTATGTCTGGTAAATAAAATAGATTTTGCCTGTGTGAGGGAACCGTAGTTGAACTATGCTCCTCAGACATGCACAAACCAGACATCCACCTACAGTGTTGTATTTTGAAAACAACACCCAGTAGCTGGATCTTGCCTCAGCCCACTCACCTCTCTCCTCCTCCTGTCATCAGGAGCCTGGAGAGAAGGCAGAGAGGGCGGACCTGCACACTGGCAGCATTCATGAACACACAAAAGTTGTGTTTTCTTGAACATTGCTAAACTAAATGATGCACAGTGTCAGGACTGGATAGTCCAAGTGCAGTATTTGAGGCCTCATGGGGGGTACTCTGCCCTGTAACCTCTGGCAAGTAGCCGCCACTGTATTTAACCCACACTGTGAGGACTTGATTGGGTCATAGTGCTGGCATGGATGCACCAGCATTGTCTAAAGCTCAATGCAGATAAATCCGAGATACTTCTGTTCGGAAGTCACACCCAGCTGTGGAATGACAGCTGGTGGCCAAAAGCGCTGGGCATTCCACCTGCCCCGTCACAAACAGCAAGGAACCTTGGAATAACCATAGATACTGCCCTATCCATGAAGACTCAAGTAGCTGCCATATGCGGAAAAGGCTTCACAATCCTAAAAATGCTTAAGAGAGTCTTCCCCTGGATTCCAATGGAGTGTAGAAAGATCCTGGTCCAGTCACTCTTGATGAGTAGGCTGGACTACGGAAACTCCCTGTTTGTAGGCATGGCCGAGTATCTTTTTACCAAGCTCCAAATGGTGCAGAACGCAGCAGCTAAGGCCATCTGCATGAAAAGGAAATACGACTCGGCCAAGAGCTGTTTGCGTTACCTCCATTGGCTACCAATGAAGCAAAGAGCATCTTTTAAAATGATGTGCATTACTCATAGAGCACTGCACAAAACTGGTCCCCTCATCCTTAGAAATAGGATTCAGTTTTATGCTCCCACTCGGAACCTCCACTCTCAACTCTTGGCTCGTGCAAAAACCTGCCGGGTAAAGAGAGCTAGGATGGGCGAGCGCGCTTTCTCCCATATCGCTGCTGCCAAATGGAACGAACTACCCACAGCCCTTCGACTTACAGAATGCCACCTGGCATTTAGGAAACAGCTAAAATCTTTCCTCTTCCCCCATCCTGAATAAATCTAACTGGGCTCTCACCCACGTCACATGCACATTAGCAAGCATAGCGCCGTGATATCCTACCCTGGATGATTGTTAGCGCTCTACAAGAAATTAAATTAAAATGAAATTAAACCCTGACAAAACCAGACAAACACCTTCTCTGTGAGGACCAGCAAGTTTGTGTGGGTGTTGGTGTCTGTGTGTTTTCACAAGTAAAATAGACAGAACAACACCAAACGTGTCAGGAAGACATAGCCAACTGCCTTCAGTGGCCTTGTTGTGATTTAGTATAAATCTCTCCATTGGTTTCTGAGAAATGTGGCAAAATGTGAGGCAAAGAAATTCATAGCTGTTTGGTTGAAATTTTATTTGAACCTTACAGAATTTGAATAAAAGTTGAAACTCTGATTGGAAATAAATATTATTTTGATCTACCCTCCATTTTCTGAGATCCACAAACTGCAGTAAAATGTTCTCTCAAACCTAGGGTGAGATGACACTAATTACTGTCCCATTTTAAGCCTAAACTCTGCACAGGTACTAGACTGTACTGTGCACAGGTCATGGTATCCATGCCTTGTTCCTAGTTCAATTTGATAGGCCTACATACCAGTACTGCATATAGCTACAGAAAAAAATATTTTGTGATTGCTTATAAACCTGGCCAAGTGTGACAAATCTGCACTAAAATGTCCAAAACCAAAATATGTCCACTTTAGTATAATCTTGGAACATTGTGAAATGAGGGGTCAGGAGACTGAGGATTTTTATATGGGGGGTTGTAATAGTTGTTTTGTTGAAATTCTCACAGGCTGCCCAAAGAAAGTAAGAATGCAAACCTTGCTCCTGTAAATCTCTAAGGCGCCAACTGACACACAGTGACTATGATTGTATAAAGTGTATTGAGTGTATTGTAGTACCACCATATTATTTCGTTGTTGCACAGTTATTTCAAGATGGCTCATAAGGAGTGGATCCTACACTTTGTATAATGCTAATATGAGAATTGGGTTACCATAATCCTTAGGCAGTGGAGCTGGCGCGGCCGGATGAACCATTGGTTTCTTCCTCCTCTCGAGGAGAGAGCTCTGGAAATCTAGAGGCCTGTGTTCATCCTCCGACTGAGGATCAAGCACATCTTCTTTCGTCATGGTTCCAGGAGTCTCCTTCCTGCCAGAAATGAAGAATGGATTGTCAGGCTAAAGATATGCGTATTAGAAATAAGACAATGTATGTCCTCAAGAAAGATGGTGGTCCATATATTGAGTATGATTGGTCAGAAAAGAATACACCACATATATAATGTCATGGATCACAAACAATGAACTAAACAATTTATATTAAATGTACTAATTATAACATAGCATAATATAAATCATAGATTTGAAGGCTATGAGGAACAGGAGGGTACATCAGCAGGAGGAACTCAACACCAAACTCATTCAACGTTGAGAGCTAAAATGTGGAAGAAGATCATGCAAAGTAGTTGTGCATGTGGCATGTCCCGGATTTTCTGGTACAGTTCGCTTTGGTACCTCATTAAGTGTGTTTTCCATACTGGTGAACAGTGTCAATTAAAAAAATCCAATATTCTAAAGATTATCTTTGCCATTTTATTGACCACTAAATCCTATTTCTATACCCCAGAGGACATCTTTCAGAGTGTTCATTGCAAACTTCAACTCACATGTACCACAACAACATGGAACAAGTGTTACAAATATGTTGATTCAATATTATTCACACCAATATTTTCTATAATAAGTACATAATTACTTATTGCATGGAAAAATCATATCTGTCATGCCTTTTTGATTACAGATCTCTAGAAAATGCAGTGGGCGAAATGTCTGCTCTGGTCATAGTGGCCAATCTGAATTCATTATTCATTCAGTGTAATGTTATAAACATGATTCATCCATAGCAATTTTCATCTCACTAGGGAAGTAATGTTAATGTTTCGGACTCTCTTCAAGTTATGAGTCTCCTTCATCAGGACCATGCATTATTAAAGTACTCTTATTCAATATTTTGATGCGCCAGTAACTATAAACATTGTCAACAGAACATCTACTATAGTTCCCAATTATAAATAGCCTTCATACAGCTCATTTCTGTAATTCTGATAATATATGAATTAGTTAATCAATCGAGCATTTACTGAGGTGCCCACGACCAGATCCAATTCAATTCAATTCAAATAATCTTTATTTCGATCATTTCAGATCATAAAAGATAGACACATAAACACACCGTAAAACATGTAAAAATTAGTTCAGTATTTGAATGTTTTTTTAAAAAGTCCATTGTTACAATCTAAAAAGTGAAAGAGTTAAATGTTCATAGAAGGTGCCGCATTGGAGGCTTTTATAATTCTTGCGCGTACTCTCCACATTGCCGTCAAGAATTTCGCCATGGCAAAGACAGTTGGAGCTGTTATTGTTAAGTCTGTTTTGAGCACTCTGTAAGCTGGGGCATAAGTTCGGAAACCCAAGTTCTTTAAGTATGGGACCAGCCAATAGCTCCTAATTTTACTGTAGGCTCTGCAGAATAATACCACATGTAGATCACTTTCCAGCTTGTAATTACATGCTGGACAGTTGGCCGACTCCAAGTTGCCGTTCCAGGATTTAGTAAAGGCCCTCAATGGTAGCGAGCCATATCTCCATTGCAAGAAAATCTTTCTTACATGCACAGGGGACATGGCATCCAAAACATACTCCGGTCTATAAGAATCTTTTGCTTTGATGAAAGTGTCACTTAAAGATCCTTCCCGGATTGAACCCAGAACTCTCTGGAGCATAAAATTATAAAACAGTCTGGAGAGTTCTTTCCTTGGAAGCCTTGTGGACGCTACTTCCGGATTACACCACAGCTCTGGAATTCCGAGTGTTGTGCACATGTCCCTAATGTACTTCAGCCAAGGGATTTTGGACACATGTATTGACCTAAGGAGCTCCTGTAATTCGCTTCTATAGTGTCCCAAATCCTGGCTGCTCCACAGACGTCTCCAGTAAGTCAGGGGTTTTAGGCCCAGTTCTTCAGTGATTGGGCGCAATGCCAAGTCCATTCTTAAGGGGAGAAGGGGGCTACTCGATGGAAGAGCCGCTAGCTGTCTTATAAAGTTGTTTTCAGCGACCTGTATAGTCTGTAGCGGTGTGTGTCCCCATAACTCTGCCCCATAGGCGATGCCTCCTCTAGCTTGAGCTTTATAAATATGTATTGCCGGTGCCAAAGGTCGAAGATAGGATTTATTGGCAATTCTAGAAATAGCACCCGCTCTCTGAATTAATTTTAAAGTTGCCTTTGTTTTGTGTTGCTTCCAGGTCAGAGTCTGGTTAAGTGTTATGCCCAGATATTCAATTACGTGGACTCTGTCTAGAGATACAGCTCCCAGACGGGGATTTGGGCAACTTTTGGGTTTTTTGCGTAGAATCATGAATTTCGTCTTGGAAGGGTTTATTTCTAATCCCCTTTCGTTGCAAAACTCCAAGAACCCATCCAAGACTCTCTGCAGCCCCATTGGTGTTTTTGACAGCAGCAGGGTGTCATCCGCGAACATGATCGCTGGCACCCTGCTGTTGTTTAGCTGTGGAGCATCGACGTTAGGGATCTTGCTCAGGTATTCTATTACCCCATTAGTGAATAGACAGAACAGGGTCGGCGCCAACACACATCCCTGCCTTACCCCACGTTGTACAGGGAACCTATCTGTCAGCCTGCCGCCCTTTCAATATCTTACACGGGCGTAATTGTCTGTATGTAGCCTAATTAAGATGTGAAGTATATCACCGGGAACACCCAGATCCTCCAATACCGCCCACAACCTGGCCCGAGGGACCAGGTCGAAGGCGGCACGGAGATCTACAAAGACCGCATACAGTGACCCCCCTTCTAAGTGTGTCGTCTTCCAGTACAGGATGTTAAGTCTAAGTATCTGATCGACTGTTGAGACTCCTCTCCTAAAACCCGCCTGAAGAGGGCTTAAAATGTCAGCCTCGTCCATCCAGCTTTGGAGCCTATCAAGGATTAGTCTGCCGAACAGTTTTTGGGTCACATCAATGAGGCTGATTGGACGATAGTTGGCTGGGTGCAGGGGCGACCCCTTTTTAAAAATCGGGACCACCTCTGCTCCCAGCCAAGTGTCCGGTATTCTCATCCCCCCCAGCACTGCATTGAATAATACCATCAAATAGGGTGCCCAGACCCCAGGTTCTTGTTTGAAGAGGTCACCCGGCACCCCGTTGAGGCCCGGGGCCTTTCCAAAGGACAGCCCCGCTATTGCCACCTTTATGTCTTTGATGGTAAAAGGGACAGAAATGTGCGTGTTGTGGGTAGAGGGTGGTATTGTTGCCAACTCCTCATTGTCAGAGGAATATAGCTTCTGGAAATGGTCCTGCCAAACGCTTGCAGCAATGTTTGGTTCCACAGCTGAGGGGAGATCCCCACTTCCATGGTTTATAATTCTCCAGAATCTACGGGAGTCCCTTTCAACTAGGGACTCCGATAGATTCTCCCAATGCTGGACATCCCACTCTATTCTGGCATTGGCTATGAGTGATCTATAGGGCCTCCTTTTAAGGCAAATTTCCTCCCTCGAGCCTCCTTCCTTTATAGTGGACAAGAGGTCTCGCTTTGCCAGTCTACAAGTGGTGTTGTGCCATGTGTTTTTGGCTAAACCCTGCCCTCTTGGTCGTCCTGTGCTTAAAAAATCAGCTCTAAGCTTCTTGGTTAAGTTTAGATGTAACTGACCTAAATTCTCGCTAATGTCTTTTATGGAGTCAAGGCACCATAAGTCAAAAGCCTCGTCAAGAATAGGGATAATCCCAGCATAAAGGGCGGCTAACTTCTCATTGCTGGAGGCGAGCTTTTCCCATCTCATCCGCCTGCGATTGTTCTCCAGGAGGTGTCCTCCTATCAATTCCTGGGCACATGGCTCAGTCTCCCCCAGAGGAGGGATGGCATACTCTAGCTCCAGGGCGTTATGGTCACTGTCGTATCTATCTATTATTTTAAAATCCAGTACCCTTTTCCATGCCTGCATTTGTACCAGGAAGTAATCCAGTCTGGTTTGCCTCCCTGCTTTGTTAAATGTACATTTAGATGGTATGTCAGATCTAGTGCGGCCGTTACAGGCTCTCAAACCGTAGGAGAGATTTAATGAATTTATTTGGACGGCCAATGGGGTCCAAGCTCTGGGAGGGGGTGCTTCAGTTTGGGGGACCTGCCAACTTGAATCCTCCTCGAGGGAGGGTCCATCGAGTAGGCCAGGTAATGGCTCAAAATGCGAGTTGAAGTCCCCCCCCCTATTAGGTAGGACATATCCCCAGGGATGGTTTCTAGAATGGACGACAGTGACTCTATAGTTTTAGAAGTGGCCGCTATTTGAACTGGTCTAGAATAGATGTTTATAACTAATAATTTAAAAGGACCTGGCCATTCGAGTAGTACTGCCAGTATGTCTGCCGAATCTGCTGGGTATCTTGGGGCTATACATCCTAGGTCTGAAGCAACCCAGGTTGCCAGTCCTCCGGATGGACGTCCTCTCCCACCCCATAGAGCGGGGATTGAAAAAGTCTGAAATCCCCTAAATGATGTCTCTTCCCTTGTCCAAGTCTCTTGAAAGAGACAAACACTTTTTGGGTGTATTAGCTTGGCCCAAGACTCCGAATCTATTTTATTACTGAGGCCAGCTACGTTCCAGGAAAGAAATTTAAGGATTTGAGGGGTGATCTGTATCCCAACTTGACCAACCCTTGAGGTAGTTTGGACTGGGCAAAGGGCGCTATCTATTTGAACTTCCTCGAATAGCGGGGCTTCTAAAATATTTTCCCTTTTGTTTGACTCATAGTGTCGGTCTGGAAGCCCAGTGCTGAGTTCCTCCTCCCTAAAAGTAAGGGAGACTTGGTTGCCCTGGTCAGTGCCTGCTGAACTCTCTTTTGCCCCTGCTGCAGAGGCCAGCTGTCAGTCCACCATTTCTAGACAGTCGTAGCGGTTGGACAGTGATAGAAATGGAGGCTGATAAAACCTAGGTGGCCATGGCTCCTCTCTATCGTGGTACCCCCATCCCTTTCCTCTTCTCTGTACAGTTTCCCATCCCTGGGGATCGCTCAGTGTAGGAGGGTAGATAGGGGGTGGTCGTGCGTGATCATAGTGGATTCTCCTCCTTTCATGATTTCCCTCCCAGTTTCCCATTAGGTCCTGATGGTATCCTCTCCTCTGTGTCTTGTTTGGGTGGTCGCTAGGTGGATAAAAGTACGAGAGGGGGACTGGGTGAATAGTGCTCCCTTCATCCTCCAGGAAAGAACCACAGATGAATTGGACTGTACCTGGTTCTTTGAAACTCACTAGTATGCAGTCACCACTAATTGTTTTAGGTCTCTTCCCGACCCACAAGACTCTTCTTGCCATGCGAATATCGCTGGTCTTGCCTCTAGGGAGCGGCCTATGTGTTGAGAGCCAATTAATTACCTTGTTTTTTAATGACTCCCCTGTCTCATACGAGTCTGTTTTCAGTTCTGGGACCCCAATTAAGATAGCAGTATATGGCCCTACCTCTGGTGGGAGATTGACTGTGACTGTTCTTGGTGGTTTTGTTATTAAGTTTTTTGGATCAGGTGCATTTTGGTTAGTATTCAGCTGGGATTTTGGGGGACTTGTGTGTTGCACATTTAACTGCTTATTGTCTATTACTATTGGTGATTGTTGTTGCATAGCACTGGGTTGTTTATTAGTAGCCCCTCCTGAAGTCAGTGGAATTGCCATATTAGCTTTTAGTTTTGATGGTTGATTGCTATTTGATTTAGTATTTTTAGCTCCCGCTACCGTTGTTGTTCCTGTCTCAGTAGCTTTTACAATTTTAGGGGGACCCAAGGTGTTGTTGTGTTTTGGGTCAGTAGAGGGGGATATGGAGCGAGGGGTTCCCGCTTTCCAACCATCCATAACTTTTAGGGCGGTCTTCTCAATTTTGATTAGCCTTGCCTCCATTTTTATCAGGCGAGCTTCCAAGGGACTTATAATTGACTTAAGGAGGTGACCAATATCCGCTAATGTTATATCCTCTTCTGATGATTCGGGATTATGTTCTAGGGGAGAAGGTGACAGATCAGTGAGGGTATCACTGGGCGGTTCCTGATGTGGGTCAA
This sequence comes from Lissotriton vulgaris, assembly GCF_964263255.1. Lineage (NCBI taxonomy): Eukaryota > Metazoa > Chordata > Amphibia > Caudata > Salamandridae > Lissotriton > Lissotriton vulgaris. The sequence continues at coordinate 904,448,951 of NC_141697.1, read as the reverse complement.
TTAATATCACCGGTGGTGTTCTTTCTTGGATATTGTAATCTGTTCTAGTTGTGTTATGTGTTGACCCCGCATTTTGCTTCGTTTTCTTTCCCTTCTTTTCCTTGCTACTCTGTTTCCCAGTTTTCTTCTTTTGTATTGCACCCTCCCTTCGCCCTCGGTCTACGCTAGATGCCCCTAATAGTTTTGGAGTGTTAGCTGTCGTTGTGGTAAGTTCTTCCCTCAAAGATGTGGGGCTTGAAGTAATTAAATCAGTATCCTCCCTCACTTCTGTAGTGTTTGGTGGTTGGGTAATTTGCGTTAGGGGGAGGGACAGAAGGCTCATGTCATCTAGATCACTTTAGTGTTCCTTGGGAAAGATCTATACTGGTTGTTTGGTGTGCCCCCCACATGCACCGAGCTGTGATTGATCTGTGATCCGTCTATCCTCAGGTGTTTTCGACATTTCTATAACCCCCATCGATGACCTGCTAACCCATTCTATTTCCTGCGAAATTCGTCTTTCCAGGAGGGTAATATCGTCTATCAAAAGGGAACCGGCCTTCAGAAAATAATCCTCAATTTTGCCTTGTTTTGGGGCAGTTGTAGTAGGGGCGTTGGCTGCCAGGCTAGCTTTACTCCTAGTCTCCATCTTGCTCATGATGCGCAATATGTCCCAGGGTCACCCAAAGAGTGATAAAAGAATAATATGTCCAAGGAAAGATGTAAGGTAGTACCTGATGTAAGTGAAGTGGCCCAGCCCAGTCTCTCCGGTCCTCGAACGGCCCGCTCTTTGCCCGGTCTTCGCCCCGGTCGCTCCCGCTCGCTCCCGCGCAGCGGAAATGAGTTTCTTGAAATAGGGCTGAGGCAGGGGGTGTGGCCGGCACGGAGAGCGACCACAGGTGTGACACGCAGGGACTCCTGGGCAATGGAGTCCCTGCTAGGCTGCTCGCAGCCCTGCCGGTGTGGATAAAGTCCTGGGGGTAGTCCGCTCCTCTCACGAGCCCCTCAGTATCACTGGGCGCAGCGGGACCCACGCAGCGGGTCCTGCAAGTTGTAGAGTTCTCCCCTTAAAGCAATCCTGTGGCGTCAATCAGGCAGGTAAGAGCCTCCGCAGTGCTCCAATAGTTCGCTTCACAAAGGTTTCCCACTCGTTTGATCCGAATGGTGCTCTGTTAAGCACACTGGGGCGTGGCCGGCAGGGAGAGCGGCCACAGGTGTGACACGCAGGGACTCCTGGGCAATGGAGTCCCTGCTAGGCTGCTCGCAGCCCTGCCGGTGTGGATAAAGTCCTGGGGGTAGTCCGCTCCTCTCACGAGCCCCTCAGTATCACTGGGCGCAGCGGGACCCGCGCAGCGGGTCCTGCAAGTTGTAGAGTTCTCCCCTTAAAGCAATCCTGTGGCGTCAATCAGGCAGGTAAGAGCCTCCGCAGTGCTCCAATAGTTCGCTTCACAAAGGTTTCCCACTCGTTTGATCCGAATGGTGCTCTGTTAAGCCCACGGGGGCGTGGCCGGCAGGGAGAGCGGCCACAGGTGTGACACGCAGGGACTCCTGGGCAATGGAGTCCCTGCTAGGCTGCTCGCAGCCCTGCCGGTGTGGATAAAGTCCTGGGGGTAGTCCGCTCCTCTCACGAGCCCCTCAGTATCACTGGGCGCAGCGGGACCCGCGCAGCGGGTCCTGCAAGTTGTAGAGTTCTCCCCTTAAAGCAATCCTGTGGCGTCAATCAGGCAGGTAAGAGCCTCCGCAGTGCTCCAATAGTTCGCTTCACAAAGGTTTCGAATTATCCACCTCCCTCTTTAGACAGTGTGATCACTTCTTTAACTACTGTACCCTATCAGCTCATTTAACAAGTCAACACACCTAAAGTCTCCTGCTTGACTCACTATCCAATGGAGGAACAGAAACACATGGAATCTCCTGTTCAACCCGTGATTTACTGGAAGCCATGAAAAGAGAACATGATCATCTCTGACTAACAGAGAGAGAGGATTGCTGGAATGTGAATGCACCAATGTGTGGGGAAAAGAAATTAGAAGTGAGCAAGACAGAGAAGCAAAGAAGTATGAGACTGGAGGAGAAGTGAAAATGAAATGGAACGATGGAGGAGGAATAGAGCAATACAAAATGGAACAACAATTGACAATAGTGGTAGAGGATGGAAGAAAGCTAAAAAACAAGTCACATAAATTGGCCTAAGTGCAACAGAGAAAGAAGCAACGTCGAGAAGAAGCGGGAACAAAACCCAAGAGCAAGAGCAATGCAAGGACCATCCAGAGCCAAGAGAGACAGACAGTTCCATATAAAATAAATGACAGAAACCAAAAACAGTGGAAGATGAAATAACTGTAGCAAAGGGGAGGAACCCCCCCAATCCTCCCAAGGTTTCTTAGCCACTCTACTGTATACCCGAATGCAGCTCTAACGTAAGTCCTCACAGTAATCAGTTCTAATCTGTACTGAGTTTCATTTAATACTGCTGCACCCATGTGGCCACCTCTGGCTGACAAACTGATAAGCTCATTCCTCACAGTAGCATGCCTGGAGGTTGCTTACTGAGCTGCTTATCAACGCCACAGTCATTACACTACAGGGACAGCTCTGTCTGATTTCCTAAGCCTTTTAGCACAAGTGATGAATACCATAGAACCCTGTGAGACACAACCGCCCTCGTTCAGATTAGCACTTCAGTTCTGACCATTTTTTAAGGTCCTAAAAAGGCATCTTGCACTTCTGCACTAATTGTATTTCTACTTGCCATGGATAGCAATAGTGTCCGGCGTATTTGGCCCATAATCCTAACTCATGTGTTACAATGGGCTTACATTCTTCTAGAGAAAAGTGGTTTCCATCCAATACTTCTGTATATTTCACCCTTACGTGTGTTTCACCCAATTTGGAATCAACGTTTTGGAAACAATCTAGGGCCTTATTTATGAAGGCCTTGCGCCACCGGTGTGTCACTTTTAAAATGGAAGAAAGTGACGCACCAGTGGTGCAAGGTCTTCATAAATGAGGACCCTAGAACCTCCAAACTAGTCACAAATAAGCACCTCAAGACACGTGCAAACATGAAGTAGATATCAAGGGGCGTATTTACAAGGAAATGGCGCAGGGCTGTGCTCCAAGTGATTTTGCTGTGCTGCGTAGTTTAAAAAATGGAGGGATGCACCATATTTACAAGAATATGGCGCACCCCTGTGCTCTCCTCTGCGCCGGCACACAAACTGCAGCCGTGCACCAATGCAGGCACGCTTGCAGGGATGATTGCGTTTGTGTAGGAAGGGGCATCTTCCTGCACAAAAACATCATTAAAGGTGTTAAACTTCTTTTATGTGTGCTTCAAACGCAGCACACATAGATCGAGCAAAAAACGAGAAGAAATAAAAGTCTTTCACCTGGTTGTGACACTTTACCACCTCCCCTGGAACGGCGTTAGTTTTTGGAAATGCCACAGATTTACGAATCCTTGTAAATCTGGGGCAGTGTCAAAAAGCCATGGGTGTTACATGGGAACACCCACAGCAACACCCATGACGCAGAGTGCTGAATGAAAGAGGGCCATATTTACAAGGCTGTGTAAAGCCATGCAAAGTGGCTTTGCGTGATCTTGAAAATATGGGCCAGCACAGCACACAGCGCCACAGGAGCATCAAACATAAAAAAAAGTGCACTTCGGTTGCGCTAGTGGCTTGTAAATATGCCCCCAAGTTTCTGAGCTCTTGTTGGGTGAACATTTACCATTGAAGCATGCTATAGCGATAAAAAAAACACACAGCAGAGTGTAGTAGCCAACTTTAAGTAAACAAAGTTTTCAAAACAATTATAATAGTTCTTGAGGGACCTACTGTTATTGTGCCACTGTTAATGTACCACTGTGAAATTACAGCGATCTGCAAAACATAATATCTATAGGGAAGCACTTGGCTCATGCAAAATAAATAGAACACTCAGCCCTTGTAGATATTGGTCAGTGAATTTTCAAGGTGTTCCGCCTGGTACACTGCATGCCGAAGGCCGTGAGTTAGCAGGAGAGCATTATGGCAGAAGAGGTGATTTAGCTGCATATTTATGAGCCCCTTGCGCTGCCGTGGCATTACTTTGTGTGATGCTCCGGTGGGGCAAACCACAAAATCATATTAATGAGGCCACGCCAAGTCACTTTGCATGGCTGTGAACAGCCTCATAGATATGGAGGAAGGTAAGGCAGACCAAACCGCTGTGTTGCCTTACTCTGCGCTAGGGAGGCCTTCCATGCGCATTGCGGTGGGTGTTTCCAATGCAACACCCATGGATTTTGATGCTTCCCCAGACTTACAAGATCATGTAAACCCGGAGATGCGCCAAAACCTTACGCCTCCTCAGGGGAGGTGCACCGAGAATAATAACTTTATTTCTCCTTGTTGTTTCCTCTTTCTATGTATACTGCATTTTGCAACGCACATTTAACGCCTTCACTGCGGCAGCTATTCCGCCGCAGTGCTAAGGGGCGGGGCGGAAATGCGGCGGGCGCATGCTGGTGATGGAACCGCTCCGTCACCACCGTCAGTTGCGCTGTGCTTATGATGGAGCGGTTCCGTCATGGCCCCGCCCGCTCAATAGAACGCCCAGCGCAGGCGCAGGCGCGTCGGGCGGGCCATGACGGAACCGCTCCGTCATCAGCACAGCGCCACCGCGGCTGATGACGGAGCGGTTCCGTCATCAGCAGGGGAGGGGTTAAAGAGGAAAAAGTCTCCTGGGGTTGTTTTTGTGCAGGAAAGTGCCCCTTCTTAAACTAAAACAATTCTGCCGACAACACAGGCATCCTTGCACCATTGTGCAAGAGTGCCTGTATTGGCACTAGGCTGCAGAAACGGCACCAGCGCAAAGTGAAAGGGCATTTAGCTCCAACGCAGGCACCCTTGCACAGGATTTACAGGATTTACAGATAATAAAATGTGGGCGGCTGGTTCCTGAGTCAGTCTTCTCCTATATGAATGTGGCTCTGAACTGTCCATTACTGCAGATATGGATGGATGAAGATGTTTGAGTGATAAACAAGTAATCCGCTGGTATTGGATAATGGATGTTGAAAAATAATTGGATTTGTTACGCCGCGTTAAGAAGAGAGTTAATTAAATTTGTAGAAACATGAAGGAGGCTTTGCCGCAGGCTTGGATTCTTACTACAGTGGTTCGGTGGTTGCACAGATGACTGTAATTTGCATGGCTATTGATGATCCATGGTTTTACTTTCTTTTCATTGCAGTAAGTATTTATTTTTATATGAGGAACTCGAGAAAGGTGGGCTGGCGCTCCCTAATCTCAGGGATTACTATTTCGCTTACTTTGCTCAGTATATGTCTAGGTTTCAAGCAAAGCCCCACACATGAATATTTTTGGATCACTTTATGGAGTTGATTTCTCTGGAATATCAGATAGGCAATGTGTCAGAAATTGTGAAATCTCCCAATAAATTACTCTATATGTGCATGCTGTGTCTTTCAAAAATGCAGGGATTTATTTTAGCAGATATGCTATTCCTTATATTCATGATGCAACACCCCTCTCACAAGTTGTTATAGAAATTGACATAAGAAATAGTTCCAAGGACGGCAAAAGCAGGGTCCCCAAAAATATCAGACTTTATTTCGAAATCCACAAGCTATTCCCAAATGATTTTCTCCTTTTGGGGCTTGCATCGAATAATATACACGGTCTTAAGTACGTTGCAATTGGGCCTTATAAACCATAGTAAAAACATTATTTTTGTATTATTCGAGGACGATAAAGATAAAAATCCTGGAGAGTGGGACAACTGCTGGCCCCTATTAAAATCCCGGATTTTGCAGAGAAGGTAATAAAAAAATAGGGAAAATATGAAGGTCTAGAATTAATAGCTAACATGTGGGATGAAATTAATAAACTTAACTTCAGTGTGTTAAGTGGGGCCAATTGGCACTAGATGCTATTTTTCAGTAAATGGCTATTATACAGAACCCCACAATTTCTCACACAAGTTAACCTTAACTTGCCGAGCATCTGTTTCCCCGCCTAACCGTCCGGCAGCCCACTGGACTCATATATTATCGGTCAGTGCCCTCTTGTGCAGGGGTTTTGGAATTAAATATTCCTATTCTTGGAGTCTGAATGGCAAGTTAGGCTGGTTCCGAGTATTTAGTTGAAGGCTTTGTGATATGACCCATCTTTCAGCCTAAGCAATACATCGGTAACATTTGTTTATATCGCAATGGCGGTGGCTAGATCCCTCCTGCTCCAAAAATGGCGATCACACCAGATTCCAACAGTAAGGAGTGGATTTAAAAATTGCAGCTAGTTACAAATAGGGAACGGCTATATGCAATGCGTTCTGGGAGGATCAAGAAGGTTGAGAAACTGTGGCAAGGGTTTCTTGACTTATTATAATTCAGGATATAAGGGATAAAGTAGATGATTTCATTGTCATATCGCTATTTTGCACATCTCAACTCTGCACTTTTTTCTATCATAATTGAACACTAGAAGCATTAATTTTATTGTATGGTTTTACTTCATGGGGGCTCTTTTATTTGCTAGTCCATTCTCTTTTATAATGTGTATTATGTCTTGGATTTGTATGTTGCATTTATTGATGGCTTGTGCATGTACTATATTCATTCACTGGTGCAAATTGACATATTGTAATTATGTTTTGGATCTCAATAAAAAAGTTTACAAAAAGAAATTGCAGTAACTATTTGTGACTTTGGGTATTTGCTATGAAGTTTATTAGTCAATAACTTTGATTCGGTAAACTGTTATCTGATCATGAATTGTCTGCTTCAAGTAGTATGCGCAGAGTAAACTTTTTTATTTAATATATTGAGATCATTCTCTCATTATATTCTTAATGATTGTGTCAAATTGCTTGCTTGCATATGAGGTAGTCTACACTTTTGTTGCTCATGGCTTACATAGGAAACCATTATACACAAACCAGTATTCAATTCCTAAGAGACCCAGATTAGATATTGGAATGGCAGATGACTAATCAAAGTCTTCCGCACTTTCCATCCCTTGTCCAGAATAGGGGGATCCATTGAAATGACGGGCAGTACTGTGCATATCCACCTTCTCTCTTTTCTCTCTGGATTCCGTATAGACATGCAAAAGACAGCATATCCCTGCAGTGCTTGGCTCTGACTCATGTCACTGCAAGACCAACACCTACTCCCTGTTTGCTCACAGAAGGCAGATGTCCTGGCCATTGGGGAAGGTTGGCAAGAAAGGCCAAACGAAGAATACATGTGGGAGGGCTTCAATTATTTATTTGTATGGTCTGGCTTGACAGCACTGCTGTCGTCAGGCAATTATGTCGGAATCACCAAGAGAGGGGCGTTGGATCCACCTACGTGTTGGGGGCCAGCACTACATGTTTTCATTGGGCCAGGGCTGCTCCTCTGATATGGCGGAGGAGCAGCGCCCCACTGCTGGAACCAACAGACGCATATGAAATGAAATGATAAAAAAGCAGTTAATAAAACTGCTTTGTTATTATTGTATTCTACTCCAGAGCCGCCGCAGAGTCTTGAGGGTGGGTCCATTAAGAGCAGGAGGAGTGGTGGGCTCAGGGCACTGTCAGTTCACATGTAGGTTTGGCCGGCCGTCTTAGGATGGCCAAACTGACATGTGCGCTTGGATATCTCCAGGCTATTGCTTGGAGATATCAGCAGGCTCCCAGTCCCTGCTGGAGTGTGGAACCAGACCGCTCTGCCCAATCCCTTCGCTTCTCTCATGCTGGGTAATACCAACATGAGAGTAGTGTCTGGATTGGCGCAGCGGACTCTGAGAGCCTGTGTGGACAGTGGCGGCTTGCCCGCTAAGGTGGAGGAGCATTGCCCCACTGCGCAAAAAGGAAAAATAAAATGACAATAACATATTGTTATTGTCATTTTATTTTTCATATTGCATGCAGCCTGCGTGCAATTTGGAGCGGTACTGGCCAGAGCAGGGGAGGAGTGGTTTGCACTTCCAAAGTGCACATGAACTGTTTAGCCAGTCCTCTTGGGCAGACAAAAAACAGTCCATGTACACTTTGCATGTTCCTACCAGGCTGAATTACACAGCCTGGTGAGGAACATGCACAGACTCCCTTTTCGAGTCTGAGCGCTGACCCACGGCGCTCAGACCAATCACAACGCTGCACTGCAGCGATGTGATTGGCTCAGGGGAGCCTGTGTGCCAGGTGCTTGCTGCAGGAAGATAGAGGACCCAGGGGAGGCAGCGGCTGGCCGGCCGTTCTAAGGTAATTTTTTTGGTTTTGTTAATTAACCCCCCCCCCCCACGCCTCACCACCCCCTTCCAGTAGCAGCTGCTACTGTGCGTGGACATCATCTGAAGAGGCAGCTAGGCAGCAGACGTCAGACTGCAGGTAAGCTTCTATTTTCTTTATTCTTCCCCCACCCCCCGTGCTGATCACCCCCCCTCCCCCCCCCAATTTCCCCAGCTATTGCCCACCACTGGATTGGGCAGAGGTTTTGTGCTTCCACAAAAACAGTGCTTGCCTTCCACACAGCTGTGATCATTTTGTTTATTTATCCAGATGCCTGAGCTTGAATTTTCAGCGGTGCACACATGCCACTGTAATCCTATTAAAGTATCTTAGATAACTAGATCATTTATGATGTATTTCTCTGGCAGCAGCACAGACAGAAGGAGGGTAGTCATTAACCTACATAGATTTTAAGGTGTGACTTCACAATGCAACTGCCACCTGACCTTTTAACCTACACCAAAATTATTCAAAAGTTCCTTGCTTCCACACAAATGCATATCCATTCCCATACTATCTACTTCTAAATCTTCACATTACCAAACAACATTCCTTTAAAACCAGACTTATTGGCATTGCCAATGCTTGTTTAAATAATAGAGAAGGAATCTGAGGGAAATGAAGAAATATATATTGTGAGCAATTCCTCATGACCCTAACCCCCGCAGAGGTCATCATTGGAAAAGCATAAAGAAGGGAGGTTTCTCATGTGAGGAACATGTACAGCATCATATGTTAGGTGGAGTAGATGTCAGTAAGATTGTGGTTTCCACTTGTATGTTTGAGGTGGAATTACAAACAATGCATGCTTTGCTCTCACTGACCGGACTCTAATTTATGAACAAATAAGTGCAGGGACCCAAAATGCTTTTTGAGAGCACAATGCGTGCACTGCTAAATGGCGAGTTTGCCAAACATCAACTCTGTTTACTTTTGATTCCACCTCATGTCTTTTACTTGCACCACCCTACACTCTGTACCTTTGTCCCACTCTTGTAGATTCTTTTGCTTCTATGCTTTCACCCTTTGTCACTGTTTTCCTGTCTTTCTCTTCTTCCTTCTTTCTCCCTTTTCTACGTTCCTGTCTTGGTCTCGATGAAAGCAATTGATGAAGAATGTGTCTTGACCCCAAAACTGACTGCTGGTGCCCGCCATCTTCAAAAACCTACGCAAATTACACACTCGTGTCCATGAAAAATAGTGGCATCTTAGGGAAATGTCAAGTGTAAACAAGCATGCTTCATACGCCACCAACTGTGGGACTTTAAATTAGCATAACATATACAAATTTTAATATTGGTTCACCTCACTGATGCAGGCAAAACAACACCAATGGGAGACAGTCCATCCAAGTCAATTCAATTATTAGAATCTGGTTGGCTACAAAGTTTGTTATTCATTTATAAACATTGTACAGTATAAAACTATGAATGTATTTCAACAACAGTAAAACTGAAAAATTAACACATTCTTTAAAATAAAAATGTATGTATTCTATAGTTTTTCCTTTAATACCTCCTTGATAAAGATAAACGCCCATTGCAGGTATGAAGACATCCTTTAAACTGACTATTTCTGCAACCAATTGAAGGACTTTTATCTCCCACTTCACGCGGTTGTCACGCGGTTGAACACGTATTGCATATCGTAAATTGAATCTGCTCCTACCTGCCTGCACGGGGAGTGCTCATGGCAGCATGCCTGTGAGTGCGCTGTGTCCTTAACTTAACCCATCGCAGTGTTTTATTGATTGACTTGACAATTCTCAGATCAATAAAAGCCAGCTATAGTGCACTCTACCTGATTTGCACATATTTCTCTGTCTGGTTTTTCAGACACTAATATAGATTATTGCTCAATGCCCTTTTCAAAAGCCTGCTGTGGACAATTTGTTTCCTTAACGCAATCTGCCAGAACAGACTTAAGCAATTCTGCAAATAGTCTCTTTTGGGTGTTGCTCCACATAGTTATGGTCATTATGTATTCCTACAGATATATCAAAAACATAATATTGACTTCCAAAATATTGTCAGTGTGAATGTAATAATTGTAAATCTACACTTACAGTGACAGTATTGCAAGGGTTAGTATCATGGACATGATAAATTTGTTGCTCAGTATTTTGAGGGAGGGTATTGTGTCATACAACCCTCCCTTTTCATATGCACTATCCTAGATGAATATGTGTGTACATGTTGGGTATGGACCAGAGATTTGTGTTGAAAAGGGAGCGACAAGGATACCCTCATTCTACAACCTGGTGACTCTCCCAGTCAAGATAACAGCCTGGAACCTGCATTCAGCTGCAGAGTCTATCAGTCTGACGTAGAGTTAGATCAGAAATGGAAGGATGGTGTCTAAGCCTAGGACTTTTCCGGTTCTCAATAATGTTATATAATCAGTATGTTGATAGCATTTTATGTTGGCCTTACTAAATACTCCATTGAGTCCCTTCAAGCTATTCAAAATGCTTGTATTCACCTTCTATCCTGCTAGGTTGGCTGGCTACCTTTCTATGTATAATCTACATTTTGCGCTCTTGAGCATTGCGATCAAGAAACTTAATTACCTGGCTTCACCATATCTTTGATCCTATGTTTCTCTAGATACTCCCTCTCGTTCTCTGCTTTCTTTGTCACTGCTTCTTGTTGTTGTGCCCCATCCTCCTGGTACACCATTTATTATCTTCCAATTTATAGAATTTATTTTGACTTTCTATCAATTTAATCCGCTCACTTACCAGCTTCAAAAAATTAAGTCAACACTATGTGTCACCATGGGGAAACGGACGGAACAGTGATGGCAGAGCCACGCGCGTCCCTACAACTCAAGCACTACTACGCTTGCCTTAACCACGCATAGGCGTGGTTAAGGCAGTACGCAGTCTAGCTGCCGGAATGGGTGGAAGCGGGAAGGATTGGGAGAGGATGCCGCAAGGTAAGTGGGGCGGAGGCCTGGTGGGGTGTTTTCAGGGCTGGGGGCTCGGAGTTGTTTTCAGGGAAAGGGGGGTCTGGGTTGTTTTCAAGGCAGGGGGGTCAGGAAGTTTTTTGGGCTATGGGGGATCTGGATAGGATTTAGGGCTCAAAGGTGGTATGTAGTTTTTAGGGCTTAGGGTAAGGTCAGGGAAGATTTTAGGGCTCGGGGGGTCGGGTAGTTTTTAGGGCTTGGGGGAAAGGAATGTTTTTAGGGCTTGGTGGGATAGAGTTGGATTTCAGAAGGGAGGAGTGTAGTTTTAGGTATCAGGGCAGGGACTTGGGGGGCTGTTTTAGGGCACAGGGTGGATGGCAGGGATCAGGGTACACTTTTTAGGGCTTAGGGGGGCAGGCAAGTTTTTAGTACTAGGGGGAAGGGGTTGGTTTTAGGTCTCAGGGCAGGGGCTTGGGGTTGTTTTAGGGCTCAGAACGGGGACAGGGAATGGGATATCTGAAAAGTCTTAACCACACGCATGACTTTGCCATACATGCCTTAACAATGCATATTGCATTGTAAAGGCATGTGTGGTAAAGGCATATGCATGGTAAAGACTTGCGTGGTTCAGCCTGCATGGGAACGGCATACGTTGTAATCACATGTGTGGTTTAGTCTCACAACCGTCATCATGCAATCAGGACAGAGCTTTTATTAAAGTTGTGTACCATGGGGTAGATTTATTAACAAGTTGCGTCGCCATTATGCCCCAAAAGTGGACACAAGGGTTATGATGCAACTACTCAGTCAGATTTATCAAGCCACGCAAGGCCACTTAGCATGGTCCTGCGTGGCTTGATAGATTTAGAGTAACGCAATAGCAGAACAAATTGCGGTGTTGCGTTACTTTGTACCAGAGAGCCTTACCATGGGTGAAGCGTGGGTGATCCCACACATCCGCCCATGGATTTTGGCACATTGCCAGATTTACAATTACTGGTAGACCTGAGAATGTGTCAAAATGCTTCGCCGCTCCAGGTGTTTATTTCTTCTTGTTTTTTTCTCTGCCTACCTGTGCTGCATTCTGCAGCACGCATAGAAAGAGGAAAATGCCTCCGACAATTGTTTTTGAGCAGTAAGGAGCCCCTTCCTGCACAAAAACAATCCAGTCTGAAACACAGGCATCCCTGCACCTTGGTGCAAGGGTGTCTGGGTTTGGCGCAAGGGTGCCTGCGTTGGCGCTAGGCAGCACACTGTGCGCCAGTGCAAGTAAAGGACAGGAATGATGGCGCAATCCTGCCCTTTTCGTTTTACGCAGCGCAGCAAGGTGACTTGCTGCGCTATGCTACGCTGCGTTGCGCAACATATTAATACATCTGCCCCCTAGTATGTTGTGTACTGTCATGCATGTTTTGTGAAGCACTTTGGATAACAAAGCACAATAAGAAATCAATTCATAAATTAATAAATGAAGTATGTAGATGTATGTCTGCTATTTGCCAGACTCAGATACCGTGCTTTCTCAACTACCTGAATACATATCTGAAGTGACAAATTGGATGAATAGTATTAGAACAGAGCCACCCAATAATCCCACCGGGACTGGGTAATATAAATCTTATAAGCTAAATGTCCAGGTAGGAATCATTTATAGTGTCAATTTAACATTCAACAGTGTCATAACTATGATCACAAAATTGAGGAACCGTAGGGTTTCAGTAACAGCCAACATTGAGTAGTATCAAAAATATATTTATTCTTTTTAATTTTCAATTATAAACTTTTTTGTATATTACAACTTGATCCACGAATCAGAAGTCCGGCAACATTAAACCACCAAAAACATATATCACAAATCATATGGTGGAATATAAACACCTTTACCACAAAGTGTGGACACAATGAAGGACCACATGCACGTTGTTACATATGCAGCCTAATTCACAAGTTATTATTTGACGTGAATTATACAATGTAATTATGTAAACGGTGTTAGGCGTCGACGTTTCGGTCCATGTAGGTCAAAAAGATCCAGAGGACCATCTTCAGGACAAAAGGTTGCACAGGGGTATCTGTGTACTGTATATTGTAAAACCAACAACCAGAAACGCCTCACAGGTCGTTATCTGGCGGCCGCTAACAATCTTGGTTGCTTGAAAGACGCCGGCTCTAAGGAGTCCGGATGTCTTCTCCGTGATAGAACTTCTGATTCGTGGATCAAGTTGTAATATACAAATTAAAAAGAATAAATATATTTTTGATACTACTCAATGTTGGCTGTTACTGAAACCCTACGGTTCCTCAATTTTGTGATCATAGTTATGACACTGTTGAATGTTAAATTGACACTATAAATGATTCCTACCTGGACATTTAGCTTATAAGAAAAAATTGGATGAATAGCATCTAAGTCAATTTAAACTTTGACATGACTGATGTCAAGATTGTTGGTTCATAACCGAGATTATAAGTGGCACATGGAAAGAGTGGAGTCCCTTTGTTTAATGGGGTGGGTCACCTCCATTTGCCGGGGGCCCTTAATCTTGAAGTCCTATTCTGCTCTAGGATCAACACACTCCACCAGGTAAATTGGTTCAATACTCAGAACCAGGTTTAATTACCAATTCCTAATATAGAGTTGGCATCTCCCAACCCCTGACATCTGTTTGCTTGTCTAAACCATTCTGTAAGGCCATATCCCTTACAGTCCATAACACCTTGATCTATTAACAACAAACAACAACAGAAACACACAAAGAAACCATTGATGTTAAAGGTCACAAAGTCAACCAGACTCAGCGTGAGAGAAGATCCAGGATCCAGAATGCATAGTACATAAACATTTATAACATAATACATTACACAAGAGTTTACATATTACGATTTTCATTGTATAAACAATGATCCAAAATGTCACTAAATTTAAAAAGCCTCTGGAGACACATCTGTGGGCCAGCAGATAGTTGAGTATGTGGTTAACACCATGCGCGCTAGCGGAATTCCGCTCGCACGCTGGGTTTTGCGAAAACGCACTTTACGTGACGAGCTGGGCTCGTCATCAGCGTGCGAGGAGGCTACGCCATGACGAGCCCAGCTCGTCATCAGCGTGGAAGGGGTTAAGGAGATATGCATAGTGCAAGAGTAGAAACTGAATCCATCATTATCAAAATTAGTTAATATCGGGAGGAGGGCACTTTAAACCACAATATGCTCAGAACAGACACCATTTATAATTAAATGAATTCTAACTTTGTGAGTAAGAAGATGTGTTCTTTCATTTCCACATGATGGTGAGGTGATTTGCATAAACTTGAGTGCCTTCCATGGTCAGAGTCCCTGAACTGCACAGTGGTATCTGGCCTAGAAGTCACAGGTAGCATCTGGAAATGTGAAGTAAAGTCAGATTACGTGAACAGGCTTTTGAAATGTGTGTTCTTCCTTAAGGGCAAATAGCAACTTGTGAGTGAGGCGTAGGTTGTTGAAGACGAGTAGGGTGCTGATGGAGTGTCCTCAGGACATTCCATATTACATCCCTTAGTACTAGATTCTTTGAAAAAGTTCTGGACAACTTGGAAGCAGATATGACATTTTTGTGACTATGGCAATTGTATCCATGGAAACGGAGAGTGCATACAAACATCTTCAAATATGCGATCATCAAATCAAATCTTCAATTCTTGTCTTTCTGGCTAAACGTTTGGAAAACACTGACAATGCAGGTGCACGCCTTTGTTAAGTATAATGGACTGATGTATCTTTGTTCAGGTAGGTTCTCTCCCCATTGGGACAGTCAGTCATAGACAAAGCGTATTGTTCCAAATTAAAATCTTACGTGTGACTATCCTGATGCAAATTGTTTTTCACATGGTAAGGTTGTATGTCTCAGTGCAAATGTTTTGGATAAGCAGCCGCGGCCCGTGCAGGTAAGAGCGGTGGAGCCAGCTGGAGAGGTTTGATTTCGACTGACGATGACGAGGGAAAATTAATTTTCCCTTGTTATCGTCTGTCGAAATCCCCCCCCCCCCCCCCATCCCCCAGTCGGCACCACCGCCCAACCGCTCGTACCTGCACGGGCTGCGGCTGTGAATAAGATTTACGTGTTCGTTAGAATAAGTACTTAACAGACATTGACTGCACACCTCTGACGTTTGTCTCCCGGGGAATTTTCCAAGATCTAAATCAGAAAAGAACTGATAAATAACACATTTATTGATGTAGCCTTGATATTTGCAATGAGGTGTATAGCCACCTCCATCTGATAGTTGGCAAGCGGACGTGAGACTATAGGCTATGCCTGAAAGTTGTATTGCATACCGGGGAGCTGAAGTCCCAAATGCAACATCCTACTGCATCCCTTTGGCATGAAATTGTTTGTCTTTGGTAATCCTGAAAAATTTGCAAAGGAAGAACTTGTTGGGATCAATAGGAGGGCGCTTCAGACTAACTGCCCCTTCCCGTTCTATTAATTGTATAATATGGATTTGCAGAGAGATGTTTTTGTTTGTCCTTCTTTTTGTTGACTTTGTTTTAATTATTTTTCATAGGGCTGAACAGAATCTGGGCCCCTGGGTCAAATCATCCTTCTTATATTGAGGCTGTGGGTATCTATTTGCGTAAAGTTCCGATCTAACTAATACTATCGGTGGCGACTTTACCCCAAAGTCCTTGACACGTTTATACAGACTTGGATAACTCAGGAATTTTCTGCACACTTTTTATGAGTGTGTTACAAGTCATTAAAGCTATGCAAATGTATGTCTTTAATTAATGATAACAAACAGATTTAAAAAAATGCCTGTCAGTCTGTAGACAGCACTTGACTGTATCTTAACATTAAAGAATCTGAGCTGATCATATTAAGATATGTGGTTGCCCTATGGATTCCCAGATTTTGGACACATTGGTTCCCGCCCTTCGTCTATTTGGATAGTCCTGGAATTGCCATATTTCCATGCATTTTGCGTGTTTCCTCACTCTTAATAGATCAGTGGGGCCCAAGTTCCTCAGATCCTGGACTGGAATGCCTTGAATCCCGCCTTGAGATCAAAACCAAACCATTGATTTATTTTTCAGGTTGTCGCTCTTACAGAATGCATGGTTAGCTCATAACAAAATATTACATAGGGGCATCAATTTTGCACTCAATAACGGACTTTAAAGGCAATTCCCATACTTTTTCTTTAGGACAAGCGTCGCTAAACAAAACTTTACAATAATTAAATACATGCATTTCATTCTTTCAGTTAGAATCACTCATCTAAACTACTATTATATCGCCACTTCTGGACAAAGGCAACTGTCTTTTCTTGGAAATGTGATGAACGCAAAATTTACCAAATCATTCCCATTGGAACGGCAGTTGGCTGCGTGGAATCAGTTGACAGTAGACAAGGACATATCATCCCGTAGGACTTACTGTGCTGCTTTCCTCTTGCCCGAAATTAAGGACAAGGAGGCATCATAATAAAACAAATCACGCAGCCCAGCGCTGCGCTGCGTGATTGGGAAAAGATAGGAACGCGCCGTATTTAACATTATCTCGGGCCCATCACAGTCCTGATACAAAATGGAAAAAATGCAAGATTGCTACTGTGTTGGCCGATATCGGATTTGTGCATGATGGCTTAGACTGTACTGTTGTGTACCTTTGCAACAGCTGTCACATGCATGTGTGCCTGAGAAGGGTGTTTCTTTGCACAACATAAAGCTTATGAAAGTTTGGCAATGCAGTCATTGCATCGAGTTCCTATATTCCCAATAGGCTCTGCGCATTGGAATAATATATCCTATAGATTAGACGTAGGACTGATGTCTACTAGGTCTCTATCGAATAACTAGACTTAATTTGTGAGTGCCAGCTAGCTCAGAGATCACTAGAAACGTTCTCGTATAAACAAGAAGGGATTAGTTTCTGACAACCGCATAAACATGACAACTTTGTTTCCCCAAGATAAAACTGATCTTCAGAGTCGTGGAAACAATAGACAGATATTTCACGCAGTCAATCGTGCATGCTTCGTTTCACCAGAGGTGCCGAGAAAATAGATAGACTGGCATTTTCAATAAAAGGATTCATTGAACAGTCTTCTTTCTCAGGCATAAGAAATTAACTTCTACAATCGTAAAACTGGTTGCAAAATATAATGCATACAGTAGAAAGAGTAGAATAAAATAATACTGTAAGAGCATTGTATGGTTCCTAAACCATAAACAAATACATACATAATTAACAGAGGCTAAAAGTACTCAACTGGTGCTTCTAAAATACGCCTACCCCAATGTACCTAACCTAAGCTTAATACGAGGGAAGAAGTAAGTGAGGTGTAGCATAAATATAGTATTCTTTCGCCAAGAATCTGTCCAAGATTTCTCTTAGGGTCTAATCAGCTCTGTACCTTGGTTAGAATGAAGAAGGTCAGGCTCAGGACTCGATTTCCCAACAACCCGCAAGGGTAGCTTGGAAACACTGGAGCTAGATTTCTCTGCAAGAGAAAAGACAGCGTCTCTCTTAGTGCGTCTGCTGGAGGGTCGGCTTCCTTCGGCACTTGCTGTAGCAGGATGCGTCGGGCAAGTAGATAGTCGAACTGCTCCAAACCACTGTGTGTTTGCTAAGGCAAGTGTGGGCATATTTATACCTTGAAGTTGCTGAGTTTGACGTAAAGGTGGACATAATAACATCATAAAAGAGTCTCAGTTCTTTGAAAACTCCATGAGTTCTTGGACAAGTCAGTTCTCGAGCAAGGGAAGTCCTTAGGTGCTGAAGCCGAGTTTTCCAAGAAATCGTTGTAGATTTTCAGAACTAGTGGAAGTATCCCTGCCGTATTTGGACTGCATGAGCTAAGGCCAAATATGGTTATGATTTCTATGCCTATATAAGGATGTAGTGTTTTATACCTATATAAGGGCATGAATCGGGAAAATTACAATAGGGTCCTAAAATGGTACACAACAAGCTCTCATGTCTCAAGGTTTACTGGATACGTATAATATACTACATATTATGTTCACGAATGCCTTACAGTGATGATCAACCTGTTCTACCATGGTTGAAGGCATTGGGAATATTGAGCCTCATTTATGAGGCCCTACCGGCACTTTTGCGCTGCCAGAACATCCCTTTTTAGACGTTCTGGGGGCGCAATGTGCTACGCATATATATAAGGCCACGTAAAGGCAATTTAAGTGGATTTTCATGGCCTTATAAATATTTGCCCCTTTCATATAGAAAACTGTGTGAAAGGGGCGTAACATGGAGAAATGTTTTAATTTCTCCTTTTGCTTTCCTTTTTCTATGTGTGCTGCATCACACATAGAAAAAGGAAATGGCCTGAATTGATTGATTTTGTGTGGGAAGGTGTCCTTTCCTGCACAAAATCCATCAGCCCAACAATGCAGGCATCCTTGCACCATGGTGCAATGGTGCCTGTGTTGGTGCACGGCATCCCATTATGCGCCAGCACTGAGGAAAGGACACAAATGCGCCGTATCACATAGATACAGCGCATTCCTGCCCTTTTGTTTTGACGTAAGGCAGCACAGCAAGATTCCTTGCAGCACTGCCCTACGTCAAAAACTCATAAATGAGGCCCATTGAATGTAGAGTATGGGGCTATTTTGAACCACCATGAAACTGATAAAGGTAATGTTTTTTACCTAGCACTTTGCCAAAAAAGCAGGCAAACTATTCTGGTGAAAATCTTGGGGGGAGGGTTGCGGGGGGAATGGGGAATTGCCTCAGACATCAAAGTGGGGTATTCCTGAGTGCCCTGTAAATTCCAATTTCTGAGGGTACCCTGAGGAAATACCTCTTAATTCCTGGTAATTACCTTCCATCCTGAACTTATTGATGCTCACTAATTGTGAGGTGGACGTGGTAACACTGGGTCAGATACAAGATCAATCCTAATGAGGCCCTAAATGACAGGAGGAGGTAGGGTAGGCATAGCAGGTAGTCTGAGTTTACCTGCAGCTGAGTACTCCTGCACTGTGTCTACCTCCTTACTTCCATTCAGAGCCTTGGGACCAAACTAGACAAATCTTGGCAGAAGAAGCGGTCATTGTACACTGGGGAACTGGTGGTCCCATGCTGCCAAATGTTAAAAGCATGGATCACAAGGTGACCCGATCCCTAGTCAGCTCTCCAGTACTGCCCTTTGTTGTGACTGCTGCCATGTACTGTAAGGAAAGAATAATCCCTCCACTCTCAAGAGATCAGAGGACCTTCATGCAGTGGATCCCAATGAGGATGGCGATAATGAGGATTCTTGAAGATAAACCAATGCAACAAAAGCTACTAGGCATCGAACTGTACCCTGGTAGTAAGAGGTTTTAAATGGGCTGGTTTTTTTTTTACATTATAGGAGTACACAGGGACTCAGGGGTAAGGTTAAGTCAGTTTGTCACTTGTGTGCGATCACCTCCCCACAATTGGAGATACTGATCCTACAATAAAAGATATTTACAAACTTTCATTGTAACACTGCCAGGTAATGATAACAATGCAGGCCTGGTCTACCACATCAATCAGGCAGTTTATGAGAATGTCCCCCTCAAAAAATAAGACCAAATCTTATGAAGCCAGAACACAACGGACAGAGAAGAGCAACCAGGTAAGTACAGCAAACAGAACTGCTACAGATCCATTCATAAACAGAATAGCTGCTAATAAGCCCCAAGTCATGTGTGGTAACTTCAACCATTAATATTCTTGGACTTGAATTTAGGCCACCCATCAGGCACCTTCACCTGTCAGAAATACAATAGAGAGACAGCTACGGAGACAGTGACTCAAATCTGGAGAACAAAACAGGTCTACACACACGAAAAGTAGAAATGCAGAGAGGCTGGGCATCAAATCTAGTGTAACAGGAAAGTAGTCAACTAGGGTGGAATTGAAACAAATATGGCATTTCAACGACACTGACGAGCAGACAAATGTGTGAGAGGAACACCCTTTTGTAGGGTTTCTGTGGTAATAAAACACAAAGAGAAATGTTGTATTCATAGGATAATTAGGAGCAAGATAGAGAGAGACAGAGAGACAGGAGAGAGATGGGGGACAAAAACTGAAAGAGAGATAAGTTGAATGAGAGACAGAGAGCAAGGTGAGAGAGAGAGAGAGAGAGAGACAGAAATATTGAAACAGAAACAGTGACCCAGCTTCTCTCCTCACACAAGGATCTCGGGAGCATGGCTGCGGCTCACCAGCGCTTCTGCGTGGCGGAGGAGCGGAGCGGCCACCGCGCCGCCATGGACGAGATCGTGGGTGAGATCAGGAGCCGGGAAGCATGTCCAGGAGGTGACGGCGGCTGCCGGCCTCAGAGCTCAGGCTTGGTTTAGGAGCTGCCCCGACGCCCTGAAGACTGCCACCCTGCCACCGCAGTCACTGCACACACCGGGACAGTCCCTGACACCGGACCTTCCCCTGAGGCAGGAACCCTGAGACGGACGGCTCGAGCTGAGGCAGGCTTGGTCTAGGAGCTGCCCAGATACCCTGAAGACTGCCACCCTGCCACCGCAGTCACTGCACACACCGGGACAGCCTCTGTTGCTTTGCTGCCTGGGCTGCGCCGGAGTTGGAGGTGTGGCGCCGCCGCCCGGGGAGTTGCTTGCGTGAGCCCTGAGGCAGGCAGGAACTGAGGGGACGACGAACGACGACCGGAGCTTTCCCCCTAGTGTGACTCAAGCACTGGAAAAGATTGGGGTGTCACTACGAGTGGCCGCCCGCAGCCCTAAAGGTGCGTGTACATAACTTTTTTAACTTTTTGTCACTTTTCTACACATGTATGCCGGCTTTCCCCCTCGCTGCCTGGATTGATCAAATGGTAGTTTCCCCCTAACAAAGGGTTTTTCGTCGACGTGGCAGAGTCTCTCCTTTGGCTGAAATGGCGGGGGCTATAAACTAGAGTAATAAATCGCCCCACTGCCCACAGATGACCATGAGGCTGCATACCAACTCGGTCAGGGGTCACCTGCACTGAGATAAGGCTCTCTCTCCTCCTCCTCTCTCCTCCCCACCAAGCAGCAACATGAAAGCAGCAACATAGAAGATGGACCATCTTGACCTGCCCATTAACAGAAAGGGAAACTGGACTTGCTAAACCCAATAACAACAGACAAAGGACTTATACTTCTGGCTCCCTACTCTCCTTTTTGGCGGCCATCTTAGACTAGTCCAGCGCTTTGGTGGCCATCTTAGTCTAGTCAGTCATCCTCATCAACTCCTCTTTAACTATGTGGTATTTATTTTGAACAATTTCACAGCTGCGCAGCAAATAGTGCCAGCTGCACCGTTTAGGACTTTTACAGCTGCGCAGCAAGTAGTGCCAGCTGCACCGTTTAGGCCTTTTGACAGCTGCGCAGCAAGTAGTGCCAGCTGCATCGTTTAGGTCTTTTTACAGCCTGACGGCACATTAACCCGGTTTCTCCACCAGAACCGTTTGGATTATGCGCCCCCTTTTTGCCCTCTTTTTTCTCCTCACTACCGCTCTCTCAGCAACACCCCTCTCATCTCTCCCCCACCCTCCTTCGCCTCAGCTTCCCAACATGGCCACCTCTCGAGTTAAGACTGGAGGCAATTGCTACAAAATCATTTATCCTCCCGACCAGACTAAAGCTACAATAAAAAGACTTAAGCATAACACTATTGAACGTTTCCCGGACTCCCTTTTTGTGGATCAATTCTACAATGGTCGTCTGGGGAGGCTCAAAAACGATTTCATCTTCTTCACTCGCGACATCCCCTCTTGGTCCAACAGTTTTTACAATTCCCTTAACGTCACCTCCTCCTCCTCTATCCCTTATGGGAAACAACTAAAAATTTCCCCCTCTGGGTGCTTCAATGGCTACCTCACTATCTCACTCTATAACAACGGTACTGTCATGATCCAAGGCAAAGACTCCTGCCTCTCGCTCTTTGACCACCTCTTCCCCACCTTACTCCCCGTCTCTGCAACCAGGTTTCCCCTTGACTCTCCTTCCAGCTCCACCCACTACTCCCTTTCTCCTCCGCCGACCCCACCCCACTCAAATTGGCTGCACTCTCGTGAAGCGCAGGTCGGCCCTCTTCCCTTTCCCCCCCAACTTACCTCATCTCCTATTCCTCCCCCCCCACAGTATGTCCCCTCCCGCATTACTTCAGCCTTACCACTAGCTAACACTCTCCTCGTCCCATCTGCACTATCACGATACTCCAATCTATTCTCCTCCCCCATACTTCTTCCCATCACCCCCTTCTTTAGTCCACCTCTCCTCCAACACTCTTCCCCAATTAACTGTCTCTATGCTCCCCTTAGCCCTCCTTCCGTCCCTCCTCTCCACCCCTTCATTCCCTCGTCATTCACCCCGTGTTTGCCACATTCCCACTGCATCTCTCTCCTCCCTCCTACTCCTCCAGTACTGCCGCACTACCCCCTTTCCCCTCCTAGGAACACCTTCCTTCTCCCTCCCTCGGGCCCAGCAGAACCACTTCCCCTCCTCAACTTCCCTTTCTCTCAACCCCCCTCATTCTGCCAGATGACCGTTCCCTCACTGCTACCTCTCCTAACTGACAGGACCTCCGCAACCAATGCACCTCTTTTCCGCCCAAACCTCCTACACTCCCATGACGCCACACAGGCCTCCCCCCTCCTACTTCCCGACCGACGTGTTCCGCACATTTCTCCCTCTAAATTTGTCCCTAATTCCTCTCCCTCTTGCAACACCAACAATGACAACTCGCCCTTAACCCCCAATTCATTTACTCCCGCTCCCAACCTCCACATTTCCCCACCTGTGAACCCCACCCCCCAACACACCCCCTGTCCCCCCACCTCTCCCTGCCGTCCACCACCAATTCCACCCCCCCTTATTTCAATCGAGCCACCCAACCTTCCGTGCTCTGCCTCTTTCTCACTGGAAAATACGCTAGGCTCTCTGATCACCTCCATCTCTCAGCTTACAGCTGCCATTTCACTTTTATGCTCTAAGATCCCCACCCCTCCATGCACCTCTACCCCCTCCCAACTTCCCCAGAGATGCACCTCGCCCCCTCACCCCAATACAGCCAAGCTCAACCCTTCGTCTGCAAGCGTTGTTAACTCACACAAGCCCTTGAACGCCACCCTTCTTCAACAGGCATACCCTAGCAACCCCACTGTCTACACTATTCCGACAATCACCTCTCTCAGAATAAAGCGTCCACCTAAACCCTCCCGAGCACCTCCGCAAATGTACAATATCCCGATCACCCTTCAGAGCCCAAGTGCCCCCGTCACCAAAACAGTCTTGACAGAGCTGCGCTGTATGCTTCACAACTGCAGATCTGCAGTAAAACACAAACTTGAAATCTCCGACACCATCACCCTTCACAAACTTGACATGCTCTTCCTCACAGAGACCTGGTTCAAAGATACCTCTCACTCTATGTTTGATCTCCTATTACCCACAGGTTATTCCATATTTAGGAATGACAGAACTGAAAACACGGGGGGAGGTGTTGCAGTCATCTTCAGAAACGCCCTCCAACTTAAGGCGTCTCCTAGCAGCTCCTCCCACACCTTTGAATGCCTTTCTCTTGAGCTTCAATTGCAACACCGTTCACCACTCAAATTCCATATCATTTACCGCCCGCCTCGTAGTAGTAGCTCTTCGTTTATAGAAGATCTCAAAGACTTCATCAGCGACCAATACTCTCAAAGTGACAATCAGACCATCGTGGGTGACTTCAATCTCCACTGGGGCGCACCGCAAGACTCCTCTGCGAACTCACTGGCCACCTTCCTCTCGGCAAATGATCTTATCCAACACTGCACTGAACCAACCCACTCTAAGGGCGCAATCCTGGACCTTGTTATTTCTAAAGCAGGCATGCTCTCTACTACTACCCCTATTCATGTAGATTGGTCTGACCACCACCTCATCCCATTCTCTCTTCAACTTTCACACTCTATAACTCTTGGCCAACCCAAGAGGGCCATCTCCTGGTTCCGTGATGCCAAAAACATTGATGTCGGTCCCCTCTGTGAATCAGCTTTGCTTTCACTTCCAAGGCTAGACCCGAACATAGCTGTTGACGATCTCACCTCCCAATGCCTCACAGTTCTTGCAGCTGAAATTAATAACGTCGCTCCACTCAAAAGCAAAAGGATAAGGCCCACTCCCTCAGCACCTTGGTTCAACAAATCCCTTTATGAGGAAAGGAAGCAGCTAAGATTCCTGGAG
Source organism: Lissotriton vulgaris (assembly GCF_964263255.1). NCBI lineage: Eukaryota > Metazoa > Chordata > Amphibia > Caudata > Salamandridae > Lissotriton > Lissotriton vulgaris. The sequence continues at coordinate 904,424,582 of NC_141697.1, read as the reverse complement.
AAGCAATGGAGGCAATTGCCTTCCACTGACAATTTAGCCTTGCTTCGCACAGCAAGATCCAAATACCACAAGCACATCTTCCTTGAGAAAGCGACGCACTTCAAAACCCTCCTTGATTCCGCCAAAAATAGACCCAAAAAACTATTCGATCTCATCAAGACTCCGAGCTGCTCTCCCCCAACCTCCAAGGTGGAGGATTCTACAAAGAGAGCAGCGGATTTCGCTACTTTCTTTGATGGAAAGGTGAAATCACTTGTGGATCAGGTTGCTCATCCTACACCTCCAGAGGAGCGCAAATCCTTAGCCATTTGGCAGAGCTTTGACCCCATATCTGAAGATGCCCTTCTCAAGTGCATATGCGAAACAAAGCCCTCCAACCATTCTCTTGACCCTATCCCCAGTGCCATTGCCGTTGACTTCTATACCCATTCCCTCTCCTATTGGACCACTCTGATCAACCTCTCCCTCGGGCAAGGCTCCCTTCCTGTCTCCTTCAAAACTGGGCAGGTTACCCCTCTGCTGAAAAAGCCCACTGCTGATGCGAATGACCTCAACAACTTCCGCCCCATCACTAACCTTCCCTTTCTTGCAAAGATCACGGAAAGATGTGTTGCTAAACAACTCTCTCGTCATATCAAGGACAATGATCTTCTTGACAATTGTCAGTCCGGCTTCATCCAAAACTGCAGCACTGAAACAGCCTTACTGCAAGTGGTTGATGATGCGCTGGGGATACTCGACTCAGGGGGGTCCTGTCTGCTAATTCTCCTTGACCTTTCCGCAGCCTTCCACACTGTTAATCACAACACCCTCCTCAATATTCTTCAACAGAGAATGGGCATGGAGGGCACTGTGCTTAAATGGTTTGCATCCTTCCTCTCTGACAGATCTCAAATGATCAAAATAGCGAACAGTCTTTCTTCTCCTGTGGCGGTGGGTCAAGGTGTTCCCCAAGGCTCTATACTTGCACCCACACTGTTCAATCTCTACTTAGAACCACTGGGAAACCTCCTAAGCAAATCCGGGATTCACTATCATCTCTATGCTGATGACACTCAACTCTACCTCAAGGTTGCCTCCACTCATGATCTCTCCATCCTAAGATCTACTCTTGACTCCATTCAAAACTGGATGTCATCTCATCAATTGATTCTGAATCCCTCCAAAACTGAATTCCTCCTCTTCTCCTCCTCACTCTCTCCTCCCCCGGTTCAATCATGGATGGATCAGATGAATCTACTAAACAACAAACCCATCATTGTCGACAGCGCAAAATCTCTTGGTGTCATTCTAGACAAAAAACTCAATCTAACTCCCCACATCAATTCTATTGCAAAATCTGCTCGCTACCAACTGCGCCTTCTTTGGGGAATCCGTCGCTTCTTCCCGGAGCAGGACCTTATAACCCTGGTGCAATCGCTGGTCCTCTCCAGACTAGACTACTGCAATTCTCTTCTTACTGGCCTCCCCAAATCTCACCTGTCTCCACTTAAGTCTGTCTTCCATTCAGGAGCTCGTTTCATCTATGGGGCCAAAAGAAGCGATCACATCACACCGATGTTATCCACCCTCCGCTGGCTTCCCTTCGAGGCTAGAGCTATCTACAAGACCGCTTGTATCACCCACAAAGCCTTGCACTCCTCCTCTCCCCGCTACCTGGCGAATAAACTGAAACTCTCTGGAGGCTCTAGACCTTCACGCAATGCCGAGAATCTACTGCTTGAACCTCCCACTTTCAAGAAGGAAAGAACAATGGCCCAATCCTTTTCAGGCAACGCAGTGAGAATCTGGAACTCGTTTCCGCCTGAGCTCCGGACCACCGCCTCCTCCCAGGCCTTCAAAAGGGACCTCAAAGTTCTCCTCCTCCAGAGACACCTCCAAAAGTAATTCACGTCCTCTTGCTATTTGGAGGAAGACTCCCCACTACTGATATTTTCTACTTTCCATGACCATGGGAGTGCCTTCCCAGTGTTTTCCTGTGGTGGGAGTGTCTGCCTTTTTGCAGTATTCTCCATGTACTTGTGTTCGGTGCCCTTTTGTAACATGCACACTACACTTTGCCCATGTAACACACGGTTGCTACCTCTCACATGTTTTTACCTCTGATACTTGCACAAGGGCCACCTTGCCTACGTAACGCCCGTTCTTGTGCCAGCACTTATTGCAGTATTATACCTCAAATTATACTCTGTTTTCTCTTATAACTGCACACTTGTCACTTTTCCTCTTGTGCACTTTTGACTACCTCATGTATTTTTGGTTGTTCACAATTTTTACTACCTCAAGTATTTTGTTTGCTCACAATTGTCACTAATACCTTTACTACCTCATGTATTTTTGGTTGCTCACAATTTTTACTACCTCAAGTATTTTGTTTGCTCACAATTGTCATTATTACCTTTATTACCTCATGTATTTTTGGTTGCTCACAATTTTTACTACCTCAAGTATTTTGTTTGCTCACAATTGTCATTATTACCTTTATTACCTCATGTATTTTTGGTTGCTCACAATTTTTACTACCTCAAGTATTTTGTTTGCTCACAATTGTCATTATTACCTTTATTACCTCATGTATTTTTGGTTGCTCACAATTTTTACTACCTCATGTTTTTTTGTTTGCTCACAATTGTCACTATTACCTTATGTAAGTAACGTATGTTTTAGTAATCTGCTCTTTTGTAATGTTTCTCATTATGTTTCATTTCTGTTCCTAATGTGAAGCGCTCTGACGCCTTCGGGTAAAGTCCGCGCTATATAAAAATGCATAAATAAATAAATAAATAAATAAATAAATAAAAGAAAAAGATGAAAGGAACTCCACTCTCAAACATGAAGTCAGCCTTGTACTCATTAGGACTCCTTGACTTGTGGAACCAACAGAATACATCTGTTTTTCCATAAAAAGATGCGTGTAAAAGCCGCAGAGAGCGGAGCGTGACTCGCGGAAGCTGCACACGCCGGGAAGCAGAGGCTACTTACTGCGGGAGGAGGCGGCCGGGAAAAGCCGTCCCTTCTCCGCGCACACCCCCGCCCATGCAAGCAGCCGGGGCTCTGGCTGGCGACCACACAGAGCCCTCTGCCCCCTCCCCTCACACAGACTAGGCAGAGGTGCGCCGGGTGGGCGGGATGACAAGATCATGGTGACGAGCAGCACCGCGGAGGACAGCGGGTCGGAGCCTGCCGGTGGCCCTACTGACCACAGCAGGCGCGGAGGCAGCAGCACACCGATGAAGGCAGCATGGAGAACGGATGCTCGAACTACAACAGCCTCTACGACACCGCCTCCCTCCTCCAATTCTGCAATGCCATCACTGACTGATACAAACTCCAGAACTCATTCCCTTTCACTGCTGTTTAAAATGACATTGTCACTTAAGGTCATTACATTCACCGTTTTCAGTCTTGGACGCCAGTTGGGTCCAGAGTGCATTCTGGGGGTTGTAGTCTTGGTTTGCTTCCATTAAACTAATTAGACTAAGAAGACGTCCATTTACCTTGGATTTTCTTTGCATCTTTGCCGCCACCGCCACCAGAGTCATTTGGGGGAAACGCCGGTCTCGTGAGAGGAGGCCGGTCTAGAAACTTGGAACACAACCCCCAGCAGCCCTAGCAGCTCGCACACCGCCCACGATGGAACCAAGCACCAGGAGGCGCTTAAAAGGAACACAGGGCTCCCGCAGCTTGGGACATCTGGGCCCGTCTGTGCCCGTCGGAGGCTGGGCTGGGCCATGTTATTAACATTTCTACATTGCCTTGGTTCCAATTAGTGTGGATTTTAGAAGGTACTTGTGATATTATTACTGTGGGTACTGACATTGTATCAAGGAGGGGGGGGGGGGGGGGGGGCAAAATGAATAGGTTTAAATCCGGAAATGGGCAAGGGGTAGTGGGGATGTTGGAAGCCTTTTTATTAAGGGCCGAATCGGCACTCATTCACGAAATTGAACTTACTGAGTGCACAAAACTGAGCCACAAACCCCTCATAATCAACCTGCTCTTAGCGTCCCTGCTTCACAAACAGGTTTGGAAGTTACTCCATCACAAATCAGTGTGCCACATTCCCCAGGCCTTGAAATTATTAATGCCTCTGATATAGCTGAAAAATCATATATTTCAGTAAGACCCAATGTGGGCACACAGGGTCAAAAAGCTAAGATTAACCATGGGGGTAGTCTTGCTCCGCCGTCTAAGAGAAGGAAAGGGTAGGCGTCAAATAAACAAAATAAACAAAGTTATCTTCTGCCTAAACCTTTAGGTCGTAGGAGTAAACCTGCTGACACAGAGTATAATCAGGGGGCTATTCAAGCGCTAGCTCCAGATGATGGAGTATCATTGGCAGCATTACCTAGTCGGGAGAGGGAAGCTTTTCAGGAAAAACTGGAACTTGTGATTTCAGCTCATCTGAACCCGATACTGCAAAAGCTAACTGAAATTGTGGCTAGGTTAGCCCATTTAGAAAAACCTGCAACTAGTATTTCTTTAACCCTGTAGACCATGGGCAAAACAGGGCTGAGGGTGCTGCTGCGAAAGGGGTGGTGCAGCAACTTGAACCCTTTGTAAGACCTGAGATTCGGGATGGTCTGCCTCTCCTAAGGGTAGCATGCCCTCCTTCAAATGGCACTGAGACTCCACATCATATAGAAGGTTTGTCTCATAGGAACACCCAGACTGCATATCCCCAAGAAGTGCCCGTGCTGATATTTATTTTATTTATTTATTTTGTGTATTTTGTAGAGCGCACAGCTGCCCCAACGGGGCGTCCCGGCGCTGAAAACTTTGAAAATGGAGGGCACAGGAGGATGTTAGAGGGAAAACAGATGAGTCTTCAGGGACTTGCGGAATGACAATTCTGATTGGGAAGAGCATAGGGTCAACGGGAGTTAGTTCCAGAGCTGAGTGGCACATACCTCAAAGGTTTTTCCGCCTGCTTGTGAACGTTTAAAACGTGGAGTTACCAGGAGGAGAAGAGAGTTGGACCGTAATGTCTTGTGATTGGTATACGGTCGCAAGGTGTTTTTCAAATGGGCAGACTCCATACCCCGCGAAGCTCGATGGGCCAGCGTCATAGCTTTGAAAATACACCTTTTGGCCATTGGCAGCCAATGCAGTTTGCGGAGGTGGGGAGAGATATGGTGTCTGAAAGGGATTCTTTCCACTAGCCGAGCGGCGGCGTTTTGGACCGTCTGGAGTTTTTGACATTGGCCTGCTGTGATACCTAGATAGAGGGCATTGGCGTAATCAAGATGGGAAATGATCAATGCCTGGATCACAGTCTTACGGCAGCCCGCTGGTAGGTAGTTGATGAGTCGCTTGGTGGTCCTGATCTTGCCGAAGCAAGAGGCTGTCACTGTTTGTACCTTGGTGTTGAAGCTGAGATGGTTATCCCAGCGGACTCCAAGATTTCTTACTGAGTCTTTAGGCGTGGGGGCTTGGCACAGGTCTTCTGGCCGCCATAGACTGGAGTCCAGAGGGGAAGGAGAGTTAAAGAACAGAATCTCAGTTTTTCCTGCATTGAGTCAAAGAGAGTTGGCATCCATCCACTTGGAGATGTCTCTAAGGCAGGTTTTTAACGGATCAAAAGTAGAGGGAGAAGAGGAGTCGAAAGTGAAGAGAAACTGAATGTCGTCAGCGTAGGAGGTGGATTTGATCCCCGTCTGAGCGATCAGCTTTGCCAGGGGGGTGAAATAAACATTAAACAAGAGCGGGCTGAGCAAGGAGCCCTGTGGGACTCCCCATTTGAGTGGTCTGGCTGTGGAAATGTAGGGGGGGTAAAAACCTGCTGTGTACGGTCAGAGAGATACGACGTGAGCCAATTAAGCGCAGTGCCACCTATGCCTAGGTCCGCTAGCCTCCGCAGCAGAATCTTGTGAGAGACGGTGTCGAATGCTGCTGATAAATCCAGCAGCACTAACACCGCCCTTGACCCACGGTCGAGCGTCCACCTCACCGAGTCAGCCATTTCAATAAGGGCTGACTCCGTGCTGTGGCCCGACCTAAAGCCCTGTTGGGATTCGTGAAGTAGCCTGTTGGTTTCAATAAAATTCGCCAATTGGGAATGAACCAGTTTTTCCAAAATTTTGGCGGGGGCGGGCAGGAGGGAGATGGGCCTGTAGTTACTGGGGAGGTCCGGATCCAGATTGGGTTTCTTGAGAATAGGGACCAAAGAGGCATGTTTCCATTTGGCGGAGAATCTACCCGATCTGAGGGAGTCGTTCCAGATGTGGTTCAAGTGGGGGTTCAGAAGGGGTGCTAGTTTTTTATATTGCTTAGCAGGCCATGGGTCGTTGGGAGAACCTGATTTGCACTTTAGTAGTTTGGACAGGGTGTCTGCTTCGGTGATTGCTGAAAATTCGGAAAAAGTAGCCTGAGGTGTTGAAAGAGTGGAGGGAGCCTCTTCCCAGTCTTCTTTGTTCGGGGTGGGGAAGTAGGAATAGATGATCTTAATTTGATAGATGATAAAGCAAGTAATAACCATGAGGAGAGACCCCGAGACACAGGCATCATAGAAGGCGGCCCTTCGATCAAAGATCCCCTTGTGGCCCACACTCCAACCTGCACCTACCCCCAGAAGCAACCGCATATATTGTAGTGTTGGCTAACGTTCCTTCATTGCAGCCCGGTGACACCGAGCACTGGTCAACACTGAGGAACAAATCTCTACACTTTTTGAGTACAAGGACAGGTATTATTAATAAATTGCTATTTTCTGAATTCAAGACGGCACACAGGACTGGGTGGGTGGGTGGTCACTTAGGGGTCAAGTTGCGTTATACCCTCACAAGGTAGAGGTCCTTGGGGTCCCAGGACCAGGGCCCAACAGTCAGTTTATTTTTACCTGGCCCATGGAGTCCTGGCAGATTGGTTGCTCTACTGTCAGTGTTTTTTAAATGGAAGTCGCGCCCAAGCTGCTTTGACCATAGGAAAGATGCCACCAAAAAGGCGATACAAATAATAAAGAGCAGGGTCATTACCGACTTCCCCAGCAGGTGTTGTGAAGTGCCCTCTTGATGTGGCATCGAGTTAAGGAGTCAGTTACCCGACTGGTAACCAACAAGCCTTGGTAGCAGTAAAAGTAACGAAAAGGAACTTTGACATCTTGCGGTCTAGGGGAGTGCTGTAGCGGCTTGTAACTTCGGTGAAAGCCAGACTACAACTACAAGAATGCATTTCACAATTTACTTTTGGGTGATCCATCAAAGGGCCCGATGGTCAGCAATTCTTTAGATGCAGCGCGTCGCTTTACCTGCACTTTGAAGGGGACTAGTCCCACAAACCCAGGGGAGTCTGAGTGTAATTATGGCTTCCACAGGGATCCCTCACTTTGGGAGTGTTCATTTTAGCCAAGGACAAGGGTTTTTCACTCAGTTCCAAGTCTGTTGCCTCAGAGACACAATATCCTTCTTTTGCTTTGTGATTCTGGGCAACATCCTGTTGTCGGTGGCATGGGTCTCCTCTTGGTCCTTCTCTGCATTCTCTTAAGTAGATTGTTCAGAGTTGAGGTTATGGTGTCTGGAGGTCCCTTAAATCCTAGATTTAGGGGAGTTAGGGCAGTGGGAGCTAGTAGCCAATGGGCAGCTAGTGCCTATAGCTACAGCAACATCGGTGTTGTTGGTCACCTTTTCTACCCAGAGCCCACTATTTCTGATGTCCTAAAGATGGCAGTAATTAACTTGAGGTGTGCAAATCAGGCTGCTCTACCTGGAGGTGTGGCCAGCTTTCCTGGACATGCACAGCTCCTGCATACCTAATTCCCCACCTTGCCATTGTCAAAGCCTACCTGGGGCAAGGCCGAGGGCTGTGTCCTACTCAGGGGGACTTCCCAGATGCATATCAGAGGCAGAGCAGCCTTTGAAGCTCACTGCTCTGATGTCTCACTTCACTTAGCCCACTTGGAAGGGAAGAGGTGTGCCCACCTTCTGACCCAAGCCTTTGTTCTGATTGCTGGGTGTGCTCACACTGCTTGGCAGGAGGTCAAACCCTGTCTTGGTGGCAGCTAGAGCAAGAAAAGCTGGGCTTATTAGCCAAAGCATGTCACTTAGGGTAACCAGGTGGGCAACTACTAGGTAGCTTCCTGGGTGCATGCCAGCCTTCCCTTGGCACCAAAGTCTTGTCAGGGGAGAGAAGGCATGTTGTTTGACACCACACTCAACATATTTAGGTGGTACCATAATGGAGCTAGCTGCCTGGGTGCAAGTCCCATGTTGTCCTAAGGACCTCCTATCACTTATAGTGTACTTCAATGGTATAGCCACTATAGAGACATATAAGCTTGCCCTCGCATGTCTACACTCTTAATATAGTGCACCCTGCCTCCTGGGCACAAGAGACCTTCTTTAGAGGTGAATAACATGTAATTAAGAGCAGTGCTGTGACCCTGTCACACATGGGGAGGACAAAGTCGAAATTAAACAGTGAACACTGTTCCTGCAGTCTGTAATGGAAGGTCTACTGTCATCTGTTAACCTGGGTCAGTCAGGATGGCACAATCAGTACTGCAGGCCCTGAGTACCCCTTTATCACCCAAGCCCCGGGTAGCACAGTACGACTTACTAGGGACTTGCAAGGGTGGGTATGGTCTCTGTCATTAGGGGACAGCATTAGCAAATGTCACTTTTAGGGAGAGAACACCGGCACTGCAGCCTGGTTGGCAGGCTTCAATGCACTGTCAGAGTCAAATACCAACATCTAGTAGTCCAAATGGGAGCAGAAAGTGGGGGTAACATCTGCAAAAAGTCCTGTTTTCTTACATGAACAAAGAAAGTTTGTTATACAAAGATGCTGATAAGATATATCCTTTCACTGCTACGGTAAGATACAGAGATTTCAAGACAGATTACTAAAGATCTCTCCTCTTGTTTTGAGATAGTCACTCGAGACAGTCACACAAGTGCAAGCACCCAGAAGAAGTGACACATCAGAGCAGTTTCCAGTAGCTGTTTTTTACCATTCCCCTTTCCCGGTCTCATATTCTCTTTGTATGTGATCAAGGGGAATGTGGCGACAGATTTCGAGTGCATTGCTCTCGTCTTCTGACACACTGCCCCAAATAAGAAGAAACAAGGAACTTCTCCTCCGGGGATTTTGCTTTCAAGATCACAGACTTCATAGATTTTGAGCAAGACTTAGAAATCTATATGAAGCTGACAAGTAGGAAGGAGGATAGCGGAGAGCCCAGCACTGGCAGAAAAGGCAGCACAGAAATGTTCAGCATGTGACAGTACCAGAGTCTCAACATAACTTTTAAGGCAATTGCAGCACCTGTGACCCCCCCTCCCCCCACCCCCACCCCCATAGAGTTTTAGAAACACTGGTGGCCCCACATGTCATGTCAATAAAGTATTACTAATTTAGTAGAGTGGTGTGGCCCACTGGTTAGAGGCGGCAGACCTGGAAGCAGAGGTCGGCCTGGGACCAGGGTTCGATTCCCGACGGGTCTTGAGCCATGGTCAGCGGACTCAATAATTCTCGCCATGCCTGCGCCATGCTGCGGGGTATTTACAACGTGACGCATCTGGGAGACCCTGCACCACATGTAGGCGTTCCGGCACAGGGGGGGGGGGGGCGTTCCGGCGCAGGAACGCCTCCTAAAAGTGGCTGAGTGAAATCTACAAGATTTCACTCAGTCACTTTTGAGGCCCTGCTGCGTCAAAACCCTGCGCCTGCTTGAAGTAGGCGTAAGGATTGACACAGCATGTTAGGGATAGGGCACCCCCGAGCCTTGCTGGAGCTGCGTCGCACTTGCAACGCAACTCCAGCAATGCGCTGCCTTTCTGATGGGGGATGTGACACGCATCTGCCCATCCGTGCGCCACGGTGCGCCGCACTGTAAATGCGAGTGGACAGATGCATTGCAACTCTTCTGGTGCATCCCTGCTGATTCGCAGAGATGCGCCAGAAGTAGTAAATCTGCCCCTATATGCCTTATTTGCGTTTGAGATCATTTTAAATATTCGTAAAGTTTATTTACAAGTATTTAAATTTCGGGTGCTATAAAACATTACTGTAGCTTTCTCCTTTCACACTCTCTGCTGCCCAGGAGGATTATTACTTGGCTGCAAAATCCACTCACTTTACCGTAAGCTAAAGGTGAACATCAGTCTCTCCATGTTAAAAAACAATAAGCAGAAACTTGTCAGAAGACGTCACTTGACATTTGACCTCTGTTTTTGAATGCATAGAAAATTCTACAGGATAAAAACAAAATTGAAAGGCATCTTTATTTATCATTTTCTTCTGGAACTCCTACTTGGTTATTTTGGGGGTGCTGCAGCACCTCCCACACACCTAGTTCCAGCTCCCCCGCCACTAACCTGAAGAAATAATCTTTACATGCTGGATTTGCCAATCTTACCAATGGGTTTCCACATATCTCTCTAGAATAAGTAGATGAGTGACACAAATTGCAATTCGCTATTATATATTAAAGTAGTGTCTTGATGTGTCTTGTGGTAAATGATAACCCTTCATCAGTGCTTAATTTGAGCCTGCGGCTGCAGGTGGGCCCACCAGGGCTAATCTTGGGGAATCTGCACTTATTTTTCCACATCATACTTTGGCCCAGAGCAAGAGAGAACAAGCATTGGAAATGCAATAGGTCTCGCACCATTAGAGTTAGTGCTTTTAGAATTGTTTATGGGTTTTTTTTGTAAATGTTTAGCATTTTTGTTTCCTGTAGCCAATGCAAATGAATTACAAATAAAAAAAGCCATAAACATTTCTAAAAGCTCTAACTGAAATGGTCTGAGACTTATTGCGCTGTGTGAGGGTGAGGTGTTGAGGGTGAGTGAGGGTGAGCGTGAGGGTGGGTGAGGGTGAGTGAGGGTGAGGTGTTAAGGGTGAGTGAGGGTGAGTGAGGGTGAGGGTGAGTGAGGGTGAGTGAGGGTGAGGGTGAGTGAGGGTGAGGGTGAGGGGTTGAGGGTGAGGTGTTGAGGGTGAGTGAGGGTGAGGGCGAGTGAGGTGTTGAGGGTGAGTGAGGGTGAGGGTGAGTTAGGGTGAGTGGTTGAGGGTGAGTGAGGGTGAGGGGGAGTAGTTGAGGCTGAGTGAGGGTGAGTGAGAGTGAGGGTGAGTGAGGAGTTGAGGGTGAACGTTTGAGGGTGAGGATGTGTTTTTTTTTAAAATTGCGAAAATAAGTGCTTTGTTATTTACAATGCCAATAGTTTTATGTTTTGCAAATGTGACACCTATTGTAACACAATATGTGTTGTAGCACTGAGTAGTGTGAGGGTGAGTGGTGTGAGGGTGAAGGGTGTGAGGGTGAGGGGTGTGAGGGTGAGGGGTGTGAGGGTGAGGGGGGTGAGGGTGAGGGGGGTGAGGGGGGTGAGGGTGAGGGGTGTGAGGGGTGTGAGGGGTGTGAGGGTGAGGGTGAGGGTGAGGGGGGTGAGGGGGAGGGGGAGGGGGGTGAGGGTGAGGGGGGTGAGGGGTGTGAGGGTGAGGGGTGTGAGGGTGAGGGTGGTGCGGGTGAGGGGGTGAGGGTGAGTGTGAGGGGGGTGAGGGTGAGGGTGAGGGTGAGTGGGGTGAGGGTGAGGGGGGTGAGGGTGAGGGGGGTGAGTGTGAGGGAGTTGAGGGTGAGGGGGGTGAGGCTGAGGGTGAGGGGAGGGGAGGGAGGGTGAGGGAGGGTGAGGGGGTGAGGGAGGGTGAGGGGGTGAGGGAGTGTGAGGGAGAGTGAGGGTGAGGGTGAGCGGGTGTGAGAGGGTCAGTGAGGGGGTGTGTGAGAGGGTGAGTGAGGGGGTGTGTGAGGGGGTGTGTGAGAGCGTGAGTGAGGGGGTGTGTGAGGGGTGTGTGAGAGGGTGTGTGAGAGGGTGAGGGTGTGTTAGGGTGAATGAGGGTGTGTGAGGGGGGTGAGGGTGGGGTGTTGAGGGAGTGAGTGTGAGGGTGTGAGGGGTGAGGGTGAGGGGGTGAGGGTGAGGGGGTGAGTGTTAGGGGCTGACTGTTAGGCGGGTGTGAGTGTTAGGGGGTGTGAGCGTTAAGGGGTGTGATTATTGTTAGGGTGTGTGAGGGTGAGGGTGAGTGAGGGGGTGTGAGTTTTCGGGTGTGTGACGGTGCGTGAGTGTGAGTGTGTGTGAGGGTGAGTGAGGGTGTGCGAGGTGTTGTTACACAGAGGGTGTGTGATGGTGTGTGAGGGTGAGGGTGTGTGAGGGTGAGTGTGAGTCATTGGGAGTGAGTGTGAGTGAGGGGGTGTGAGGGTGTTGTTGTGAGTGTGAGGTGAGTGAGCGTGTGTGAGTGTGATGGGGTGTGAGGGTGAGGGGGTGTGAGTGTGTGTGAGTGTGAGGATGAGTGATGTTGTTTGCGTCTGAGAGTGTGTGAGGTGTAGTGAGTGTGAGAGTGTTGTGATGAGTTTTAGGGGAGCGTGTGTGTGTGAGGGTAAGGTGTTTGAGGATGAGGGTGTGTGAGGGTGAGTGAGGGTGTGTGAGGTGTTGTTAAGCAGAGGGTGTGTGACGGTGTGTGAGGGTGAGGGTGTGTGAGGGTGAGTGTGAGTCATTGGGAGTGAGTGTGAGTGAGTGTGAGTGAGGGGGTGTGATGGTGTTGTTGTGAGTGAGTGTGTGGGAGTGTGATGGGGTGTGAGGGTGAGGGGGTGTGAGTGTGTATGAGGATGAGGATGAGTGATGTTGTTTGTGTCTGAGAGTGTGTGAGGTGTAGTGAGTTTGATAGTGTTGTGATGAGTTTTAGGGGAGCGTGTGTGTGTGAGTGTAAGGTGTTTGAGGTTGAGGGGGTGTGTGTGTGAGGGGGTGTGACGTTTTGGGTGTGTGACGGTGTGTGAGTGTGAGTGTGTGTGAGGGTGATTGAGGGTGTGAGAGGTGTTGTTAGGCACAGGGTGTGTGACGGTGTGTGAGCGTGATGGTGTGTGAGGCTGAGTGTGAGTTATTGTGAGTGAGTGTGAGTGAGTGTGAGTGAGGGGGTGTGAGGGTGATGGGGTGTGAGGGTGAGGGGGTGTGTGTGTGTGAGTGTGAGGGTGAGCGAGGGAGTGTGAGTGAGTTGTTGCAGGTGAGAGTTAGCGTGTGTGAGGGTAATGGTGTGAGGGTTATTGTGCGTGTGTGAGGGTGAGGGGATGAGGCTAAGGCTGTGTGAGGCGGAGGGGTGTTGATGGTGATAGAGTGTGAGGGGTGTGAGTGGGTGCGGCTGTCCGGTGTAGTGAGTGTGAGCTTGTTGTTAGGGGTGTTATTTTTTTAGGGGAGTGAGGGTGTGTGAGTGTGTGTGAGTGTGTGTGAGTGTGAGGGGGTGTGAGTGTGTGTGAGTGTGAGTGTGAGTGTGAGTAAGTGTGTGTGAGGCTGAAGGTGTGTGATGGTGTATGAGGGAGATGTTGTGTTAGGGTTATTGAGGGTGTGTGAAGGAGTGTGATAGTTTTGTTGTGTGAGGGTGATGTTATGAGTGTGTGTATGTTAATATTAATTATGTAATATGTGTTGTGTTAAAAAAATGTGATAGATGTTCCCTTTGTATTTCTCCTGTCTTATGTGTATATTTGTATGTAATGTAACTGTGTATGTTTTGTACTAACTGTGTGGTGTTATGTGTTTAACGTGTTTGTGGTTTCCCGTATTATTTTTTATTTTTTAAAAATGGCCGACGCAATGCGTCACCTTGACGTTGGCTACGTTTAGCGGTCTAGTTTTTTTGTGTTGTGAGTGTTTACGTTTTTTGACGTTTATTTCTAGCCAATCGGAGCGCGACGTTTTTGACGTTGCGTTCCGATTTGCTTACGTCAACGGTGGAATTCCCCAGAGATCGAGAATGTTGGTGCGCGGAAGGCGTGTTCTTGTTCCTGTGCTGTTGCTGCGTCGTTTGACAGGTAAGAATGTATTCCAAATTTTTTTTTATGTAATGTAATGTAGCCTATATACTATGTTTAAGTTAAAGACGTGAGAAATGTATTTTTTTCGATCGTAATATTTGTAAATGTTTGTAATGTAATGTAAATTAAAGTTTTGTTTTTAATTGTTGATATGTAATGCATATGTTTTCTTAAACTGTAATGTAATGTATTTTTTGCTGTTTTTTGTTATTTGACGTACAAGAGCTGTTATTAGAACTTTGAAGTGCTATTTATTTTTTAATATATTGATGTAAGTTGTGTTAGCATTATTTTTTCTTGTGATGCTGAAGTAGCCGGATTATATGTTATTGACGTATTTGATGTATGAAAGGAAACTTTGTGTATTTGCTGACTTTATTATCCCTAGCAATGTATTAAGAGGATGTACAGTGATGTAATGTTTTTTTTTTTGGCGTTTAGTGAAAGAATATTTTTATTTTCGTAATATGTTTCTTATATTAGATGTAATTCCGTGTGAATAACTGCTATTGTTCTATGCGTACGGCTTTTTGTGTAACTCTTGACCATTGTCTTTAATCCTTCCAATTCTCCGGATGAATAGTGCTTGTTTATTGCCCCCATAAAAAGTTGGCTGTTTCACTTTTGTCTTTGTACATCCTCGTCCTCGCTTCCTGCCACATATTTCGATTTGTTTTGTTGGTGTAATATTGTACGAATGTTTTTTGCTTTTTGGCCCGAAGCCTGATCAACATCCTTGCATGCTGTAGCTCACTTTTGGGAAGTATATTTTGTGTATAACGTATCTGATGCACTACTCCGTAGACTCCCTTTTTTTTCTGTCCTAAAAGTTGTTTATGTGTATGAAAATGGCATAACATTTATCAATTTGCAGAGTGGGTGAATGATGCAGAGTGGGTGAATGATGCAGAGTGGTTGAATGATGGAGATTGGGTGACTGAAGCAGAGTGGGTGACTGAAGCAGAGTGGGTGACTGAAGCAGAGTGGGTGAATGAAGCAGAGTGGGTGACTGCCGCTTGTGGATGTGTGTTGCAATAGGTTTTGCATTAGGAAACTTTGAGCTATTGGTATTGTAAAGGACAGCTTTTTTATTTATGTGCTTGTTTTGAAAATAGCGAATTAATATGTTTGTTATTTACAATGGCAATAGTTTTTTCTTTTGCCAATGTGACACCAATTGTAACATAATATGTGTTGTGAGGGTGAGTGAGGGTGAGGGTGAGGGGTTGAGGGTGAGTTGTTGAGGGTGAGTGAGGGTGATGTGTTGAGGGTGAGTGAGGGTGAGGTGTTGAGGGTGAGTGAGTGTGAGTGAGGCTGAGTGAGGGTGAGGCGTTGAGGGGGAGGGGTGGAGGGTGAGGTGTTGAGGGTGAGGGTGAGTGAGGGTAAGGGTGAGTGAGGGTGAGGGGTTGAGGGTGAGTGAGGGTGAGGTGTTGAGGGTGACTGAGTGTGAGGGTGAGTGAGGGTGAGGGTGAGTGCGGGTGAGGTTTTGAGGGTGAGTGTGGGTGAGTGAGAGTGAGGGTGAGTGAGGGTGAGGGGTTGAGGGTGAGTGAGGGTGAGTGAGGGTGAGGTTGAGTGAAGGTGAGGGTGAGGTGTTGAGGGTGATTGAGGGTGAGTGAGGGTGAGGGTGAGGTGTTGAGGGTGAGTGAGGGTGAGTGATGGTGAGGGTGAGTGAGGGAGGGTTATTGAGGGTGAGGTGTTGAGGGTGAGGTGTTGAGGGTGAGGGGGTGAGGGTGAGGTGTTGAGGGTGAGTGAGGGTGAGGTGTTGAGGGTGAGTGAGGGTGAGGTGTTGAGGGTGAGTGAGGATGAGTGAGAGTGAGGGTGAGTGAGGGGTTGAGGATGAGGTGTTGAGGGTGAGTGAAGGTGAGGGTGAGGTGTTGAGGGTGAGGTGTTGAGGGTGAGGTGTTGAGGGTGAGTGAGGGTGAGTGAGGGTGAGGGTATGGTGTTGTGGGTGAGTGAGGGTAAGGTGTTGAGGGTGAGTGAGGGTGAGGTGTTGAGGGTGAGTGAGGGTGATGTGTTGAGGGTGATTGTGGGTGAGTGAGGGTGAGGTGTTGAGGGTGAGTGAGGGTGAGTGTGAGTGAGGGTGAGTGAGGGTGAGGGTGAGTGATGTTGAGGGTGAGTGAGGGTGAGGGGTTGAGGGTGGGTGAGGGGTTGAGGGTGAGTGAGGGTGAGTGAGGGTGAGTGAGGGTGAGGGAGAGTGAGGGGTTGAGGGTGAGGGGTTGAGGGTGAGTGAGGGTGAGGTGTTGAGGGTGAGTGAGGGTGAGGTGTTGAGGGTGAGGGTGTTTGAGGGTGAGTGAGGGTGAGAGGTTGAGGGTGAGTGAGGGTGAGGGGTTGAGGGTGAGTGAGGGTGAGGGGTTGAGTGTGAGTGAGGGTGAGTGAGGGTGATGTGTTGAGGGTGAGTGAGGGTGAGGTGTTGAGGGTGAGTGAGAGTGAGGGTGAGTGAAGTGTTGAGGGTGAGGAGTTGAGGGTGAGGGTGAGGAGTTGAGGGTGAGTGAGGGTGAGGTGTTGAGGGTGAGTGAGGGTGAGGGTGAGTGTGGGTGAGGGGTCGAGGGTGAGTGAGGGTGAGGCGTTGAGGGTGAGTGAGGGTGAGTGTGAGTGAGGGTGAGGGTGAGTGATGTTGAGGGTGAGTGAGGGTGAGGGGTTGAGGGTGGGTGAGGGGTTGAGGGTGAGTGAGGGTGAGTGAGAGTGAGGGTGAGTGAGGGGTTGAGGGTGAGGGGTTGAGGGTGAGTGAGGGTGAGGTGTTGAGGGTGAGTGAGGGTGAGGTGTTGAGGGTGAGGGTGTTTGAGGGTGAGTGAGGGTGAGAGGTTGAGGGTGAGTGAGGGTGAGGGGTTGAGGGTGAGTGAGGGTGAGGGGTTGAGTGTGAGTGAGGGTGAGTGAGGGTGATGTGTTGAGGGTGAGTGAGGGTGAGGTGTTGAGGGTGAGTGAGAGTGAGGGTGAGTGAAGTGTTGAGGGTGAGGAGTTGAGGGTGAGGGTGAGGAGTTGAGGGTGAGTGAGGGTGAGGTGTTGAGGGTGAGTGAGGGTGAGGGTGAGTGTGGGTGAGGGGTCGAGGGTGAGTGAGGGTGAGGCGTTGAGGGTGAGTGAGGGTGAGTGTGAGTGAGGGTGAGGGTGAGTGATGTTGAGGGTGAGTGAGGGTGAGGGTGAGTGAGGGTGAGGGTGACTGAGGAGTTGAGGGTGAGTGAGGGTGAGTGAGGGTGAGGGTGACTGAGGAGTTGAGGGTGAGTGAGGGTGAGGGGTCGAGGGTGAGTGATGGTGAGGTGTTGAGGGTGAGTGAGGGTGAGGGTAACGTATTATGTATGCACTGTTTATGTTCTCTTTGTGTGTTGTTTTTTTATTTTCTACATTTCAGTGAATGAGCTGCTACGATCGACAGGTAATTACTATTTTATTTTCATATTATTAAAGAGTGCCTTTGTGAGTTGTTACACTTTTGTCTATGAATTTGCTTTTTGTGATATGAATCTAATTATTGTTTGGGTCTTGCTTTGCTCGCACTTTGTTTCTGTCCGGCTCCTTTCTTAAGAGTGTGTTTTTTCATGTTATCAATGGCTGCTATTTAGTTTGTTTTTTTGCCATGCATTGAGTTATGTTTGCGCGTGTCGTTTTGGTATGCGGGTCCTGTAGTGTACTTCCGTCTGAACTCGCCTCCTGTAAAAAAATATTTTTATGTTGCTGTTGGCTATTTATGTTTTGCGTTTCGCCGTACGCGTTTTGTTTCGCCGCTTTGCATTGTCCTTTTGTTGTTCACATTGAAGTATTTTTATTGGTAGTATGTATGCACTGTTTATGTTCTGTTTCTGTGACGTTTGTCTGGTGAGTAATGTTGTAGTGCTGATGAGTGTTGGGGATGAGTGGTGCAGTGTCGTGGACTGATGCCTGTTTGTGTGGGTGTATGCCTGGTGAAAGGATGCACTGATGACTGTTGTGTATGTACGCCTGGTGAAAGCGTCCATTGATAGCTGTTGGTGTGTGTGCCTGTTAAAAGCGTACATGTTTTGATTGTATGACGTTTGTCTGCTGAGTAATGCTGTAGTGGTGATGAGTGGTGCTGTGGTGGTAAGTGTTTGTGTCTGGTTGTAGTGTGATAGTGTGTTGTTGTTGAATGATGCTGTTGTGGTGGTGTAGAGTGATGTTTGTGTGTTGCTGAGTGATGTTAGTGTGGCGCTTAGTAATGCTGTTGTTGTGATGTGTTGTTCTGTGCTGGTGATGAGTGGTGCTGTGTTGGTGTTCAATGATTACCACCACAGCATAACTCAGCACCACAACAGTTGCACTTCTCCCAACAACGGCATCACTGATGTCCACCAATGCAACACGCAGCAATACCACCTTATCATTCTGCACCCCCACAGTACCATTGAGCAACAACACAGCATCACTCTGCACCACCACAGCCGTATTTAGCACACCAACAGTCTCATTCATACATACTACTGCAGTACTGATGACTGTTGTGTGTGTACGCCTGGTGAAAGCGTCCATTGATAGCTGTTGGTGTGTGTGCCTGTTAAAAGCGTACATGTTTTGATTGTATGATGTTTGTCTGCTGAGTAATGCTGTAGTGGTGATGAGTGGTGCTGTGGTGGTAAGTGTTTGTGTGTGGTTGTAGTGTGATAGTGTGTTGTTGTTGAATGATGCTGTTGTGGTGGTGTAGAGTGATGTTTGTGTGTTGCTGAGTGATGTTAGTGTGGCGCTTAGTAATGCTGTTGTTGTGATGTGTTGTTCTGTGCTGGTGATGAGTGGTGCTGTGTTGGTGTTTAATGATTACCACCACAGCATAACTCAGCACCACAACAGTTGCACTTCTCCCAACAACGTCATCACTGATGTCCACCAATGCAACACGCAGCAATACCACTTTATCATTCTGCACTCCCACAGTACCATTGAGCAACAACACAGCATCACTCTGCACCACCACATCCGTATTTCGCACACCAACAGTCTCATTTATACATACTACTGCAGTACTGATGACTGTTGTGTGTGTATGCCTGGTGAAAGCGTCCATTGATAGCTGTTGGTGTGTGTGCCTGTTAAAAGCGTACATGTTTTGATTGTATGACCTTTGTCTGCTGAGTAATGCTGTAGTGGTGATGAGTGGTGCTAGTGAGGGTGAGGGGTTGAGGGTGAGTGTGAGTGAGGGTGAGGGTGAGTGAGGGTGAGGGTGAGTGATGTTGAGGGTGAGTGAGGGTGATGTGTTGAGGGTGAGTGTGGGTGAGTGAGGGTGAGGTGTTGAGGGTGAGTGAGGGTGAGTGTGAGTGAGGGTGAGTGAGGGTGAGGGTGAGTGATGGTGAGGGTGAGTGAGGGTGAGTGAGGGTGAGTGAGAGTGAGGGTGAGTGAGGGGTTGAGGGTGAGGGGTTGAGGGTGAGTGAGGGTGAGGGTGTTTGAGGGGGAGTGAGGGTGAGAGGTTGAGGGTGAGTGAGGGTGAGGGGTTGAGGGTGAGTGAGGGTGAGGGGTTGAGTGTGAGTGAAGGTGAGGGTGAGTGAGGGTGATGTGTTGAGGGTGAGTGAGGGTGAGGTGTTGAGGGTGAGTGAGAGTGAGGGTGAGTGAAGTGTTGAGGGTGAGGAGTTGAGGGTGAGGGTGAGGAGTTGAGGGTGAGTGAGGGTGAGATGTTGAGGGTGAGTGAGGGTGAGGGTGAGTGAGGGTGAGGGGTCAAGGGTGAGTGAGGGTGAGGCGTTGAGGGTGAGTGAGGGTGAGTGTGAGTGAGGGTGAGGGTGAGGGTGAGTGAGGGTGAGGGTGAGTGAGGGTGAGGGTGAGTGATGTTGAGGGTGAGTGATGTTGAGGGTGAGTGAGGGTGAGGGTGAGTGAGGGTGAGGGTGACTGAGGAGTTGAGGGTGAGTGAGGGTGAGGGTGACTGAGGAGTTGAGGGTGAGTGAGGGTGAGGGGTTGAGGGTGAGTGAGGGTGAGTGAGGGTGATGCTGAGGGGTTGAGGGTGAGTGAGGGTGAGTGAGAGTGAGGGTGAGTGAGGGGTTGAGGGTGAGTGAGGGTGAGTGTGGGTGAGGGTGAGTGAGGGTGAGGGGTTGAGGGTGTGAAGGTGTGTGAGTGAGGGTGGTGGTGGGTGAGGGTGTGTGAGTGTGAGGGTGTGTGTGTGAGGGTTAGTGAGGGTGCGTGTGTTCTAAGGGTGGGGGGGTGAGGGTGGGTGTGAGTGAGGGTGTGTGAGCGTGTTTGAGTGTTGTGTATTTGTGTGATTGTGGTGTGTGTGCTTGTGTGACTGTCCCATAATTATATTAAACGTGTGTCAATGCAGTTATGAAGACGATCGAGCATACACCTTCCAGATGCCAGCACAGAAGCTGTTAGACCACTTACCCTGTGAATAATTCCCGTGGGGATATGAAAAATCCTATTGATTATGTAACCATTGATCACGTTGTCTGGCTTCTGGCTTTAAGTGAAAGGACCCTAAGGGAACAGGTCATGAACGACACACTTGCATGATCGCTATTTAAATGCTGCCACTTAAGGCAATCCTTCATTTATTGAAATATTCTGTCAGTTTATAATCCTGGTTTTCCAGCACCTGAGATCCAAAATGACAAGGCATGTTTTAAAAAAAATCCACTCGGGTCAGTGATGGTAAAGATTTGTGACTCTGTGCAGACAGTTGCATCCTCAATGTGCAGCCACGGCTCTCTCCGCGTGATTGGATTTGCCAGCTTGTCAACATTTTTCAAACCATTACATTGATAGTGCGGGGTGAGAGAGGGGAGGTGCTGGCGGCTGGGGAGGGGGAACAGATGGCGATGGCAGGAGATTACACAGACGGCGGCCTATAGTTTAGCCCTGGGCTGCACAGTATTACTCTCCCGCACAGCGGAAGGTGTCAGAGCGATCTACATGAGAACTGGTTGCAAAGTATAAGGATTTAGGATTACGAGCGTTACAAAACAGATACAACAAGGAGGAGGCAGCGAGTCAAAACGGAGGGCATTGCTGTGGGGAGGGGGGAGGAGAAATGCGACGCGACATGGCAGGCAGGGGAGGGGGCGGAGCGGGGGGGGAGTCAGGCCAAGAAACATCTACCCCATCCGCCAGCCAACAACAACGCCAGGGAATAGCCAGCCGTCTGAGGCCTCAAGAGCGGGCAGATCCGCAACAGGCGCCTTGCACTGTGGAGGGATATCCTGAAGTGGCTGCTCGCAGAAATTTTTATTTTATTTATATTTTTTTAATTATACGAGTTTATATAGCGCGAATTTTAACGGAAGGTGTCAGAGCGATCTACATGAGAACTGGTTGCAAAGTATAAGGATGTAGGATTACGAGCGTTCCAAAACAGAAACAACAAGGAGGAGGCAGCGAGTCAAAACGGAGGGCATTGCTGTGGGGAGGGGGGAGGAGAAATGCGACGCGACATGGCAGGCAGGGGAGGGGGCGGAGCGGGGGTGTGGGAGGAGTGCGGGAACAGACGGCGAGGGGAGGAGAGTAGGAGGAGGAGAGTAGGGGAGGCACGGCCTAGCGGCCGTGCAATCAAGAAGTGAGGGGGCGGAGCTGGGGGAGGCTGTGAGAGAGAGAGTAGGCAAGGCAGGCGGCTGGGGGCATGTGCACGCGCTTTTAAGCTCAATGCGCAGGCGCATTGAGCTTAAATTTCTCGTGCACTGCAAGGAATCGCCACGATTCCTTGCAAGTTGGTTAAAGAGTGGATAAGCCCCCATAGTCTCGCAAGCTCGATGCGCATGCGCATCGACAGGCGAGACCTAAAAAAGCACACAAGGGGGGAAGATAGTGTGACAGAAAGACTATAAAACGGTGACAAAGGAAGGGAGAAAGAAGGGATGAGAAAGAACCTGCAAGAGTGAGATGAAAGAGAAGGGAGTATCTGGGGTGGATTAAAAAAGCATGTGGGAGAATCAAGACTATTCAGCCTTGGTAGTCTACAAGACGACTTTCAACAGATGGGCATCTAAGCAAACCTTTGGGTCCAGCATCTTTTCTTTTACAAACTAAGCACTGCCAACTGTGAGTTAACTTAGCTCATAATATTGATCTTGGGCCCACAGTAGGCAGTGCATTAATGAACATTCTATGATTTTCATCTGATTTAATTTTTGAGTTTGTAAAGCGCTCCAATGACCGGAGGCGTCTTGGCACTGCTGGTGTCTAGTTGTTTAGAGAAAAAAAACGAGAGGGAAGACTGATGTGTGAATAGCCAGGTCTTTATCAATTTCCGTAAGCCCAGGAAATCGGAGCATTTCCTTATTGCAATTGGTAGGCTATTCGATAGCGAGGCACCTCTAAGCAGAAAGCTCCTGCCACCCCAGGTGGCATGTTTTGCTCTTGGGAGAGTTAATAACATTGCATCTGAGGATCTGAGCCTTCTACCAGGAGAGTACCAAGCAAATTTCGATCAAAAATTACTCGGTCATGTATTGTGCAGTGCTTTAAAAGTAATGCATAGCGCCTTAAAATCCAGTTGTTTGGATATAGGTAGTCAATGCAGTTTGGTCAAAGCTTGGGCTGCTGACTTGTGTTTGGGGATGCCAGTAAGGAGTCGAGCAGCAGCATTTTGTAGCATTTGGAGTTTTTGTAAAGCCTCTGTCCGGATGCCGATAAAAAGGGCATTTTCATAATCTATCTTAGCCAGAGTTGTGACGACTATTTTTTGAAGATCATGGGGGATGTAAGGGCAAATCTTCCTTATTATTTTCAGTGTGTAAAACACGGAAGATGTGAGTGCCTTTACTTGATGATCAAAGTTAAGTTTATCATCGAAGATGATTTCCAGGTTTCTTCCTTTCGGTACTGGCATTGGTACAGGTTCCATATTCTGGGGCTACCAGATTGGTGACCAGTGCGAATTCTCTTCCCCGAAAAATAGGACCTCTGTTTTCCTGCATTTAGTTTTAGGCAGTTTGATTTCATCCAAATATCTATTTGGACCATGCAGGAGTTGAAACTGTGTCCAACTTCCTCGTGATCATTGGAGATTGACACCACAATTTGGGTGTCATCGGCTTAGGATACCACTCAAAAAGCTAAGGTCTTTATGAGTTTGACCAAAGGGGCAACATACAGGTTAAAAAAGGTGGGGCTCAATGAAGAGCCCTGCGGTACTCCGCAAGGCAAACAGAATTGCTTTGATGTGAATTCGCTCATGGCTACATGGCTTGTTCTGTTGGTAAGAAAGGCTTTAAGTAGTTTCAAGGCTACACCTCTTATTCCAAGCTCCTTTCGATGGTCCCTCAGAATGATATGGTTGCCCGTATCAAAGGCCGCAGAGAGATCGAGCAGTAGCAATACGGCTTGACCTCCATTATCCATCTCGGTTCGTCTGAGGCAGTGAGTAGGGCTGTTTCTGTACTGTGTGCCTTCCTAAAACCATATTGGAAGGGATCTAGCACACTGTTGCCGTCATTGCATAACATGAGTTTGTGTTCAGGGCTTTTTCCAGCAGTTTAGCTGGGAAGGAAAGCCTGGAGATAGTCCTAAAGCTACTACGTTTGTAAGGGTCGAGATTGCTTTTTTTCAGCAGAGGAAGGATTGAAGTCACCTTCCATTCCAAGGGAATGTGTCCCGTACAGATAACTTTATTTTTGATTTTTGTCAATTGATCACCAAAAATTCTAGGCGCTGAGTGTGCAATTTTTGGGGGGCAGGGATGTAATGGGGATCCTGATTTGCTTGACTTTATCAATTTGCTGTTCGTTCAGAGACTTGAACCTATCCAGTATTTTATCTGATGGTGGTGAATTATTCTCAGCGGTTTGGGTTCATCTTGGTGATTTAGAGTATCGGAGTCAAAGACCTCTGTTACTTTGTTTTGAAAAAAATTTGCAAGAGTATCACAGAAGGTACTCTTTTCAGTGATACCAGTTTTTATGACCATCTTTCACAGTTTTTTTTACCGTACTAAAGAGTTCTTTGGCTGAGTGTTCTGCTTGCTGAATTTTATCAGTGAAATCTAGAGGGCCCTATCACTAGATGACAGCCTCATCTATAAGCTATGCATCATGAACTGAAGCGAGGGCGCATAAATATAGTAAAAGATAGTTCTCTCATTGATACAATGTTCATTTATGCTAATACACTATTCTCCCTAAGAGCTGCAGGGGTTTAGGTAACACCTGAGTTTTAACACTAAGATTCTGCATGAGCTATGTGCTTTTGCTTAATGCACTTGCACAGCACTATGCAGCAGGAGAAAAAGTTGTGAAGGTAGCAGTTTGATAGGTTGATGCAGCAGCATTATACCACAAGCAAAAGACTAAGGGCAGATTTACATGGAGCTTGCGCCGCCGTTACATACGTTTTTGACGCAGTGGTGGCGCTTTCTTTGTTCCATATTTTCCAGGTGACGTATCTAGGCAGATGTGTCACTTTTCGTCGGCACGCATCGATTTTTACCTTTGTCGGAATCGGCTGTGTCGCGTTAGTTTTAATATATGCAAGGTAGGTGTTCCCACCTAAAATGCCCCATAAAACTCATGCAGTGGTATTAGGACACTTTGCAAATGTGACGCATGTTCAGGAAGTGAACTGCTGCGCTTGAGATGCATCAAAATTCCACGCCTCTAAAACCCAGGCGTAGGAATGATGCATTGGCTGCGGTATAGGCATCTGACCAGCTGAAGTGATTTGAAACAGTGAAATCTGCAATCAAGTCTCAACCGCTCTACAGGTAAGTGCACCCATTAAGGAGGTAAGACAGCAAATATCACATCACACACCAACACAGACTTGTATGCACTCACATTGTACTCTCACATAATAAGTCACACATACGTAGGCATAGTGGCACACATAAATACACTGTGCCCCCTTGTATGCGTGACATCCAGAACCAATGTAATGGAGTGCAAGGGGTGTGTTTCACCTTTTAACACTACTACATTGGTCCCCACACATGAGGCTACTTGCGTCAGTCAAAACTGATACATCGTCTCTAATTTCAGACTCATTGCTGTAGTTGCATCAGTCTTATGATCAAGTACATCAATGTGCCACTTTTGGGCCGGATGGATTGCGGCATCCTACACATGAGTCAGAATTTATGACGCATCCTTGGGGCCTTCCGCCATGAAGCCCCATATTGTAAATACAGTGCATCCATGGCATCATACGTTTTTTTTACGCAAGCTCAAGAAATGTTGACACATTGCTGCCTGGGTGCAGAGATGCGTCATTTCTTGCAAATAAGGCCCTTCAAGTGGTAGAAAGAAAGCTTTTACTGGTGAGTAGGCCCTCTTTCTGAGTGAGCTAACTGGTCAGCACAACCTGACAAATTACACAGTAGACAGTTCCCTTTCCTGTTATTTCAAGGCTCAGTACTGGGCTGGATTCCTGAAACAGGAGTGCTTTGACGTTGTAGGTTAGATCCCATTCTCTGACTCCCTGGTTGCCCATGTGAATGGTTTCAAAGTTAAAATAAAGAGGGGTGGGTAAAATGATAGCAAGGATCATGTATATCTGAAGAATTGTTTTGGTTCAGAAAAGGCAGAGTTCAGAACCACATCAACTGAAAGAGATGTGTATAATGTTGCTATCAGTTTAACAAAGGAATGAATGAAAACAGTCAAAGACCGAAAAATTGATGTTACCACTCAATTTGATTGGATGCCTGTTCTGCACCTTGAAAATTGCTATCCACAACTGATTAATGATAATGTCCAAACAGCAACATCCACACGTATCCTGATACCATGTGCTAGAATTCCCTCTTTTTAAGAAATCCTGTGCAATCAGGATGCATTACTTTTAGAATTACTGCCTTCACTGTTGTGACCAAAGTTACTGCAAAGCATTTTTGATCATACTTGCTACGGTAAGTTATTATTTGTTTATTTTATTCAATATTCTTAAGACACTTGGGCCTAGATTACTATTTTACGCGTTGGGCAGCGACCACATTTGCTTTACTGTGTTGTGCAAGAGCGATGGGGGTGGCGGCGTTTATAACATAGAGCAGGGCCTGCTGCTGTTGTCATCCCCTGCACTGGGGTTGTAAGAAGGCTGCCTTACGCATCTCACAGCCTCACATTATGGCACAGAGGGTAAGTGTGCGAAATTTCACCTAGTTTCTGATCTGGAAGTATTCACTTCCAGTACAAAGTCCTTAAGAAATTGAGTATGCTGTGCACTGCAGCACACACCAAATTTGCATTTCTTTTTATAGAAATGAACACATTTCCCCTTGTTTACACCTGTTTCAAGTAGCTATTAGTTTTTGGTGCAAAGCCCAGTCCTGCTATCTTAGTAGATTGTGCTTTGTGACATAACCTACGGGTGTTTGAGATAATGTGCACCAGTAACGCCCAAGGGAGCATACAGTAACAACGATGGATTTAGGCCCAGATCTCTGTACTGGGGTGAATGTATTGCATTGTTCTGCATTCTGTCCATCAATTGTTTTTTTTGCATTTTGTCACCTGAGTGGGATGGGTATGCTCAGGCGTGAGTCCAATGCTCTCCACACCACTGGAGTCAAGCTATCCTGGCTGAAGACGGCTGATAGCCAGAAACCGGTCCTTGGATGCTTGATTCCGGTCTAGGAAATACATGGCTTGGCAGTTCGGGCCTGGACTGTTCCCATGAGGCACAGGGTCAAGGCTGATTAGCATATGGCCATGTCTGAACTGGGGTGGTGTGGAGTGCAAAAAAACTATGGATTTAGGCCCATATCTCTGTACTGGGGTGAATGTATGACGTTGTTCTGCATTCTGTCCATCAATTGTTTTTTTTTGCATTTTGTCACCCCGAGTGGGATGGGTATGCTTAGACGTGAGTCCCATGCTCTCCACACCACTGGAGTCAAGCTATCCTGGTTGAAGACGGCTGATAGCCAGAAACCGGTCCTAGGATGCTTGATTCCGGTCCAGGAAAGACATGGCTTGGCAGTTCGGGCTGGACTGTTCCCATGAGGCACAGGGTCAAGGCTGATTTGCACATGCCATGTCTGAACTGGGGTGGTGTGGAGTGCAAAAAACCGATGGATTTAGGCCCAGATCTCTGTACTGGGGTGAATGTATGACATTGTTCTGCATTCTGTCCATCAATTGTTGTTTTAGCATACAGTAACACACCAGCACAAAGCTATTTTTTAGGGGAGAAATGGATACCTTTCTAGTACGAAACACCTTTTACCCTAGGTGGCATGGGTTTGCTCCAGCATATGTCCTTAGTCAATCTGGGCATCTGTAATGTAACAATATCACCCTGTTCTTTTTTTCATATAAATGTTCTTATTAGGGTTTTTCAGAACACAAAAACACAGTCATGCAAAAGAATTCCCGAAGTAGGGAAGTACAGAAATCAGTGCTTAATTCGTAAAAGAAGAAGTGCCAGGGCCCTCCTTCGGAGGCCACTGCAGCTTGCACCACCACCTGGCCCTGCCAGCCCTACAAATGACATTGCCAACACAACTGCTAACCGTCACACTCCTACAAGAGCGACAATTCAGACTATTCCATGCCCCTAAAGCTATGAAGAGGGCTTGGGCAGCAGATATTACTCCTCTTAAATATTTATTCAATTAATAAACAAATGTTATGTGCGCATCTTTAATTTAAACAGATAGCGCCCCTACGTGGCAGACTGTCATAACTACTGGTGTTGACAATTAAGTGTTGGGGCCAAGCACCGGAAACCACCATCTCAAATTAAGCACTAACAGAAGCAGGCATAAAGAATGCAACAACTAGATTCAGTTTATGCATAGCGCATAATATCACTCTGTTCTTAATCCATGTTAAGGACATGGGGGTTGCAGAATCTGTGTTGTGGCTAGAGAGCTGGGGCAGTATTGTTTTGAAGGTTGGTTAGAATTCTTTATTTAGCAATGTAGAAGGACACAGGGAGGTATTTTTCATTTTACAGTTTAGGGTGTAAAGGGTAGAAAAAAATAGGGATTTATTTTTTGAAAAATATTTTTTTGCTGTATTTATTTATCAGATGCAAGGCACAAACATAATTGCCTCTAGGTGTCAATATCATATGGAATAAGGGAGCTTTTATGACATACTAAGACGAAAGAAAAATAAGAGCCAAATCAGTTCCTGAACATGAATGGTTAACTTCTAAAGACCAACAGAGTGTTTTTTTCCTTAAGATTTAAAGGTGGTGAGTTGCAGATCCCTGGGCCTATGAAGGCCACTCTGCTGTCTCTTTCCGTCATGGGGATATGCAGAAGGTCCACGCTCATTGTCCAGAAATTGCAAGTGGGCTTATATCTAGCAATTTCCTCCTGCAAATAAGCAAGAGCAAGTCGTATCGTACACTTGAACACCAAACAGGCAAGCAGGAAGGTGATCTCTTGTTTACCGATGGCTTAAATAGATGTGACATGATGACAGTTTTCTAAATTAAGGATCAGTCTTGCTTCCGTGTTTTGCACATGATGTAAGAACACTATAAAGTTGAGAGCCCTTTCAATACAGAATTGGCATATTCCAGTTTTGAAGTAATTGATGAGCAAGTAATGGCTTTATTGTATTTTTCGATAAATCAGTGGTGTCTATTTTAGCAGTCAAAGCTTGAAAATGCTGATGCAACTTTCAAGCTAATATGAGCCTCAAAACTGAGCTCTGCGTCCAATACGATTTCCAAACTCTTTTCTTTTTAAGCAATGGAGGTGAGATCCCAGATCACTCCTGTGGATTGAGGGGCTTTGCTGTATTCCTTAAGTTTTGGCCTGAACCCATGAGCAGGGTCCCCGCAAGGAGAACGTGTTGTGTAAAACACACACTGACACAGTTATGAATAAAAAACCATTAATCAGAAATAATCAAAGGTTACTCTTAACAAGTATTGTCATTTATTTAACAACACTAGGTTTAAATCAATAAGACATTACATTCACATTTATTAAGTGAGTGGCCCCAGTCGGGAGGAAGGAAAGGGAAGAGAAAAATGTGCTAAAAGCGGTGTAAAGTCAAGAAGAAATATATACCAAGTCAAAGAAAAATAGGTGATTACAGTCTTCAAATCGCAATTGAAATTATTCCAAAACAAAATGCCTACACAATTGTGGCATACATTGTATCACTGTTAACCTAGGGACATTCAACGGTCACATACATAGTACAATGTAATCAGGGGGATGTGCCGGAGGTCCAAAATGAGAAGGAAAGTCGTTGACGTTTCGACCCCTAACCGTAGGCTACATTAGGTCCTTTACCGGGGTCTTCATCAGGACAGGTACAGGGGGGAGGGAGGACGAAGTAGGGTGGGGCAGTCCTATCTGTGAAATTAAAAAACCCAAGGTCAGACCAATGAATTCATGAGACCTGACAGTCATCATCCTGTCTAGCAAAGTACTTTAGTTATGAAGTTAAACTTAACCATGGAGTCCGGGCCAAGAAAGGCCTCTGGACAAGGACAGTGAGTAGGAGCAAGCGTAGAGTCATGCTCAAACTCAACGATATAAATCGTGCTTCCAGAGGGGAATTAACCAACAAGGAATTAAAAACAACGTGGTGAAATTCAGTCTATGCAGTGGGGACTTACATCAGCTTAGAACAATCAAATTGCTGAAGTGGAAAAACGTCCCATTTGTCACTATTCCAGTTAACACTGGCTGCTCCGAGAATACACCAACTGTAGGTTAAAGGTGTTACAGTGTTGTTAGTCTATTAATGCAAATAAGCAAACCACCCACATGGTAGTATACGATTCCATTTGTAACTTACATTAACTACACAGGAGTGAATACGCTGGTAGTCTATGCAATTCGGATATGGTGCCTGATGTCACTTTGCATCTCGAAATATCACTGTTGGGAAGCATTAAAACCCTAATTAGTAACATACCTATGTGGTTGACCGACTTAAAAATCACTACATAAAGCTAAAGAGTCATACCTTAAGAGAATGCCGATATAACCAATTGTATTAGTCTGGGCAAAACCGAAGTGGATTCTGTTGTGACACTGTTGCGTGTTCAATCGCTGTAACAGAGCAATACAGGCCATATTGGTAACATGGTTGATTGAAAAAGTAAGACGGCTCCGAGTCAAGAGCCAAAGTGCTCCGTAACATACCTTGTTTAAAAACCTTTTCTTTTTACGTCAGAGCAGAGCTAAATGGGACAACCGTTCCAGGTACACACGGCAGATTCCGCCATATTTCACCGTATCGTTAGGAGGGAAAAGTACCATGGTGATTGAATCCTAGAAGGGAAACAAATCACGGGTCAGGGAGGAGCGGGAGTTCTAATCGGATCTCGGCAAAGACCGCAGTGTTTTAGAGGCGGCAAAGGGGATGTTACTTACTGAACCACAAGAAAGCGAGGTCGCGGTAGTCAGGCTCGTCTCTGCAAACTCCGCCGGCAGCTATGCGGAGTTTGGGGCGGAGTCACTATTAGACTGATGTCAAGGACATGGAAGAGTTACTCGATAGTTGCTGGTAGACCGGCACTACAAAGTCGGCTCCAAATCTAGGCAATATTCAGTGTCAATAAAAGAATATTCATGAATTTGTTATGGATGATTTTAAAACGGTCCCTCTCACAGGGAAATATCTCCAATATATGGTAACGTGTAAAGGGATGCAGTTGGTCATTGGACAAACAGGGGAATTTTTAACATAAGTGATTTAAAGCTGTACAATAATCACATTTGATGTGAATTAGGAATATTACTTCAAACAGGTACAATTGTTTCATGTGATGCAGCTCGTGCACTTTTCTAGCATGAGAGAATAAACATATTCTGATACAGGAAAATTAAGTGCAAATATTTCCTATGATACAGCTCGTGCACTTCTCTAGCATGAGAGTGTAAACGAGCGCACACACTCTGATACTGAAAAATTAGTAAAAAACCTTGTAGACCAGATGCAGATAGAGCAACTCGTGCACTTCTCAAACATGAGAGTGTAAACGAGTACAAATTATGAAGGCAAGCACTAGGGCATAACAACAATGATCAGATACATCATCCTAATGCTGCCGATTGTGCCAGGCAACTGTCTTGTTCGTTCAGCCCATTTGTTATGGAGTCTAAAAGAGACATCCATTTGGATTCGCGTGTGTTAAGGACAGTCGTTAAATTCCCCCCTCTTCTTCCTAAAGACACCTTTTCAATGACAAACCATTTTAAATCAGACACCACGTGTCCAGCGTTTTGCCAATGGTCTACCAAAGGGGCACGCAACACCTTGCATCGTAGTCTACTGCAGTGGGAAGAGATGCGAGATTTGATTTTTTGTTGCGTTTGTCCGACATAAACTTGATTACATGGGCATACTATAATGTAAATTACGCTACTTGTATTGCAATTGGTGTGATGTTTTAAGGTATAAACCTTGTCGCCATGTGCAAAAGTCTTTGTCTGGATGGTGGTCTCACATGCAGTACAAGTACCGCATCTGTAGTGTCCGATCAATGGTGGTAGATTCCATAGAGTTGTAAGGGTAGGAGGACTCACTGGTTCCAGGTAGGAGTGGACCACCATGTCTCGTATATTTTTGGCCCTTTTGAAGGAATGAAGGGGGAGATGTGGTTGTTTAATCTCTTCTGCTATCAAAGGCCAGTTCTTATTTATGATTTGTTTCACCTCATTACTTCTTGTTGTAAAAGTGGTAACACAGATCATTCGATTTTGCTCTGTTGGATCACGAGTTTCTGGATTCAGCAGGCTGTCCCGTGGATTATACCACGCTCGTTTCCTGGCGCGTCTAACCATTCGGGCAGGGTAACCACGTGATACGAGGCGCTCATTCAAGATCTCAGATTCCTTGATGTAGTTGGCTCTGGTCGAGCAATTTCTCCTAATTCGGAGAAATTGACCGATGGGTAAATTGTCTTTAAGACCTCTGGGATGATGGCTCCCATATTGTAACAGGGAGTTCCGCTCAGTCAGTTTCCTAAAAAGTGTGGTCTGCAAGTGATCGTTATCCACATAGATGGAGATATCCAAGAAAGGTATAGCTACATTGCTAGATTCCAATGTGAATTGAATGTGGGGATTCCGTCGGTTGAGCCACTCATGGAATTCTTTCAGTTGGTCATTTTTGCCTTCCCAGATACATAGAACATCGTCAATATATCTGACCCATAGGGCCAGCATCGTTTGAAAAGGATTGTTGGGTGAGAAGACATGTTCTTTTGCCCCCAATTTGGCCATCATTTTTATGGACCACTTTGAACAA
The DNA here is from genome assembly GCF_964263255.1 of Lissotriton vulgaris. Taxonomy (NCBI): domain Eukaryota; kingdom Metazoa; phylum Chordata; class Amphibia; order Caudata; family Salamandridae; genus Lissotriton; species Lissotriton vulgaris. The sequence continues at coordinate 904,392,710 of NC_141697.1, read as the reverse complement.
GAATATGTCTTCTCACCCAACAATCCTTTTCAAACGATGCTGGCCACGGGACAGCCTGCTGAATCCAGAAACTCGTGATCCAACAGAGCAAAATCGAATGATCTGTGTTACCACTTTTACAACAAGAAGTAATGAGGTGAAACAAATCATAAATAAGAACTGGCCTTTGATAGCAGAAGAGATTAAACAACCACATCTCCCCCTTCATTCCTTCAAAAGGGCCAAAAATATACGAGACATGGTGGTCCACTCCTACCTGGAACCAGTGAGTCCTCCTACCCTTACAACTCTATGGAATCTACCACCATTGATCAGACACTACAGATGCGGTACTTGTACTGCATGTGAGACCACCATCCAGACAAAGTCTTTTGCACATGGCGACAAGGTTTATACCTTAAAACATCACACCAATTGCAATACAAGTAGCGTAATTTACATTATAGTATGCCCATGTAATCAAGTTTATGTCGGACAAATGCAACAAAAAATCAAATCTCGCATCTCTTCCCACTGCAGTAGACTACGATGCAAGGTGTTGGGTGCCCCTTTGGTAGACCATTGGCAAAACGCTGGACACGTGGTGTCTGATTTAAAATGGTTTGTCATTGAAAAGGTGACTTTAGGAAGAAGAGGGGGGAATTTAACGACTGTCCTTAACACATGCGAATCCAAATGGATGTCTCTTTTAGACTCCATAACAAATGGGCTGAACGAACAAGACAGTAGCCTGGCACAATTGGCAGCATTAGGATGATGTATCTGATCATTGTTGTTATGCCCTAGTGCTTGCCTTCATAATTTGTACTCGTTTACACTCTCATGTTTGAGAAGTGCACGAGTTGCTCTATCTGCATCTGGTCTACAAGGTTTTTTACTAATTTTTCAGTATCAGAGTGTGTGCGCTCGTTTACACTCTCATGCTAGAGAAGTGCACGAGCTGTATCATAGGAAATATTTGTACTTCATTTTCCTGTATCAGAATATGTTTATTCTCTCATGCTAGAAAAGTGCACGAGCTGCATCACATGAAACAATTGTACCTGTTTGAAGTAATATCCCTAATTCACATCAAATGTGATTATTGTACAGCTTTAAATCACTTATGTTAAAAATTCCCCTGTTTGTCCAATGACCAACTGCATCCCTTTACACGTCACCATATATTGGAGATATTTCCCTGTGAGAGGGACCGTTTTACAATCATCCATAACAAATCATGAATATTCTTTTATTGACACTGAATATTGCCTAGATTTGGAGCCGACTTTGTAGTGCCGGTCTACCAGCAACTATCGAGTAACTCTTCCATGTCCTTGACATCAGTCTAATAGTGACTCCCCCCCAAACTCCGCGTAGCTGCCGGCGGAGTTTGCAGAGACGAGCCTGACTACTGCCACCTCGCTTTCTTGTGGTTCAGTAAGTAACATCCCCTTTGCCGCCTCTAAAACACTGCGGTCTTTGCCGAGATCCGATTAGAACTCCCGCTCCTCCCTGACCCGTGATTTGTTTCCCTTCTAGGATTCAATCACCACGATACTTTTCCCTCCTAACGATACGGTGAAATATGGCGAATCTGCCAAGTGTACCTGGAACGGTTGTCCCATTTAGCTCTGCTCTGACGTAAAAAGAAAAGGTTTTCAAACAAAGTATGTTACGGAGCACTTTGGCTCTTGACTCGGAGCCGTCTTACTTTTTCAATCAACCATGTTACCAATATGGCCTGTATTGCTCTGTTACAGCGATTGAACACGCAACAGTGTCACAACAGAATCCACTTCGGTTTTGCCCAGACTAATACAATTGGTTATATCGGCATTCTCTTAAGGTATGACTCTTTAGCTTTATGTAGTGATTTTTAAGTCGGTCAACCACATAGGTATGTTACTAATTAGGGTTTTAATGCTTCCCAACAGTGATATTTCGAGATGCAAAGTGAATATCAGGCACCATATCCGAATTGCATAGACTACCAGCGTATTCACTCCTGTGTAGTTAATGTAAGTTACAAATGGAATCGTATACTACCATGTGGGCGGTTTGCTTATTTGCATTAATAGACTAACAACACTGTTACACCTTTAACCTACAGTTGGTGTATTCTCGGAGCAGCCAGTGTTATCTGGAATAGTGACAAATGGGACGTTTTTCCACTTCAGCAATTTGATTGTTCTAAGCTGAAGTAAGTCCCCACTGCATAGACTGAATTTCACCACGTTGTTTTTAATTCCTTGTTGGTTAATTCCCCTCTGGAAGCACGATTTATATCGTTGAGTTTGAGCATGACTCTACGCTTGCTCCTACTCACTGTCCTTGTCCAGAGGCCTTTCTTGGCCCGGACTCCATGGTTAAGTTTAACTTCATAACTAAAGTACTTTGCTAGACAGGATGATGACTGTCAGGTCTCATGAATTCATTGGTCTGACCTTGGGTTTTTTAATTTCACAGATAGGACTGCCCCACCCTACTTCGTCCTCCCTCCCCCCTGTACCTGTCCTGATGAAGACCCCGGTAAAGGACCTAATGTAGCCTACGGTTAGGGGTCGAAACGTCGACGACTTTCCTTCTCATTTGGGACCTCCGGCACATCCCCCTGATTACATTGTACTATGTATGTGACCGTTGAATGTCCCTAGGTTAACAGTGATACAATGTATGCCACAATTGTGTAGGCATTTTGTTTTGGAATAATTTCAATTGCGATTTGAAGACTGTAATCACCTATTTTTCTTTGACTTGGTATATATTTCTTCTTGACTTTACACTGCTTTGAGCACATTTTTCTCTTACCTTTCCTTCCTCCCGACTGGGGCCACTCACTTAATAAATGTGAATGTAATGTCTTATTGATTTAAACCTAGTGTTGTTAAATAAATGACAATACTTGTTAAGAGTAACCTTTGATTATTTCTGATTAATGGTTTTTGATTCATAACTGTGTCAGTGTGTGTTTTACACAACACGTTCTCCTTGCGGGGACCCCTCTTTACACTTACCACATAGCGCCCAGGTCCCCGCGACTGCATGGGTTCAACCCCCCTTTTTGTAATGAACCCATGAGCAGCACCTCGATTTTTGATCCTTTAAGCTGGACACACATCAATTCATCTCAGTGGACACTTCTTATAAGCCTTAAGTCATCTAATTAGACCTTTTAAATGCAGATAAGTCTGTGTAGCATCTCTCTGTGAATGGTATCTCAGGGTTCAGGCCCTACTCATTTTTTACATTAGTTTGATGCACATACTTGAAGAAAATTGATGACAAGAGTGACCCTCATGGAACATGTAAGCTTCACCTCAGAAAACTGAAGGGTGCGGGGGAGAGAATGTGGCCTAACGGCTAGGGCGGTCTCCCTGGGAGCTGGGGAACCAGGTTCGAGTCTCGGCATGAACATTCTGTGATTCTGGGGAAATCACTTAATCTCTGTGTGCCTAACAAAATTGAATGTGCCCGTCTGTAACGTAACTAGTGCTCATGTAAGGTGCTCTGATACCTTCGGGTCTAGTTTGCGCTATATAAAAACTCCACAAAAAAAATAATAAACTGACATATTCTATCCTCCCCATAAGAAAAGAGGTCAACTATCTAAAGGTTGCGACCTAAATGGTGCAATGCCTTCTAAGACAAACAAGTAATAGATCATGCATAGATGACTAACACTGTAAGGGAGTCCATGTGATGATCAATTAGCTTAGTGGCTGAAAGGGCAACTTTCAGGTATTCTTGACTTGAGGGGACTGTGGTCAGATTTCTGCAAGCCAAGGGAGTAGGAGCACTTCACTCTGGGGTTGTATTATGTCAAAATATCGAGCTCAGAAATATAATACAACTAAAATATCGTAGCCAGAATATTGAGTAGAAAAATACTGCGAAGGAAAGTGTAGACAGGTTAGAATAGAGTTACTATTGTTAACTCCTCATGTACGTAAGTTGAAGATATGCCTATCGACAAAGTACATATATGTGAACTTAACTGTGGTAAAGTCATACTTAACTCAAAATACAGACACGGCCCATGCAGATAAGAGCTATAGGGTGTTGGGGCCGGGGGGGGGGGGGGGGGGGGTTGACAGACAACGACTAGGGTGAAATAATTATTAATTTAATTTTCCCTCGTGTTCGTCTGTCGAATTCCCCCTCAACCCGGCCCCGTTGCTCTTACTTGCACAGGCTGTGACTGCCAATATGCTTACATTCACTATACTGACTGTGTGAAAGGATCGGCCGAATAGCAATCTATAATGTAGGCAGAATTTGTGTGACGTGCGAAAGGTATACCAGGAACCCTAAAGTGGTACAACTATGTGTGTGAATCGCGGGGGCGCAGCACACAAACTCGTCAGCCTGCATATAAAAGGCAGGTGGAACAGAAGACAATTGCACACGGCATTTTTTCATGAGGACAGTGGGCACAGCTGCTTCCCTTCTTCCACAGGGCTTTAATGTGAGGGTAATGCAAGTCGCCGCAGCAGGGGGAGGAACCGCAAGTGATGTGCGGAAGGGACTTCATGGCACCACAGGTTTCCTGCCTTGGGAACATTCTTTGTCAGGACTGCACGTGGACAGCCTCATTTTTCCAGACCTTACAAAGAGCAAATTGTGAGGTGATGCAAGAGTGGCACCCGGTGCCAGCATGGTCCACAATTAGTAAATTGTTGGGATAGACTACAGGGGGCAGCTGCTGGCTCCTCCACAGATTTTTTAGGACAATGTTGTCTCCATCTGAAACAAAGCTGAACAAATTGTGCACCGGGTAGCAGCAGAGTCATAGTGTTGTGGTAGGGCAGGAGAAAGGTTTACATGCCCATCATGGGAGCAATCCTTCGCAAAGAAGTAGGCCTAAGTAGCTGCTTTCTGCTAGATCCTCCTCCCGTGATATCTGCAGCTACAAACAAGGTTTGTATCATCAGCCTGACATGCTTATGATTGGCACATGAAAACACAGGAAGTGGAATGTACTCGATTTCTGATCTTCCTGTTTTTGTTTCTGCGCTATACACACCATCCAAACAGTCTCTTGTTTTGCAAAGTGCTGTTATATTATTATCTAACTCATACTTACAGAGAAATAGCAATCTTGGTTATTTGTTACTGACAACACGTTTAGCGATAATATAACATAGTAATATGATAAAATAGTAAATACTACAATTATAACAAAATTAAAATATTACAACTACAATATGGGGAACTTTCCTATCTGACTATCAATAGCCTCACATCCATTAATTGCAATTCACATGAAATTATTAGAATTTGTGCAGGGCACATGTTGCCATTGGTATGGTCTTAAAGGACTTGATTTTCAGCATGCTATTGCTGACTTTCCAAAAGGTTCTGATGTTTTCCTCTTAAACTAGAGCCTAAATTGAATAGTGCTGATAAGTAAAGGATATTGTGTTCTGATGTGATTTCGTCGAAACTGTCTTTTTCATTGAGCTTTTGGTTCACGATTTGGTAGGTAACGGTTGGATCAGAGGCTTTTATCAATTACGTGTGCATTATCTGGTTTGGTAGGAATTACTATTATACACCGGCAGTGCTGGAATGAAGGGAATCCAGATGGACCAGGATCCGGAGGCTATAAGTGAGCTGGATCAGGGATCCATCTGGCCACAGGTTTTTGTTCGAGTATCACCCTGGCTGGGAGGTATTTGGAGCCTAACACCCTGATGCCAAACTTAAAGCAATGAAGAGAAACGAAGGCGTACATCTTGATTTGATTTTACAAGTACTTAAGACAAGCTACAATTAGGAGGCAAGCTTTAGACTTTGTTTAGTCCTTGTATATAAGAGACATGCATGCACTGTAAGAATGTCAAATGTATTGGTCTATACAAGAATTTTCATGAATAACAATTGAAATAGTATTTAATTTGTTTTATAGCGAAACTCATCCCAATATAGTTGGTCAAAGAGCTTTACCACACATTATACATTGACAATATACCATGCAGGTATGTAAATCAATGTAGAAGATGTTACATAAGACAATGAATTTATAGGTGTAGGAGTGATACGATGCATTTAGTGTAAGGGATTAGGTGCTAAAAGTGCATGGTCGGCATTGAAAAAGTAGCGAGGTGCTTGGGGTTATCTGTACTAATAAGACTTTATAACTACCCAAAGAAATCCCTTTTAGCAGCCTTATAATAACAAAAGATTGAGAAACAAACACAAAAGTTCTAAACCCATGTCTTGCAGTTTGCATGCACGTCCTTGATGCCGGTTCATAGCCCACCATGCTATATTAGAAGGATTGCAATTTATGAACTGCAAGTAGTAAAAGGAATTCTATGTCAAAAGGAGCAACCCACTTACTTATCTATGTAAAATACAAATCTGTTATCTGCGTGTTACTCCATGGTCTTTGCAGGAGACACAATAACATTCTATGCGACTTTATGGGTCAAAACTGTGACAAGACTAACACACAGATCTCTGCAGCAAGTGCACTAACCACCAGAGTTCTCTTACCATTATTATTAGTATTATTCCATGACATTTACTGGGCACACAAAGCTCTCTGCAGCAGGTGTCTTAACCCCATAAGAAATGAAGCCTTTGCAACCAATTACGCCACAACAGATTTACTGTCACGTTTCTCCTTGATTAAAATGTCTTTGTGGCCAAACTTTTTTTTAAACAAATGTAAATGTAGACTGTCAGACTGATTTCATGATAGTCACCTCATCACTTTACCGCCTTTTTTGTTGCCACACTTTGAACCAAAGTTTCTGGATTCCCGGAGTAAATATTTTACAATTCCAGGACTGCGCATCGGAGAGAAATGCCCTGAGTACTTTCCTTTCGGGTATGAGACATGAAGGAGCTACGTTAGATATGTGTGTGCGCGCACGCATGCGTGCATAGGATCGCGCGCCGCGCTTCTGTCATATTGAACGTTGTGCTTTGCAGTCAGGGCACGCGGCTGGCCGTTGTTGTTCACCACAGACTCTGACCAATACTAAATTCAAGCCGATGTTCTCATTCTGAGCAAACACACCGGGCTACACACTCAAGAATGCAGTCGTTTTGATGGGGGAAAAAACAAACTGATTTACAATGTCCCCTAGAACGAACTCTTTCATTTGTTACCGTTTGTGTGAAAGGCCCCCTTTCTAGTTTCCCACTCTTTCTTTTCTCCCCAACCCTTCTTCTGCTTCAAACCATGGGGCATATATACAAGCCCCTTGCCGCCGCCCAAGGGGCTTGTATGTTTGTGTGCTGCATTACAAAGGGATGCGTCATATTTACAACAATATGACATATCCCCGAGCTCTCCCCTGCGCTGGTGCACAATTGGCTGCCATGCGCCAACGCAGGCATCCTTGCACCATGGTGCAAGGGAGCCTGAGCTGCGGGGATGATTGTTTTCGTGCAGGAAGGGACACCTTCCTGCACAAAAACAATCACAAGAGGTGTTTTCCTCTGCAGCACGCATAGAAAGACAAAACAAGCATTTACAATGCAACGGTTTCGCCTTTGGAGAAGTTAGAGCTATTGGCATTGTAAATGACAAAATTTGTATTTATGTGTTGGTTTTGAAAACAGATAAATAAATGGCATTGTCATTTACATTGCCAATAGCTTAATCTCTCGCAAATGTGAGAACTATTGTACCCTACGGACGAGCTCAGCAGACAGCAATTACTACCACACACACACACACCCACAGCCACACACACACACCCAGAGCCAGCCACACACACCCAGAGCCAGCCACACACACCCAGAGCCAGCCACACCCAGAGCCACACACACACCCAGAGCCCCCCACACACACACACAACCAGAGCAGTCACATACACACACCCACTGGAGCAGTCACACACACACACACACACTGGAACAGTCACACACACACACACACACTCTGGAGCAGTCACATACACACACACACACTCTGGAGCAGTCACATACACACACACACACACTCTGGAGCAGTAAGCATACACACACACACACTCTGGAGCAGTCACATACACACACACACACTCTGGAGCAGTCACACACACACACACCCTGGAGCAGTCACACACACACACACACACCCTGGAGCAGTCACACATACACACACACTCTGGAGCAGTCACATGCACGCACACACTGGAGCAGTCACACACTCACACACTCCGGATCCCTCATGTGTAGACAGTGGGTGAGATCGTTGGTGTTTTCAAATATAGAAGAACGGGCAAAATGGAAGACTTTACTAAATGTGAATCATTCCTAGTACTGATAAGATCCGTGAAATGTGTTTCCCTTCACTTATAATTTCCTGCTCATTTCTTTTGCGATACATAATATCCTCAAACAACGGAGCCTTCAAGGAAGCCTTAATTAATTTCATTCCCAGAACCAACAATAAGCAACATCTGTCTCTGTCTTAGGCAACGAACATTTGGTATGACCATACTGACGTGGCAAGAAAATTTCTATGTGGCTTGACCCACACGTAATCTTTGGCATGCCGGGATTAATCACAACAAGAAGAAACATGAACTTAATCTGGTGTGACCATCACATCTTCTCTTTACATAACAACTTTGCAACTTGAAAAGCCCCAGCAGAAGTGACACGAAACTATGTCACCTACAGGCACCTTAAGAAATTAAACCTTTCAGCCCTTGAACATATCTCACTGAGTAGGACCCGTTCATGCAGGGCCGTGTCCTCTGACCTACAAACACGAGTGGCACGTGAGCACGTGGGCACGAGTTTGCAGAGCGGCGCACCCGCGTGAGCAGCCATTGGGGTCTAATTCTGTCAGTGGCATTCCCGGAAGGAGCGAAACATCAGCATGCGGTGCCGAGAGGCTAAAAATAAACATTACAAACTAAAGCGAGCAGACAGCTTTACCCAAACCATCAGCTTGCCGGCCCCTCTGGTTATTTATGGCGCAACTGTGTCACCACCACAGAAGAGCACATGGCAGGCCGGAAAGACAGCTCAGGAGATTCATGGCCGGCTGCAGAGAAGTGTGCGAAACTCGCATGTCGAGAGGTTTGAACTGCTGCAACAGACCCTCAGTCGGCCAGCCCCTGAAGTGAATTAAACGAACCTCCGTGAAATATGCGGTTAGTTTTAAAGACGCCATCATTGATACCCCATGACTAGTTATAGAAAGTGGGCTGCACTCAAGCACGTTACGAGTAATGGGACGCTCCAGCGAGACGTGTTCGATTCAAGTGGCTGAACCCTGAATAAAAGGCGCACATCTATAATACAACTGCAAGGGGCTCCATAAACCCCCCAGAACCCAACAGCACGACATGAGATAGCCCAGCCTGGCATTAAAAAAAGCATAGTATGTCGGAGCATGACCTAACACTACAACATGAAACATAGAGCACGGAATTATAGCACAGCATAGTGTAAATGTACAGGAATGTATTAGCATAGCAGAGTTTAATAACATGTCATAAAAGGATAACTGGACACAGTATAACACAGTAGATAGAGCCCAAACACACATGGAGCACATTACAGAAAAACAGCAGAGTATCAATCCAAGAGCACCCTTCGGGAGGCACACGGATAAATGAAATGATAAAGAAGCAAAATAAACAAGCATTTACAATGCAATGGTCTCGGCAATATTAAAGGTAGAACTATTGGCATTGCTCATGACATTTTTTTCATTTTTTTTTAAAAAACATAAATAAATGGTATTGTCATTTACAATGGCAATAGGTGAGCATTAGAGAGTAGTAGAGAGTATTCGCGGACACAGAGCCACACACACACACACACACAGACAGAGCCACGCACACACACACACAGACAGAGCCACGCACACACACACACACACACACACACACACAGTCAGAGCCACGGACACACACACACACACACACACACTGACAGGGCCATGTACGCACACACACAGCACACACAGACAGAGCCACGCACACACACTAAAGTTGAGGTGGTGCTTGGTGGTGTTGAGTGATGCTATTGTAGTGCATAGTGAGGCTATGGTGGTAGTGAGGCATGGTGAGGTGGTGGTGTTGTGGTTGGCGCTGAGTTCTGTTTAACTGGTGTTTTGAGGAGATGCTTGCTTGATTCTGGAGGTGATGTTGCGCTGAGCTTCACTGTTTTTCAGACAGGGGATGACATCCGTCATAATTCAGATGACATGAGTTTATGATTCATTTGTACTTATAATTATATGCTAAACCATATGTACTCCAACAACTAGCATGACCTGTTGGGGCCTACCCTTTGCCTAATACAGTCTATTTGATTTTCCCTCTTACAAGATATTTACCTATATAAATGTCATGAGCCACGAGTACATGACACGGATTGCTTTCAGTGACTTGCACCTCTCATCTCACTGGAGGGTGCTACATGGGCAGAAATATGTTAATTTACACGTATCATACAGGCCAGTGCTGGGAGGGGCCCCGTGATGAAGCATGCCACCTGACAAATGGGTGAGGGACTTCCATCCACAGTATAGGAGTACCTATGGCTCCTAACTCATACAAAATATTACTCTTGTCAATTTTCAGTGCATATTATATGCGTTGGGAGGACGTATACCCATTGCCTTTCCCTCCCCACTCTCTTTTGTGATCATACTGTCAATATTACCATCAACTACTTTTTAGGTTTGACTTATAACGGTGCTAACACCATTTATGGCAAAACTACTGTGATATATATACACTCACACATCTAATCAGAATGGGAGAAAAAGGTGAACCCCCTTTCTGTCAGTGGTTACTCATTCTAGAATATCAAACAGCATATAAAAGAGCAGACAGATGGATCAGCTCCCTCGTCCATCACGGTCTATTGCAAAACGTTCAGGGCCAGCCAGCAGGATTTGATATCTGACTTGTGAACCACAGTCAGTGACTCCATTGTGCCTGTTAACTTGGGACTCCAAGAGACACAGCAACACTGTACATGTTTCTCTGCTGCTCGCACTTTGTTTTAAATACCTAAGTTTGCTGCAGTTGAAATCCAGTCAAGTAAAAAGGAGCACTAGAAGGATCACTAGATATTGTATTATTTCTCCCATTGGAGCTCTCCAGTCATCATTATACTATCTATGCATGCTCTATTGCGCGGTGTTTCTTGGTGCAGGCTCCTTCAACTATCTCCTAAAGCATACTCTATTGAGCAACCATTCCTATCCATATAACCTCTTGGGCTGGAAAAAGCCAGTAATTATTAGGCCAGAAGGTGTCGCACAAGCACAAAAAGCTTCAAAATGTTAGAGAATTTTAGCAGGGTGTAATGCTTACGGAGGCATTACTAGTTGTTCAAATCATCAAACAAGAACCCAAAATGTGATTTAATAGACGTATTTAGCTCTGGTTGACAGTGCAGGTCCATTTGGTCTAAAGAATATGATCACAACACTTGTACAATCACAACGGCACTAACCACCATACAAACATCGCATTGCTTTCCCAAAAATCTTACTATGATACATTTCTTAATACCTACAAACAGCAACCTATGCTTCAACATCCAAATCTGTAAATGGCTGCAAAACACGCCCTCACAAGGAAGTACCAAGTAAACCACGTCCTCCGTTTCACAAAACACACTGTACAATGAACTACACAGCCGCTCAACTATGGGAGTTAAAATCATGCCGACGTGATACTCATCAATAACAACATCGACAAAGAAAACACCTCTTCGAGAAAAATCTACATAATCCGAGGGCGTTATCCCACTGCACGATTCAGATAGCTGTTCTTTCTGCCTACGAGTGACGGGCTGGGCTACCAACAGAGCCCGCGCCCCCGTCTGACCCCCGATCACTGCATGTGCGGACCCGCCACATCTCTGCCTCCTGATAACACACGACCAGATGAGCCGGGGTCCTGCGCGCGCCACAGCCTCGGATTTACCTCCGGGGACGATATTACCTCGACCTAAAAAGGGGGTAAAAGGCTTTGCATGGGGAGGGAAGCCTAGCAGGGAAGCGATTAAGAGGCTCGGGTGTTTGTCCCCAGCATTTACAGACAGGCACTACAGTGCTCAAGCACTATAAAAGAAATAGAAGAAAAGAGAGGGGCTTACATTATTGGAGTATGTGCGAGGTAAAGCGCTCCGACACCCTGCCTTGGGGGTGACTCGTGGCACTACTCAGCCCAATGCAGGGCGTCAGCGCTTTACATCGCACCTACACATTCAACATTGACGATAAATCCTGTGTGTACATCAAAATAAAAGAGGTGTTCGATAAGACCCTGGGGGTTAGAAGGTGTAGGAGCGCCTCCTGGTGATGTCACGCGCCTGCTGCCCCCTTGGGGAGACCCCACCTTTATTAGGACGTGTGCTCTGGGGTTAAGAGGAGAAGTTGCACCTTTCCTCCCCCCCCACTCCTAGTTCAGTTAAACCAGTGTGTTCTGGGACTTTTAGTCTTCTCACTGTTCCGGACACGTTAAAGCCAGGGTTGTAAGCAGAAGGCTCCCTCTGGCGGGGACTATGGAGGGCGGGAATCCTGTCGAGCGGACCGACTCTCCTGTGATCCTGGCCAAGCCCGCGTACCTGTGCGGTTCAGAGTCTGCAGCCTCCCGGGTCGGTCTCATCTGAGACGGCTGCAGTCAGACCGGAGCTTGAGCACCCCAGCCCCCCCTCCACCCCCCCCCCCCCATATCACTGCTGTTGCCGCTCCTGGCTAATGAGCGCGAAGGATGCTGGAACCTGTAGTTCTAAACCTCCACCCCCTTTAAAGTGCGTGTGGGCGGGGCCCAGACAGCAAGGGTCTCATGCGTGTCGGGGGGGGGGGCTCGAAAGAAAGAGGCGCCTCGAAGGGGGCCGGCATGAATGAAGTGCACTTGTGCCGTGCCGCACACTGGTAATGGGGAGGGGCGCTGTTCCAGTGTTTACGGATTGTAACGCCTGGGGATGGTAGTGGTGGGAGTACCCCTCGAGGAGCTATGCAGGGAAGGATGGCGCTCACGCACGAGGCTTCAGTGCGGGGGGGGTTCGGCCGGGGTTCGGGCCGGGCTTCAGACCAGCGCCCAGAGCGCGCTGAGAGGCCTCAAGGAGCTGGGTGCTTGTAACCCCCCCCCCCCAGCACTGCCCACCGCCTCGAGGCGCTCACTCACCTTCACTCACTTGGAATGTAGGAGAGTCTGCACCGCCCACGCCTAGAAGACCCGCCCGCCCCCAGGAGGCGCTTTTATACCCCCGGGCCGAGCCGAGCCAGAGGGCTCGAGGGGGCGGGAGCTCAGGGCTGCAACGCCTGGTGGGGCTGGGGCAGGGGCAGGACTGCCTGCCCCCACATGACCCGACGGGAGGGATGCAATATTTGTTTTCTTTACCACTCCACGAGCAGGCAGAGGGATGGATGAAGCAAGGAGCAGTAAAAAACAAGAATAAAACGGCAAAAACAAAACGGCGGCCGCAACGATTTTTGGATTCGGGGCGGGAGCAGCGAACAGCGGGAGGGGGCGGGAACGAGGACAGCGGGAGCATGCAACCTACCTCATCTTCAACAAACAGCAAAATGGCGGCTGGCGCTTCTGAAAATTTTCGGATTCGGGGGAGTGGTTTTGCGCCCTGAGTGACGGACGACGTCCCAGGGCTAAAGAACGCAAAAAATCACGCCCCCGAATCCGAAAAAGACGGAGATTCTTTGGAGGGACGTCTCTCTCCTCCAATGGCTGGCCTCCGTTTAGGAAGCCAGCCAATGGTGGAGAGACAGGGCAGGGAGGCGGGTTCTGAAGCCCTACTAAACAACATTAAATCTCGGACTTGCGGTCTGCCTTCGGCAGACCGGATATTACCGAGACCTAAAAAGGTACAACCTAGCGGGAGGCACACGGACAGCGGGAGGCACACGGACAGCGGGAGGGGGGTGGGCAGGCACACGGACAGCGGGAGGGGGCGGGAACGGGGACACGAACGATAAATGAAATGATAAAGAAGCAAAATAAAAAAGGTACAACCTAGCGGGAGGCACACGGACAGCGGGAGGGGGGCGGGCAGGCACATGGACAGTGGGAGGAGGGCGGGAACGGGGACACGAACAGGGGGGGGTCAGGAACGGGAAGACGGACAGCGGGAGGGGGGTGCGGGAACACACGGAAAGCACTCACCTGGACCTGGACTTCCTCCGGCGGCGGTCGGCCGCGGAATGACGAAAAGAAACCTCGACAAACAGAAAAATAAACCCCGCCCACCGCCGCACTGACGTCCTAAAAGGGGCCGGATGAGAAAAACATCCCAGGAACGCCCACGAGTCGCCTCGGTGAATGACGGACGCCTCTGTCTTCCAATGGCTAGCCTCCATTTATGGAGCTAGCCAATGGAAGACAGAGGCGGGACTAAGCCCAAACTGTAGGAACATAAGATTTCTCCTGGGCGGAGCTAGTGCACTGGCCCCAGGCGAAACCTAAAAACGAAGAGAAATGAAAACATTTCTCCTCATTCCGTGCCCTTACCCCTCCCCTGAGGAGGCGTAGCATTCTAACGCATTCCCAGGTTTATGAAAGGTTGTAAATCAGGGAATGCGGCAGAAGCCATGGGTGTAGCGTGAGAACTCCCACAGCAACACCCATGGCACGCCCCTTTCACACAAAGTGCTGCGTGAAAAGGGACCTTATTTATAAGGACACGAAAAGCCACGTAGGGTGGCTTTATGTTTCCTTGTAAATATGGGGCAGCAAAATGCGCCAGCTGGTGCGTCAAAAAAAGTGACGCCCCGGATGCACAAGGACTTGTAAAAATGTGCCTAGATGTATTCTATTTCCATCCATTGGTGTAACTCAAAATGATGGGACCCCCTGTAGAATGTGACGATGTTCCCCTGAGTCTCCCATGTCTGACAGATATTCATTGGCCTTTGGCTGAACTGGAGCCCGCTGAAGAATTGGGGGCTCCTTGAAGAATTGGGGACCCCCGTGCACAGCAGGGGCTTTAAGGGCCTGTGCTGTACCCCTACTTCCATCTCTCTAGCGCTTCTAGTGGAAGTTCATTCCTGGTATTCTCCCCCCTAACTCCTTCTCCTGTACAGCTAATGTCCTTGTACCTAGTGCCTCTCTTATGGATCTCTCTCTCGACCTCTAGCCAAAACTCCCTCTCCCCTATCAGATGTCGTCCTTTGGCTCGGTGTCGGCCTTTCTCCTCCCACTCTATCTCACCATTTCTTGCCCCAGTTACTTCATCCGTCTATTTAAGGCTCTACCCCTCCTTCCTTCTGTCTGCTCTGTCAGTTTCTTTCTCTGTCTCGCAGAGGCCGCATCCGCAGGGGGCTTAAAGGGCCGGTGCCTTAACCCGCGGTAAGCCCCAGGAGAGAACTGGTTCTGGGCGCCCGGGCCCGCCCCAGAAGCAGGAAAAAGCTGTGCCCCCCCACCCGCTGGCAGCGCCAAGTGGGCGAGTACCCCCCCATCCAATGGGGACCGTCGCGGGGTACAAACCCCCCAATAGGGCAGGCGGACAGCTAGCCAGGTATGCAATGGGGGGGCATATAAGCGCCGCTCCCTGGACCAGTTGGCATCGTGGACCAGGGGGCTGCAGCAGGGCACGCTTCGGAGGAATCTTGTGGAATCACCGACGACGGGGAAGAACGGACAAGGCGAATCTCTGCCCAAGCAGAAAGCGATCAACAAGCAATCAGGCGTGGAAGAAGCCCGGTCGACGAGGATACCTCGGAACCAGAGCCTCCTCCACCGCGGCGGGAGCAGCGCGGGCTTTGCCAGGAGTCGGAAGGTGAAGGCGGCAGCGGTGAGGCAGGGCGCAGCAGTCAAGCAGGCAGGAGCGACCACCTTCGCTGCTCTATCGGAGAGAAGGAGCGGCAGTAGCGAAGTGGCTGCGATCCAAGCGGGAGAGCCGGAACTGGTAGATGACTTCCGGGGCACTCACACCTGCGGCTCAGGACCCTCGCAACAAGCATCGCTGGGGGGGAAAAGCGGGGGCAGCCGAAAGGAGTGACGCGGCGCAGGGCGGGAAGCTTGATCCAGCTAGCCCGGCACTCTCCCTGCAGATCAACGGTACTTGGCCTCACCTACCGCCCCCAGCATTCAGGGTTCGCCCTGAGTCGGTCCTACGGCGGTGGCTCACAGCGAGGAGGCGGGGCCTGGCGAGGCTCGCTTCTGAGTAGCGGACGCTTTGGTAGCAGCAACACTGGCGCACCCACACTAACAACCAGCAGCGCCCACGACCCAACACGCAGCGAAAGCGCAAGAAGAAGCGGCAGTACGGGGGCGGACGCAGCAGTTTGATTCAAAGCCTCCTTCGCCTGTGGGGGGGCAGCTTCAGCAGCACACAGATGCACGCAGCCCACGCCCTCCGGGAGCGGAGCCGGGCACATTCAGGAGGCCAGGGCTCAGGAAAAGAAGTTAAAGGCCGAAAGGGCAGGGCTATTAATGCACAGATTTTGAGGCCCACAGTTTTGGCCTGTGATATTTGACTCTGCCAAAAGGCAATCCAGCTGCAAGGGCGGCACAGCAGCAAAGAGTGATATGTTGGTGCATAACGCAGGTGGCTAAACCCCACCTTGGATATTGGACATGACAAAGGCAGGGGCAGGGAGCTGTTGTTGGAGCATTTAGGAGACGGCTGCACCCCGTCCTGGTTGGCAAGAAGCTGACAAACACCCCCCAGCAACCATGAGCAGAAGGGGAGGCCTGGGGGAATTGCTGAAGCAGATCCCGGAGGCATCCGAGGTATACGGGATGGAGTGGCTGCAGCCTCACTTGTGGCACGACGCTAGTGAAGGACCAAGAAACCAGCAGCTGGTAAAAACAGAGGGGCCTGCGCCAAAACAAAAGAGGAGGCCCTCAGCCAAGCTAGTGGGGGCAGCAGCACCCAAGAAGGCACAGCATGAAGGGAAAGCCCCCCGTCTACGGACAGCCCGGGGGCAGCAGGACCAAGCTGCAGGATCAAGACCGCAGCGACAAGTGGTGAGCATATTAACGCTATTGTGCAGGAATGCATAAAATCTATGGCGCCACTGCTCCTGCAGGGGCAGAGCACACAGGGTGTGGGGAGCACAAGCGATCAGGCAGAAGGGAAAGTTCTGGGTTGCAATGGCACCTGATAGACCCCGGGTGGGTGCGGCAAGCACGCTTGAGGGGGTGGGGCACGCCAGAGGGGCAGGGGGGTCTGGGGTCACCGATAGCAGGTTGGGGCGGCCCAGCGAGTCACCCACCCATTGCCCCCCTCACAGGAGCCATACTACGGCCCTCCCCAGGCCCAACATCCCTGACAACTAGGGCCACAGGGCTAGCAAGTCTGATACCTTTGTCAGTCAAGGAGAGAATATGGAAGAAAGAATTTATAGATATTTTTACATTGTTAGATATCCAGTTGGGCGGGCTGGATCTGACAGTCTGTGACAAGAAAGAGGAGGATAGAAGAGAAAGGAGGAAAGAGAGGAAGGAACAGAACTTTGGCAATTGGCTAGATGCTTTCAGGATCATGGCATGCATAATTGTGGAAAAGTTCCCGCGCTGCGCCGCTGACCTATGGCTCTATGAATTATTTATTTATTTTATTTACTTATTTATTTAAACAACTTATAAAGCGCACTGTCACCTTGCAGGCATCCTGGCGCTGGTGGCTGCATGAGAGGCGAGAATAAATGACGGGCGAGCACAAGAGACTATGGCTTGGGAAACAACCAGGTCTTCACACATTTCCTGAAGGGGAGAAGCTCCCTAATTTGCCTAATCTCCCAAGGGAGGCCGTTCCACAGGTTGGCCGCTGCCCCCCCAAAGTATCTACCCCCTGACCTAACTTTCCTGAATCTAGGTACTCTCGCCAGTCTAGCCGATGATGAAGAACGAAGCAATCTAGTGGGAGAGTACCAAACAAATTTTGTTTGCATTGCTGGGGGTCCTAGCCCATGGAGAGCTTTGAAAACAAGGCAGAGGGACTTTAATTGTACTCTCTGCCTAAGAGGGTGCCAGTTGAGTTCAGCCAGTGCTGCTGACGCGGACGATCTTCTAGGCAGCCCTAAAACTAATCTAGCTGCGGCTGATTGAATTCTTTGAAGCCTGTCCAACAGGAAGCTAGAGGAATCAAGTAAAAGGGCATTACAGTAATCAAGCCTGCTCAAGATTGTACATCTAGCCACAAGAGCACGCGCATGAGAGGGTAATAGAGGCAAGATCTTCCGAAGGGACCTAATGATTGCAGAGCAGCAAGTTGTTGTTTTGGCAACCTGAGCTTCCATAGTAAGTCTATTATCCAGCATAGTGCCCAAGTTACAGACAGTTTCAACTGGTCGAACTTTGACCGATGTTTCAGGGGGCCAAAAATCCTCAGGGAAGTGACGAGGAATCTTACTCCCTGCACAGAAGAGCACCTCGGTCTTTGCCGTGTTAAATTGAAGGGAGTTGTTCTGTAGCCAGCCGGCCGTGTCCCGCAGACACTCATGAAACACCTCCAATGCTGCATAGTTTATGGTATTGATCCCATAGGATTTGATGACCTTAACCAAGGGTTTTGAATAAAGATTAAATAAAATAGGGATAATTGCCGAACCCTGAGGGACCCCATGCGGCACAGGGGAAAAAGCAGATTGAAAAGGCGGAAGGGACACCGCCTGCTGTCTATCCTGCAAAAAGGAACAAAACCAACGCAAGGCGCAGCCTCTCACCCCAGCCTCACCCAATCTTCTCAGAAGGATCTCGTGGTTTACCGTGTCAAAGGCGAAAGACAGGTCGAGCAGGATCAGTGCAACTGCCTGTCCCCTGTCTTCACGCCTTTGAAGCTCGTCCATAGCGGTCACCAAGGCCATCTCGGTCCCATGGGCAGGCCGAAATCCAAATTGCACCTCCTCCAGCAACTGATGCTGCTCCAGATTTTTAGAGAGAGATACGCTAACCATGCGTTCAACAATTTTTGCAGGAAAAGGTAGTAAGGAGATAGGCTTGTAGTTCTTTGAACACTCGGAATCCAGAGATGTTTTTTTCAGCAACGGGGATACCAGGGCCTGCTTCCAGTGAGTGGGGACTATACCACTGGCCAGTGACTGGTTACAGATCAGGCGAAGAGTAGGGAATAGCTCCTTCTCGTACTCTTTCCAGATCTTGTGTGGGACCTGGTCCATGGGCGAGCCGGAGGAAATACCCAGTGCCAGCACGCTGAAATCCTCCTCCATTAGAGGTGGAAACTCCGATAGTTGATCAGCAAGCTGCCAGATGGGGCCATTGTCTACACCCTCCGAGGCCCGATCCCTCAGGGGAAGGGAGCTGCTGGACTTAGAGGGACCCTCAAGATCCTTGATGATCAAATAATTTTTTTCTCTGAAGAACTTAGCCAAGTTCTCACAGAGTTCCTGCGAGGGGGGTGTCGAGTTCTTAGAACAGTCAGGACTAGTGAGACTGTTCAGTATGTTAAAGATGCTCCTAGAGCTATTCGCAGCGTTGCAGATCGCGGAGCAGAAATAGCCAGCTTTGGATTTCCGAGTTAAGGTCTTATACTCCAAGATTTTGAACCTCCAAAGCACCCTGTCTGAATCTTGATATCCCCGCCTCCATCTTCTCTCAGCCTGTTTGCAAGCTAATTTCAGATCTATGAATCCAACATACATAACGCGCAGAGGCAATTCCCCAGGGACGCACGGCTAGAGTATGATAAGGGATTTCGCTTGAAGATGCAGACACACCCTGAGAAGGAATGGAATGAGGAAGATGTGTCTGGCTTTAGTCACAAGATGATGATAGGTAGGGAGACCAAAACTTGGGCTGGGAGGAGCGAGCAGCCATTTAGACCCCCTTTTCACAAGGGAAAAGGCAGAACTTTCCACAAAGGCAGCGCGCACAACACATGGAAGGCCTCGCCACTACGGGGGGGGGGCAGCCATATGCTGGAAATATGAGGCCAACGACTGCTCATGGGGGTCTTCGTGCAAATTTCAACACATCTGCTCCGGTTGTGGGGGCACACCCAGCATCAGGGTGCAAGCGCAAGAGCAAACAAGGGAGAGAAAAGAAAGAGAAAAAGAGGTAGCAGTAAGGCAACAGCAGAGGGTGCGGGTGGTCCGGTAGATTTTCAACAGTACAGCCTAGCCAGATCACCCATTAACACAAGGCAATTGCGCAGGCTTGCAAACATGTATCACAACAAAACAGATGAAGCAATACTAGTGAAAGGTTTTGAAGAAGGGTTTATCATTCCATTCAAGCAAAGAATTTGAAATCTGCCCTCCAGCATCCCGGGGTAGTCACCAAGAAATTGGAAAAAGAAAAAGGACTAGGCAGAATAGAGGGCCCCTTTCCACAGCACATGCACATGGGGCTGGTGGTCTCACCATTAAGGGTAGTACCCAAGAAGGAGCCAGGTCAGTTCAGGTTAATTCATCACCTGTCATTCCCCGAAGGGTCATCCATTACCGACGGCATCAGCGCAGAGGCCTGCTCCGTGGGTTACGCAACGGTGGACGCCGCATTTGACCTAGTCAAGATAGCGGGCCACGGTGCCCTTCTGGCAAAAGCAGACATAGAAACTGCGTTCCGCCTCCTGCCTGTCCACCCATCCAGTTTCCACCTCTTGGGTTTCAATTGGGAGGAGGAGCTCTATTTCGACAAAGCCATGCCCATGGGTTGCTCAGTGTCTTGTCTTACTTCGAGACATTTAGCACATTCCTGGAGTGGGCGCTCCACGCCAGGCACCGGGAAGGTGGGAAGCTCTATTACTTATATGATTTCCTTTTCACGGGCCCGCCGCAACTGACGAGTGTGGCCGGACCTTGGCAGCTTTCCAAAACTTAGCCGAGGAGCTGGAGATCCCGCTGGCAGCAGAGAAAACGGTGGGCCCGGCAACAACCATCACGTTCCTTAGTATAGAACTCGACTCGATAGCAGGCACATCTAGACTACCAGAGGGGAAAGTAAAGGAGTTCAGGGAGGACATTAGGAACCTATGTGGGCACGAGAAAGCGACACTCAGGGAGCTCCAGGGTCTGATAGGTAAGCTAAATTTTGCAGCCAGGGTAATCCCGGCAGGCAGGGTGTTCGTCTGATGGTTAACCCAGCTGACAGCAGGCATGACACACAAACACCACCATGTTAGGTTAGGAGCGGGTGACAAGCGGGACCTGCTAATGTGGGACTCATTTTTGAAAACGTTAATGGGATGCTTATCTGGAAGGAAGGATGGGTTACTAGTAAGCAGATCGTACTGTTCACAGATTCTGCCGGCAGCTCCGGCTTCGGGGCCATCCTGGGGAGAAAATGGTGCAGGGGCAATGGCCTAGCGAATGGCACAGTTCAGGCATCACTGGGAACATAACATTCCTCGAGCTATTCCCCATCATAGTGGCCATGACCATTTGGAGGCACGAGCTGAGCAATATGAAGCTCACAGTGTGGTCTGCCAACAAGGGGGTGGGGCAAACCATAAACAAAGGATCAGCTAGGTGCCCTAATATACTGAAACTAATGTGCCACCTGGTTAAATTACAGTTGGATGGCAACATAGACCTGAGGGCGCGACACGTACCAGGGGTGGAGAACGAGTTGGCGGACGCCCTATCAAGAGCGCAGATGGACAGATTCAGGCAGCTGGCCCCAGGGGCAGACCAAGAAATGACCCATTTTCCGGTGCACCTGTGGGACCTGGTGGGGTAGACCTCTCTGTTTTGGTGAAACAAGCCCTCGCCCCGGAAGCAACCAGACGATACAGGAAGTACGTGGAAACAGTCATGCAGATAGGGGGTATCCAGAACTTGGAAGACGTAGGGGCAAAGGGTAGGGCAGTGGAGAGGTTCATACAGTGGGCCCTCAACCGTAAGAAATCAAGGTCCAGGGCTTAGGCACACCTTTCAGCAGTGACACACTTCACTAAATTGGCATCAGAACAGGACCCGGCGGCATCCCATTACTTCAAGGGAGCCATGAAAGGTTGGAGGCACGCCGAAGGCACGAGAAAAGACAACAGGCGGCCAATAGATTTCTCAAAATTGGCTCTCCTGCTGGAAGCGCTAGGAGGCGTCACTAGGAACACATTTGAACTCAGCCTGTTCAGGGCAGCCTTTGCCACAACATTCTTTGGGGCATTCAGGCAAAAGATATAACACCAATGGCATCCCAGGTGGAGATACAGCTGAGGCGTTCAAAGACAGACCAGGCTGGGGTAGGGAATACGATACGGCTACACTGTATTGAGGACCAGCAGTATTGCGTGGTAGGCTGCCTGCAGGCATTCCTGGCAATCCAACCAGCAGGTGAGGAGCCACTCTTTAGACACAAGGACAGCAGCCAACTGAGTAGATTCCAATTCACGACAATAATGCGCTTGGCTCTAAGCAAAGCAGGCCTTCCCCCTGCCTCCTTTGGCTCACACTCATTCAGAATTGGGGCAGCCACATCAGCAGCTCAGCACGGGATGTCAGAGGCTGGGATAAAGGCAGTGGGTAGGTGGCGGTCCCGAGCTTTCCAGGCATATATTAGGCCTCACCTAATGTAGAAACAATCCCATGTCAAGAGGGGTTTCCGGTGATGCCACCCCACAGAAGGTGTCAAGCAAGGAACTGACTTTTGTGACCATTGCTGCAGCAGGGAAGAGACCGCATTTGGTGCTAGTGGTGGGCCATTCATTCATATCCAGAAGGCAGTCGTGGTGGCAACAGCGAGGCTGCAAGCAAGAAGAATGGCCTGTAGACACGTGCATCCGGTGGCTGGGTAGACCAGGGATAAGATGGGACCAGCTGCCGGCAACACTGGCAAAAGTGCAGGCAGGCACACCCTGGCACCCCGACATCTTGATCATCCACCTAGGGGGGAACGATTTGGTGGGCAGAGGAAGGAAGGCGCTCCTCCATGACATCCAGAGAGACCTCACAGAGACAGCCAGGTCATTCAGAAATACAGCAGTCATCTGGTCCGAACTGATCATCAGACAGGAATGGCATGGTGCAGAATCAAGGAAGGCCGTGGAGAATTCTCGGAGGAAACTGAACATAGCCACAAGCAAATTCTGCAGGGTCAATGGTATGGAAAGTGTGAGGCACGGGCTCATCCACCCAGGAGGCCCAGAACTCTACGCAAACGATGGAGTCCACCTGTCTGAAGAAGGTATGAAAGTGTTTTAGAACAAACGGTGGGGTGCAATGACATTGGCGGGTTGCAAGTAAAAAAGAGAGAGAGGGCCTTTTTTCAGATGGGGAGGGGGGAACCGCAGGAAGACGTAAGCCTCCCTGGCGGCGTGGCGGAAAGTAAGGATACAATGGTTGCTACGGAGACACACCGACGGGCAGTGTGTAAGAATTGGTCCCCTCACATTGGGATGCCGGACAGCAGGGTGAGGGGCCAAACGAAGAAAAGGGGGTAGCAAACGGAGACGGCACTCGCTGCCCAGCCCCAGCCGGATGGCAGGGCACAACAGAGCCTAATAAGATAGCGAGTATGGTCCTAACTCCGGGAAGGAAGCTACCCCCGTGCAAAGTAAGCACAAAGACAAGGAAATGGCTCAGATGGGGCAAAAACGAGAGAAGCCTACAGAAAGAACTAACGAACGAACTGCCAGTCCAATTGCGAATGGACAATGGAAGTTGATCAACAAACACAGACTGATGATTTATGACCCATGCATGACAGTTTGCCAATAGTATTGTATGGCAACGCATATGAGCAATGACAGAAAGTATATGCATGTATTATCAAGAAAAACTGCGGCCAACACTGACCACTAAGAAACCCAACAATTGTTGGCTTGTTCATTCTGAGTACCACCAAAGGTTGGACACATATGTACATATGCTCTGGAGTAGGGCACAGTGCGGGGGTTATCTCTTCTTTGGTACCTACTTTGCATTTCAAATAAGTGTCAAAGCCCAAACATTTTCTTAGGGTCCTAGGGACCCACTTCTTTGGGGTTGCTGAATATGAAGATTGCCTAGACCGTCAATAACTGAATTCATGGGGAGAATGAAATGAGCTGTGTCCTCGCAACAGTGGCATTAGTGCAGCAGCCATCCGCATGCACTCTACTCCACACCACCGCCTCCTCACCACAGCTTTCCTCTCCTCCTGCCAGAACCAGCGCTTTCTCTAGGCAAGGACCAGACTTTGCTTGGTGTGACCAGAAATGTAGAACCAAAAATCTAGTTGGGTACAGACATAGAAATAGGACTAAAGGTTGACACTGCCTATGATCACTGGCACTGAATTATGGGCTCTGCAGCCCCTATTCACCCCTCATTAAATCCTGCTGTATTCACTTGAATGAGGCGAGGTAGCACAGCATGGAACTGTGAGTTAAGCCATGTACCTGGTGTCATGAGAGGACCGGTTGAAACGCCAGCCTGCACAACACTGTGATTAATGTGCACGTTCACCCAACCCTCTCAAAAACCAGGGTGTGTATTTCTTTCAGCAAAAAGTGTTGGGACGGAGAGCAGGGCCGGCCGGCTTTAGCGCTGGTGGCGGCCCGGTTTAACAATCATTTTTGGCGCCCCCACCCTATGACCTCCTCCTCAGATTCTCTCACTACCACCGAGCAAAAGTGCCCATCATCTCTACAATCATAAGTTATTGCTAAACATAGCACCCCCCCCCCCCCTGAGGTCGGCGCCCCCCTCCACAGGTCAGCGCCCTGTGCGGCTGCACCTGTCGCACTGCCCTAAAGCCGGCCCTGCCGGAGAGACATTCCTTTAAAAAACTATACTGTGTGGGCTAATCCGGCACTTCTGGTCATTTCAACTTTGCTGTGAAAAGCTCTTCTCTCCTGTCATAGAAGCAATACTTACTAAAGACAGGCTGCGCCCCCTGCTGGTGGCTCCCATGGCTATAGTGTCTAAGAGGACGCATGGCCATACAGCCCACTTTTCTAGAGCGCAGTCTTTACACTTTACCTACGCCCATTCTTCACACACATCACTATTGTGGTAACCCGCCAATAAAAGGGAGCTGAGTGCATGATCCTCCATTATTTGCAGCACTTAATTTGCACACAAAAACAAGTGCCAAAGCGCTCATCAGGAGGTCCCATCCACCAGCACTGCCCATTGCCACTGTCAGCAGTGACAACTACAGTAACAACCCAACTACTAAGTTGTGACAATTCTGATTATTCCAGGCCCCCAAAGCTATAAGAATGGCTTTGGCGTCAATTATTAAACATTTGTAACGTATTTGAATTAAGAAACAACTGTTGTTGTGCTTGTCTGTAAATAAGATAAACAGTGCCACCATGTGGCAGACTCTCATAAGTGCCGGTGTGGACAATTAAGAAAAGGGGCCGAGCACCGAAACTACAGGCACAAATTAAGCACTGCTTATTTGGTGTCATTGTCATGCTTTTGTGCAACAGGGTGCCAAGTAAGACACTTCAATGGTGCATCAAGTGTGCCATGGATGACGCAAGTAAAATGTGCCCACCCCCCCGACTAGGCAGAAAAAAAAGTTATAACTGGCACGCAGTGGGCCGTACACAACCAGTGCCCGGTGCCAGTGCACCTTTTCAATCAGCCCCTCCATGGATTTCCGTCATCTCCCACACACAGCAGGAATTTCAGACACGCGCACGCACAGTACACCTCCCCCTCCTGCCCCATAACTTTCCCTCTTTGGATCAGTCTGGAGTGCTGTCGATGCAGAGCCAATCACCTAATTGGCCTGCCGGTTCCAGCCTCCTTTATCATATTAATGCTCCTAGGCTGTCACGCTTGATATGAAGCCGCGAGGCCGCCGTCCCCCAGCGCGACTGCTTTTAGCCGTTCCAGAACATTCTGGTTTTTAAACCCAAAGGGATTCGATCTTAGCTTTTACATAAAGTCAGCGCCTCCATCCATTTGGGAAAAAGCGGGGACGGATGGGGCACTGTAAAGGCTGGAACGCATAGGTAAGACTGAAAGAGAAGAGAGACCGAACAGAGAAACTAGAAGCCTGTGAGACGGCACCCAGAGGAATAGAGACATGCAAAGGAAGGGGGTGAGGGGATGGCATGGGAAACAGAGGTGGGGACAGGCAAAAGGAAAGGGATTGTTGAGGACTGTCAGTATAAAACAAGCATTGACCAATGGTTCTTGTGTTAGTGTTGCAGGGATATGTAACAATAATATTTCCCTTGAAATAGGACATTAAAAACCGACCTATTGGCTTTGACAATGCTTGGTAGTGGTGGTAGCATGATGTTGGTGGTTTTGATACATGTGGAGGTGGCATTAGTAATGGTGGTGTGGTATTGTTGGTTGTGGTGTTAGTATTAGTGGTATTGTTGTTGGTATACATGGTGGTAGTAATGGTGCTGCAGGTAGTGGTGGTATTGGTGTGGCAGTGGTGATTGTAGTTGTAGTGGTGATCATGGTACTGGTGGTGGAGGTACTGATGATGGTGATGCTAGTGGTGCTAGTTGTGGCATTAGTGGTGGTGATTTGCTGGGTATGTTATTGATGATGGGGTATTGGCAGTGGTGGTAGTAACCGTTGCGTTTATTGTTGGGGTGTAGCATTGTTGGTGGTATTGTGATGGTGGTCTAGAGTCATGAAGAGTGAAGAGAGAGATAGAGTCACACAAATTGACAAAGGAAACACAGTAGTGACATGTACAGAACTGGGAGAACCTAACCCAGGTAGACAGTATAGGAACATTCACTGAAAAAAATACAAAGAAATGGGCAGGAAAGAATGAAGGGGGATATCATTTGAAAAGTTGACCAAGAATCAATACATTCGATGGTTATCAAAACCCAGGCTTACATTTAACAATCAAATATGGGAAAATAAGTTAAAAGAACAAATGCAATCATGGCTGAAACATTTAAATATCTTATACTATTTATAAAGCACCACCTTTTTCTACAGAATGGTCTTTTTTAGCAGCTAGACCTTGAAGGTATGGTTTTAAACGTGTAATCTTCACACTGTATAAATTAGTTTTCTGAATGTCATATTTGACTACTCCTTGCCGCCTATAAATTGACATTCCCATGCTGCTCATGCATAAGATACACATGTCATAATGTGCCCGCATAACCTCAGGAGTTGGTAATTGCATTGGGCTTACGCTTACTATCCTAACCTCATGTTTACATATTATAAACAAATACAGAATCAGACAAAATAAAGAATATGTTGCTTGTACTATGTTATGCAAATTGTAATTCTTACTACACACTTACCTACCTCCCCTCCTAGCACACATGCTGTAAAAAGTGTCTGGATTGGTCCACTTTTTTGTGTAAGGTACACTGGGGCCATTTCGGCGTATGTTTGTGCACAGGTAAGTGTATCGAGACTATGTGAGTACCTTTGTGAGTTACATACAATTTTGCATGTGCTTGTTTGATTTGCATTACATGTCAATGTTCTCTCCTCTGACACTCCACTGGGAATACACACGGTTTCACACCAACGGGTAAAATGCTCATGTGCAATGTATACATACATAAGTAAATATACTGAACTTCTATATGCAAACATTACAACACTTTCCATATGTAATTCAAACTGATACCTAGATAGTTTGCCAGTCCAACTGTAGAGCCTCTGAAAGCGAGTTTACCACCCAGATTTACTATTGTTTAGGGAACGTGCTTGGCATTGTTATGTGAAGGAAAGTGGTGCAAACAATAGCATCAATGAAAGGAACGTGGATACGTACATGGTGATTTGGAGGTGGAGTTGGAGGTTTTACAAATGGTTAGGCATTGTATATGTATACCAGCACTGTTGGGAACTGGGCTTCTCTTGCAGCCCCCCACACACTTTTTGCCCCGTTTTAGGTCAAGCCTGAGTCAGCGCGCAGGCGCTGCTCTGGTGAGCTGCTGTAGTTGAGTATGGAAGAGAAGCCCCGCCCACTCTCTGCCCATATTTGTCATTTGGCTTGTGCCATTGTCCTTCATAAATGCAGGCTTCTGATTGGTTGATATGATTGTTAGTACCTCCTTGTCTTCATTTGTAACCTCCCATGGCTACTGGCACCTTTACTTCGGATGTTTCACAATGCCTGTTATTTAGTCTTGTAAGCACTATTTTCTTGATTGAGTTTCTCTTCCTGCCGGCACGACAAGTTCTGCTTAGATTCAGCGCGCCATGCGTGCTTTCACTTTCTGAGCAGCCCTGACATTAGCGGCTGCTTGTTTCCAATGTCAAAGGTCTCTCATTTAAATATTATTTTATTTGCAGCTATTACAACCCTCCCACTTACTAAACCCACCATATTTTCGAGACTAAACCCGGCACCAATAAGGAACACCATGCTTTTTCTTTTAAAAACATTCTCTCCCTGCTTTACAGCCAGCCACTGCGCAACGCGCAAATTAGTTTCTTTATCTTAAAGCAACCGCACTGCCTCTGTCCAACGAGAAGCCAGCATTGTCACGTGGTGGGTGGGTCAGGGATTCATTTAAAAACAGACTGAATGCAACAAGGATCACACATCTCACAATGCAGTGCATCCATCGCTCTAGAAAGTTAGCACTTTAAAAAACGACAGACCAAAAATATTGTCATGGAACGTGCTTCTTTTTCCTTGTACCTTGCAGGCACTCCAGAGCCCTCTGTGGCAGGCAGGTCTGTACACAGACCAGTGGTCAGCTTGGCTCTTACTGGGAGGCTGGCTGGCGCACCTCTGCAAAGTTACTGCCAGGGGTCTCCGGAGACCAGGTAAGTCGAGGCACAGGTCATCTTTGCATCAGCTCATGCGCACGGCTCACATGGGCTATTCCTAACTCTTTAGGATCACAGGAAGGAGGTATGGGGGGCTCTGCGCAGTTCTGACTTCAGCAGCCCTTCCCCCACATACTACTGCTTTAAGAAATGCAGGCCGACCGACACGTCCCCGCAGGGGACACAAGTAAGAGGGCGGCCCCTTTAGTGCCACAAGATGGCACACGGGGCAGCCCAGTGCTATGAGACCCCGGAGGGTCCCGCGCGTCACTTCCGGCCTGGTGTGGGCGGGGGAGAGTATATATTCCTTCCCCGCCCACCTAGCGGCCTCTTTGTCCGCTGTCCCCTCACCCTGATGCCGTTTCCCTCCCTACCGCATACCCGGCGCTTTCAGGGTGGGGGGGAAATGTCTTCTAATCTTTTCTCATTTGTGTTGCAGGCGGAGTTACAGGGCTATCCAGAGGCGGAAAGGTACCCGGGAGTACCCTCTTCAGGAGCACAAAGGATGCTGAGGCCTAATATCCCCAGGAAGTCTGTGCCGTGGACCCTGGGGGTGCGACGATTGGCTAAGGCATGGGTACTCACAAACTTTCTCTCGGGGGCCAAATTGAAAGTGTGGTTTGTGGCCGAGGGCTGCACCGGTGGGGGCGGGGTCAGTGGGGGCGGGGTCAGTGGGGGAAAAAAATCACTGCCATTTCAAAACATTACTAGGCAATGCTGTATTTCCAAAGCAGTTTTAACTACATGGAGCACATGTTTATAACATGTTTTTATTATCAGACAATAGCAATCTTAAATGGGATTGCATGGCAATTTGCAGCAACCGGATATTCAGTACAGACTTCAGAGTCCCAAAAACAGGCATCATTTGGCAATTGGTGAGCATAGAAACACAAACACACATATGCCCCTCAAACAGCAGAGCCAGTGCACATTGACGATAACGAAGTTATGTGTGGATTGACATTTATATTTAGGGCAAAACTAGCTGGCAAGCAACTGAGGGATGTCTCTTTACTGCCTTTCCACTGTTCTCTCTTCTTCATCTTTATCCACCTCTCGTATTCTCTCCTGTTCCCTTTTCTCTCAACTAATCACCTCTTTCACATTCCCTCCCTTGCTCTCCTAATCCCTTCTTCTCTCCCTTGTTCCTTTCTTCTCTCTCATGTTCCTTCCCTTTCTCTCCTATCCCCCAATTGCCTTTGCTGTTCCCTCATTTTTACTCTGTTTCCCCCTTCCACCTCAAGCTGTTTTCTCTTCCCCCTTGCTTCTCCTCTATTCTCTTCGCTTCCTTTCTTTGCCCTCATTTTGTGTCTCCTGTTCTTGCCATCCCTTTGAGTTCCCTCTTATTCGCCGATTTCCTAGTTTCTACAACCGCTGGAATATATTAAATGCATATGTTTCTTCGTGGCATTTTGGAGTGTACCAGACAACAAGACCCAGGAAAAATCTCTGAAGCTGCCGCGGCATTGGCTCTGTGAAGTAATAAGGCCTGATTGATTGTTGAAATGCAGCCATTCGTCTCCCGCCGACATTAAATATTTTACATTACAAACTGCACATACAATTTGTGGCCGCTCGTGGACAGCGGCACGCGGCGGGTGCCTCTCACCACAAGGCTTTGCATTAACACAGTGCAGATTATCTCCTGTGCTCGGAGAACAACTTTAACACGCTTAGTGAGGGGTCAGAGGCCAGCGAGGTGAGGCGCATGGTACACATTGTAATACCACCACTAATAATAATGTAACTAAACGTGGTTCTTCTTTCCCCTCACTCACACCCCCTCCCCCTCGTGAGAAGGGGAGGGCCACTTTAATTTTTAATTTCAGGTCGAGTTCCAGCAGTTCACATTTCTTGTAATCCCCCAGGAGAGCGCAGCGCTCAGTGGAAGGGCGCGTGCTCTCTCGACCCCCAGCAATGCATTGATGATGACTTCAGTGGATTCCTGGGCCCTGAGAAGCCTGGATGTGAAATCAAATCACTCGTAAAGGCAACTTGTCTGAAAGTAGATCTCAAATAACAGACACAGCAGAATTCACCTAAATATCTGTCAGAAAGTGGCTGCACAACCCTTCTCTTTGACCTTTGACTTTGCTGACTGTTTTAGATTTTTTTTCTACATTCATCGTCAAAACCTGAAAATTGAACAGTGAATTTCTGCGTTGGTGTCTTTGTTATACAATTTTTAATTTTGAAGAGCATTTCCCGCCAGTGTCGTCCTCCTGAAATACGGGCTTTTTGTAGAGTCCATTTTCACGTAGCTCATGGATTTGATATATCGAGTCAAATTTGCAGGTTTTTACTTACTTTTTTCCCAATGATTGTGTGTAGTTATGCCAGTACCACTGTTTCCTTGTTCCATAAGCTTTTTACTTACAGGGGCTGCGAGGAAGTCGACTTCGTCACAGACACAGGAAGCTTTAAAAGTCAGCTGTAACAGCGCTAGTTACAGCTGACTTAAAGGGTCTGTGCTTCGCGCCGTGTGTGACGTTTCTGAAACTCAGGCCAATCAGAGGTAACACATAAACAGAGAAGATGGTCGCAGGAGCAAACGTTGTGAATACGTGTTGAATACGTATTCACTACGTATGCTCCTGCGTTCGGCCATCTTCTCTGTTTACAGGTAGGAACTCCTACACATACACGAGTATGTGTATGACTCGTATAGCAAAGAGGTCCGGGGGCCGCCAGGGAAGGCCAGGCGGGCCGCCACTGGCCCGCGGGCCGTACTATGAGTACCCCTGGGCTAAGGCCACATTGCAAATTGGCCCATCAGGTGGTAGGTCGCGAGGGGCGGCTTGCCTTTGGATCGTCTGTAAGATAACCCACCTTGATGGCATGTGTATATGCTAATAAACCTGCAGCTACTTTTCTCCAACAAAAAGTTGTCTTGTCTGCTTATTTCTGCGACATGCATGTTGCTGCGAGCGGGCTGGTGAGTGGGCCGATATTGGCACTATGTCTCTGAACTCGGAGGTCACGGCTTGAGTCGGGGTAGAGAGCTCAGAGACGTGATAACAAGGAAGCGCTGCAAACACTGCTTTTACTGTGATTATTTCTTTACTGTTTACCAATCAGCGCAGTGCTCTCTTTTTGAACACTGCTATGGAGATGGGCGAGTGTTCTTCTCTAATTCTGTTGTATCGGACAGGCCAGACATAAAAGTAAGGCTAAAGGCTTTAGTCCTACTTTTATGTCTGTTCTGTCCTGGTTTTTTATTTTCAAAATCTAGTCACCCTACAAACATAAAACTGCCCCGCGTTGCTCTCTTTCTCTTCTGCCCCTTGTTCCATCTCGCTATCTAATGTCCTTGCACCTCAACCCAGCCTCTCTTTGTTTTGCTATCCCTCGTGCTATTTCTCCCCTGCCAAACACCCCCTTCTCCTACTTACTATGCCAGTTATCCTGCCTTTAGGTTGGAATGGAAATTAAAACACTGGGCAAGCATTTTAACAATGAAGATAGCTACATGGGTTGAGCACCGGCCACACACTTCATGCTAGTGAAACCGGCCTCCTCCCCTAGCACTATTGTGTGCTTGGAGCACGCTATGTTGCAGTAATGAGCGAAGCTGTGTTGTAGTAATATGCAACATTGCTAACTACTTATATGGTCCCAAAGGCAAGACCGATAGTATTGCAAATGCTTGTTAGCTACTAGATGTTGGTTTTCGACTCTGACTTTGCACTGAGGCCTGCTAACCAGACATCAGTGCCAGTGCTCCTTCCCTAAAAAAGGTAAAGTATAGTTGTGCAACAATTGGCTAAGGACTTTAGCACCCCTGTAAGTCCCTAGTAAAAGGTACTCCAGGTAACTAGGGCAGGGGTACTAAAGAGTGTCCCTAATGGCTGCAGCACATCTTATGCCACTCTAAGCGACCCACATACAAATTACACACAGACTGTCATTACAGGCTGTCGTTACATAGTGCAAACCATGAGTGAAAACATGACACACTCCTGTGTGCCATGCCAAAGTCACTGCATCGAATATGTGTAAGTCACTCCTACAGCAGACCTTTCAGCCCTAAAGCAGGGTGTATTATATTTTATGTGAGGACATATCTGTATGAACAGATGTGCCCCTGTGATGTCTAGTTCTATTGCTAAATATTGCAAATGAGCAGGAAAGTCATCTTAAGGTATGCATTGGGCATTTGGTCAAAACGAGTTCCCCAGCTACATATTGGCTTCACTGAAACATATGGTGTTTGTTTTCAAACACCTCGTATTAAACTCATAAGGATTCCAGTGATCGATTTATTAACACATGCATCCAGAGAGTACCTTAGAGGTAATCCTAAAACCTAACAGCCCTCTAGTGTGCTAGCTGACTGGTTCAGTACAGCCTGCCACCACAGATGAGTTTCTGACCTCTTAGGAAGTAAGAGGCCCACTCTCAGAGGACAGAAACAATGCTTGCTCTGGGGAGAGGGTATATCGCCTCCTCCCCCAGGAAAGGCTGTGAAATTTGCATTCCAAAGCAGGGAGATTCAAAATAGCCTGCCACATTTGATATGCAAATCTGGCTTCCCTCAGAGGTGAGGGGCTGGCAACCCCCACCCCCCTGTGTCCAGGGCCCATTTGGCACCAGGCCAGGCAGGAAATAGGCTATGCAGGAGGTGTGTTGCACTGCCAGGATGGGCACACCTCTAGGGTGACCATATCTGACTTGAACACGACTTTAGAAATCCCACCATATTGTGTGTGATGGAATTAGGAATTCAGGAACAGGGTGATGCCCACTCCCCACAGTAGTCATCTAGGGGGTGTAGTGACCCCAGGGGTAAGTAGTCTATTGGCTACTACTCCTCATTCATATTAACGCCCCTAAATTGAGTATTTAGGGGACTCCCAGATACCAAGACTTCAGATTTCATTGGACACAAAAGGCGTGGAAGAAGAAGGCAGCTGACCCGAAAACCAGGGAGCACGACTGACATGGTACCAACCCGGCCGGCGTTCCTGCTGCACCAGACCCTCATGGAGCATCTAACTCATCCTGCTGCTGTTCAGAGCTCAAGAAACCCAGAGGGCTGCCAGTGCTTCACAAATTGCCAAAGAATCTCCCTTGGAGTAGAAGAGATGCTCCTCCGCAGCTGCAGGCACTGAAGACATGAGATACAGTCCACAGAGTTGCTGCTGTCAGACTATTCCAATGCAGCAGCTCCATAGGAAGAGGACCCTGTGCTCCCTAAGGTCAGATCTGTCCTCCCATAAAGTGAGGGGACACCAGGACCAACCGGAGCCACACAGGACTGAAAGCTGGGGTATTGGGCCCCTTGCAGCAGCCAAGGCTTGTTGTGCCCAGTCAGGACACCAATGCAGAGGAAGACTGACTTGCACACCGAGGGACCTCAGGGACAGTGAGACCTACTTTGTAAGTGGTCCAGCTGTCTTCTTTGCCCCTGTTCTGCAAAACAAAGACCAAGACGTGAGACTGTGACTGCAGCTATCTGACTTCTCACAGGACCTATGCACCGAACTCCAGAGCCCGAGTTCAAGGAAGGTGACGGTGCCAACAAGGTCCCTAGACCCACAAGAGCTAATCCTATGCTTGAGTTTGTCCAGATTTGACTTCAAGTCGCCGCCTGCAGCCTCTTGCTGCAGGCCCCCTCCAACCTCAAGAGACTTCTGCACCGGAATCCAACATCAAAAGACACCACTGCACCAGAGTCCCACAGCCTGAGGAGAAGTGGACCAAAGGCATCCTCATGTGCCTGAGGATCTCAAGGGTTGAGCCCTCCTGTGGGTTCCCACAGACTAGTCCCCGGTTCCTGCTTGCAGCTTCTTTGTAACAGGACCGTTCGACTATTGAAGTGAATAGGACACCTGACACCGCGACGCACTTCAGTACCCGGATGGTAACTTGGTGTGGCCTTGGACCTTGTCCCATTCTTACCAGAACTCCTAAAGAACAGTCCTGTAGGTCGTTGTCAAGTTCCCAAATTCAATACATGTTTTCCTCCATAGGATAACATTACCATTCTAGAAAATGCAGTGTTCATTTCTGAAAACTGTAAAAATGTATAACTCAAAAAGCACTTACCCAAATCACATGATTTCGGTATCTAAATTTATATAAAAGTATGTGTTATTTTTATAAATTGGTGTCAGATTTCTTTATTGAGTGTGGTTTCACTTACTGCTTTTGTGTGTGTAATAAATGCTTAACACTACCCTCTGATATGCCTAACTGCTCACCCACATTACCAGAAAAGAGAGCATTTGGAGTGTCATTTGTGCCTTTGTAATTCCTCTGGGGTTCGCTTGGACTCTCTACATGGTGTACCTCTTTTTAGTCCACCATATAAAGAGCCAGCTTCCTACAAGCACTGTCATCATTCCCATTCTCAAAAAGCAAGCTGTCAAATCCTCTTCAACTAACGCCGCAATCCCCCTTCCATTCTTCTCCAAAGTGCAGACTCCAACAAGATCTATTCACCTAATACTTCTCTTACAACAATCTCTACAGCAAACTTCAATCACATTTGGATCACACAACAAATTACCTCCAAGTTTATCACCACAACCATCTATCGTCCAGTCTCATCCTTCTCAATGGCGCTGCCTCCTCTGATACGGTCAGCCGTAGCGCACTTATCAATTCATTGTCTACCGTCGGCATCTTAAAATTATGGCAGATCATGCTCTATCTTATAGTATTCATTCTTCAATGGCCAACTCGACTACCAATGAAGTCTCTTCACAGCCCCTTCTTCTGCTCACTAAAAACAACCACTTTGACAGTTTTGGCAACAGTTAATCAGCATCTGACATGGGATAGGTAGAACAATAAAATCTGCTTTATTTTTCTGTCAAAATGAATACATATTCTTGTCACACTCAATTTAAAACCCATTCAATCCCTACACAAAAGTGGGAAAAGGATGAATGTATTCATCAAAGTCCACTGTTTCGGCAATTAGTGTCGCCTTTTTTTTTTACACTTTCTGTGGCAACTTGTTACATGATAAACAGGCAGTGGAATACAAATTTAGAAAACATATTTTTATATAATATATTGCTATAATCTCTGTGTTCTGGTCTGACTTTCTTTTCTATGTAACACAGCATCCATGGGCCTCATCCCTTTGAAACGGTAGAATACTTTATTTATCAGAGAAGTAGACACTTCTATTTCAATTGTCATTATTATTATTGTTCACATTATTCATATTATTTGTCATTTATATAGGACATAGACATCTATTGATATACTCAGTTGAACAATTTGTACAGGGCATTCCAAATTCAAATATACTTCATGGCCATTTACAGACACAGAAAAAAGATAATGGTTGTTCCTAACCTACCAAAGATCCCTCCACATGTCCATGATTCTGCTCTTTCGATCTATTATCTGATTTTTCCCAATTTTTTCTGCTGTGTGTAGATGCGCATCCTTTACACCAGGGGTCTCCAAACCGGTCCTGGATAACTGGATCCATGCCAGATTTTTACAATTACTACATGTATCTCAATGGGGAAATCCAAAAAATCTGGCTTGGATCCGGCCCTCCAGGACCGGTTTGGAGACCCCTGCTTTACACCATCAGCCATCTATGATTTTAAACCATGATGCCAGCTCTTTTTATTATCAAGCACTGTCCCAGTGCTTCAGACCACAGATCCCTGCAAAGCTTAAGATAAAGTTCATCAGGCTGGAATGATCTTAAACTGATTTCTAAGCCATTAAAGGGCCGCTCCAGCATTAAAGGCAAAAGTCGAAGGCGAGGGCCCGCATTTAATGGCCGGAAGAGCCCACTAAGGAGGGGTTTAAGGCTATTAGAACATTCCGCCCCTGAGGGCAGAATGTTCTAATTTGTAAAACAAGGCCTCACGGAGCCCGAGAGGGTTGAAATCCCCTCGGGCTCCCTGAGGCCTTAAACATTGGAATGTTGATGCTCCGGGCTTCTATCGACCATTAGAAGCCCGGAGCACTCCATTGTTTTCAATGGCGTGCTCAACTTTCCAATAATATGCAGTAAGCATAGGAGGACACGGTGTTTGCTATCTGCTTGAGCCGTGCTAAACCTTAGGACCTCATAGAGATTTATACCAATAAACTGCAGAGTCCAAGAGGGATTGTGAATTCCAGGTCTGTTCTTAAGACAGTCTAGAGCAACCCCAAACAGGGACCAGTGGGTCAAACACAGCCTACCAAATTTCATTCTAGCCTTAACAGGAATCTGGTTCAATCTTCTAATAGTGGGACCGGACTGGTCTTCCCTAAGGACATTGGCAACCATGCTAGCTGCCGACTTTTGAAGAAATTTATGTTTTTGGATCTGTTTCTTAGGAATGTCAATAAGTAAGACACAGCAATCATTGAGTTTCAAGCCAGTGATTGGGCTAGCAATTGAATTGTATATCTATGCTGCGCTGAGAGGAAGCAGTGAACCTCTATAACTGTTCAGTGTATTAGAGCTTTAATATGGTCCTACATGGAGAAGTGACACAAAGCAGTTTTAGCCTGTCCTGTGTGTCAATAATTCCCATATGTTGCTTCTGTTGTTTAACTTTTTCCAGTTTGCTGAGGAAGCTAACCGTAAAAATTATAGTGTAAACTTATTTAAGCTCGGCCAGCTGTTCATCCTTTTCTGTGCAACAGAGAAGATAGACGGAATAACATCTGGGTCCTATATAGGTTCATCAGATCATTTGAAAATGATCTGAACATTGAATGCATAGTTTCG
>NC_141697.1:900132969-900150469 GCF_964263255.1 Lissotriton vulgaris | reverse complement strand
GTCACTCTCGATATCCCAGTCACCCGCAAGGGTAGACCGGAAACGCCGGAGCTGGATTTCTCTGCACGAGAAAGGCAGCGGGTCTCTTCAGCGCGTCGAGGAAGGAGGGGGGACAGCGTCCGCGGGCAGCTGGAATCTGCTGGATGTCTTCGCAGAGGACGGCTGTTCAGCTCCTTAAGCGTACTGCACCATAGTTCGCGCTTTAGCAGCGATAATGGTATCAGCAGCTTCACCACCACAGGGACAGCAGGCTGCAGCGACAGAGTGCTAGATTTACCAACACGGGGTCTTGCAGGCAGCTGGCATCAGCAACAGTAGCTCGCATTGCTGAAGGCAACGTTGGTAATATTTATACCTGACAGGTGCCGGGTTTGACGCAAGTTTGCTGGACATAAGACGTCAATTAAAGATGTCACTAGGAAGTGATAGTTATCAGTTGCTCATTAGAGTTCCATTACTAATCAAAACACAGCAAGCGGGGATTTCCAGGTTTGCTGAGTTTTTATCTTGTTGAAGAACTCGGAGTGTTATCTAGGAATATCAGATAGTGACTACTGCTCTGTCATTGCACTAATTGGTCGCAAAGGAAGTGGCAGAGAGAACTATGCTGGAATGTGGCTCTGTTCGTGTGAGGCCAGAGATGACTTTTCAGAAAATCGCACTTGAACGGTTATGCCAATATAGGGAATAAATGGATTTATAGCCGAATAGGGGCATAAGGTCACAGTATCGATCAGGAACCTAGATAAACACGCAACACCCACTCCACGGGTTAATGTCCATCAAAATTACTAAAACTAAAGCAATTAGATGTATGTGTAACATTGCCCACCCCAAAATACATAAATGCATTCGAAATAGGCGTACTTGTAATACATGAAATTTAGGTACTGTACGTTTTTGAAGCATAGAAATCATTCAAAAAATTATTGCATATGAAATAAATGAACGATTATGCATAAAGAATTACACATGAAGTATCTCTGACAGAAGAAAAGCGAGATAAATCATCACATAAAAATGCATTGTAATAACATGTGTGCTAGAGGCTGGTGTAATGTTGTTATGTCTCTAGATGTGTTTAGAAATAGAAGTGTGAAGCTTCTGTTCTCTAAGAATAGTTTTTACGTTAAGCAAAGAATTGTTCGTGCCAAAAAAGGGTCAATATTAGAAAAATTGTTCCAATCAAAAAGAAAATAGATTTCCAAAGCTCTTGGCAGTTTTTGTTGATCAAAACTGAAGGCCGAATTCAGAGTTCATGGGAACACTGTGTGTCGGAAAACTTCTTAAAAGTTATTGTTTCGAGAGGAGGAGCTTCGCGGGCAACCAAGATGGCAGCGTAAGCTCGGAGCTCCGCGGACCTTCCGATCCTCCGCAACCATCCTGCCTGAAATCCTGATCCACGAGGGTGGATTTTTGTTGCTGATGGTCCACTGAGGCGAGAACCGTTTTCAGATCACGAATCGGTGTTTCTTACGCTGAGCTACGTCGAGTGGGACTCCGTGCCAGTGCAGTGCCATTGTCTCTCCGGACTCCGTCACTACGCACGACCGACCTGCGGAGTGCCTGCCTGTCGGTTTCACCGTGGAGTGTCATTGCTTACAGTGCGTTCCTGAGGCGGCCTCCTACTGTCCGGCCCGGACAAGATCTCCGGCTCACTGGGCTCGGGCTTGCCTGGCATAGCCCTTTGTTCTCATCGGACCTAACATGGCGGGCAGGGGGGACCCCGACAAGACATCGGGCACAGGCGTCCGCGGCAAGACACAGCAGCAGCAGAACAGGATTGAGCGCTATACCCAGCCAAAGACGCCCGCTGTTACCGGACCCTCTGCCAAGAACCTCCCGTCCTCGGGCTCGCCGGAAGGCTCGGAGCCTACCCTGAGCGACATCATGGGGGCCATCACTAGTTTCCGGGCGGACATGCAGCAACAGCATGAAGCCCTTACGCATAAAGTGGACACTATGGCCGTCGACCTGACTCTCATTAGAGCCGATTTGGGAAAAACTAACGATCGAGTCAAGGATCTGGACATTAAGGCATCCAGCCTGACGGTCGACGTCTCGGACCTACAAACAGAGGTCCGGAACCTGCAGAGGACCGTGGAACAATTCTCAAGGCGGCTGGAGGACTTTGAGAGCCGTGCCAGGCGGCAGAACGTCCGCATTGTCGGGGTACCGGAGGGTTCAGAAGAGGCGGCGACGGATCTCCTCGTAGAAGACCTGATCAAGACCCATCTGGCGCCGCCTGGCCTTAGCAACTTTTTCTCGGTGGAGCGAGCTCACCGAGTGCCGGGTGGCCCGCCGAAGTCGGGCGTGGCACCTAGACCCATCGTGGCCCGGTTGCTCAATTTCCGAGACAGAGACGCGGTCCTGCAGGCTACCAGACGACATGGACCGCTTAAATTTCAGAACGCCGACGTCCATTTCTATCCGGACTTTACCAGGACGGTACAGCGACAGCGCCAGAGCTACGCCGGGGTGAAGCGAAGACTACGGGACTTGGGGTTTAAATATTCCATGATGTTCCCTGCCAAGCTCCGGATCGAGCATGAGGGCCGTGCCCTCTTCTTTGACTTTGCTGAAAATGTCAGTGACTGGCTGGACACTTTATCGCCGCGCCGAGACGCTCAGGATGAACATGAAGGTGGTGCTGCTGGTGGCCCAGACCTATGAGACTTGGCTCCATAGTGGGTGATTCATCGTATGTTATTTCTGCCTCATATGACTATCGGATATTGCCTTATTACACCCTGTTGACTTTCCTGTCTGTACATGGAAGGTGGGGGGGGGGTGTTCACGGGGATTCCTTACTCCTCTGGGTATCTTCTTGTAGAGTAGTTATGGGGCGACAGGCACACTGCTGGTTGGGGGGGCTTTTCAGTCATATGCAGGGGTGCAGGGTGGGGGGTGCGACTATGCAAGTTTATTTGTTCGTTTGTTCTTTCTCTTTCTCTTTCTTGAGGCAATGGACTGTGTTTTTTACTGTATACTTGAGGATTGAGTTGGTTGGGGTCGGGTGGGGCGGGTTGTTGGTTGATGGGGGGTAGGAATTTAAAAGTGCTTAGCTGGAATGTTAATGGGTTGTGTGACCGAGTTAAGAGAGGGGTGGTAATCCAATTGATAAAGAGGCATATGCCCGATGTTGTACTTCTGCAAGAGACGCATTTGGTAGGGAATTCCTGCAAGGCCCTAAACCGTAAAGGCTACAAAATGGTTGCCCACTCTGGGTTCTCCTCGGGTTCCCGGGGGGCGGGCATCCTTGTGCGTGCGTCCCTTCCCCTTGAAATAGACGTCACAGTGCTTGATGATAGGGGACGCTACGCCGCTGTGGCGGGAAGATGGGAGGGGCGTTCCCTAGCGTTGC
The DNA here is from genome assembly GCF_964263255.1 of Lissotriton vulgaris. Taxonomy (NCBI): domain Eukaryota; kingdom Metazoa; phylum Chordata; class Amphibia; order Caudata; family Salamandridae; genus Lissotriton; species Lissotriton vulgaris. The sequence continues at coordinate 900,147,105 of NC_141697.1, read as the reverse complement.
TTTCGGTTTATGTTCCTCCAGGCCTCCAATCCAGCACCTTTCAGGACCTTGGTGGCGCCATCTTGTCCCTGCCTGCGGGCTTATTGATCCTGGGGGGTGATCTCAACTCAGTCTGCTCTGGCACCCTTGATCGCCAACCGCCGAGGGACCTCCGGAATTCCCAAATGTGGCTGCCGGCTTTCCTCGATTCCATGGGTTTGGTGGATAGCTGGCGACTGCTGCATCCCGCGCTCCGCCACTTTTCCTTCCTTTCTAGTGCCCACGGGAGTCTGTCCCGTATAGATTATGTCCTTACCCTGGCGGCGCATTCGCCTGCCGTGTCTGAGGCCCGTTTTCTGGCACGGGGCGTCTCTGATCACTCTCCGTTGTGGGTCTCGTTCGACTTTGGCATCGTCCTGTCCAGCCGTCCGGTGGCGGTTAACCCTTGGTATTTCCGCAACCACAAGACGCGCGCACTCCTAGCCAAGGCCATCGACTTGTACTTCTCTGAAAATGCTGGCTCGGTTGGCTCGGCGGTCACCCTGTGGGAGGCATTCAAGACTGTGTTGCGGGGTGAGGCCTTGGCTCTCATCGCGGAGGCTAAGCGGGCCCGGGATGCTGACCTTGTGCATATTGAAGAGGAAGTCCTGGATCTCGAGTCCCGTTTGGGGCCTGAACCGGACCCTTCTCTCCTACACGACCTCTCCCTGAAACAGTCGGAGTACCATGATCTCGCTACGAATGCCGCCCTGGTTTTGGCCAAGGAACAGCAGGGCCGTGTTTATGATGTTGGGGACAAGGCCGGTAAGTTGCTGGCCTGGTTGGACAGGCGCGAGATGGCAAGCCGGGTGGTTCCGGAGATTCGGGGCGAGGACGGAGTGGCGGTCACGGACCCGAGCGCTATTGCCGAGCCTTTTGCAGACTACTTCCGGGGTGTCTATACTTCTGGATCAGACCGCTCCGAGGCTGATTCAGCCGAGTTTCTCTCGACGATTGACCTCCCCTGTCTTTCTGATGAGGAACGTGCAGATATGGATCGGGATATAACCGCGGACGAGATTGCCTTGGCGATCCGCGCCCTGCGGTCGGGTAAAGCTACCGGCCCCAATGGCATACCGGCCGAGTTATACAAGATTAGGCCGGACGTGGTCTCTCCTCATCTGAGAGCTATGTTCCTGCGGGCTCGGGAGGAGGGTGTCCTCCCTTTGGATCAACGGCTGGCCACCATAGTGGTCATTCACAAGGAAGGCAAGCCGAGGGACGTTTGTAGATCCTACCGTCCTATCTCTCTCCTCAACGCGGAACCCAAGATCCTAGCTAAACTGCTTGCAAATCGGCTGGTTGGAGTCATCAGCGACTTGGTGCACCCGGACCAATCAGGTTTTATTCCCCACCGCAACACTGCCCTCAACCTGCGACGCCTGCATGGTGTCATGGCCAGAGCTCACGCTCTGGAGGAACCGGCGGTACTTGCCTCCCTTGATGCCACGATGGCCTTCGACTCCCTGGAATGGAGCTACCTCTGGGCAGTGTTAACAAAGCTTGGGTTTGGACCGGGCTTCCTGGGTTGGGTGCAACTTCTTTATGCGTGCCCGCTGGCTGCTGTCACAGTTAACGGTCGCATGTCGGCTTCCTTTGCGCTTCATCGTGGCACTAGACAGGGCTGCCCCCTGTCACCACTCCTGTTTGCGCTGGCCCTGGAGCCACTTGCGGCCATGCTACGCTCGCACCCTGACCTGCATGGAATCACCTGGGCCCCGGGTTTTGAAGACAGGGTCTCTCTGTATGCGGACGACATCCTGCTTTACCTTACCTCTCCTTGTAAGTCGCTTATTGTGGCGTGCGACGTACTCCGGCTGTTTGGGCGCTACTCGGGCCTGATCATCAACTGGGCCAAGTGCTCCCTTTACATTCTCAAGGGAGACACGCCGCGCCTCCCTAGGGGTTGCAATATACAACTGGCCGGGCAAGGTTTCAAGTACCTGGGAATCTATATATCAGGTAGTCCTAAGGCGCGGTATGACTACAACCTACTCCCTCCTCTTCAACGACTGCGGAGGGATGTTGATAGTTGGCGCAAGCTTCCGCTTTCTCTCCTGGGCCGGGCGGCATTGTTTAAAATGATGTCCCTGCCCAGGTTTCTGTATGCCTTGCAAAATACCCAGGACCTTGTTCCGGCTCGCTACTTTAGAGAGGTCGAGAGCCTGCAACGGGCCCTGCTCTGGGAAGGTCGGCCACGCGTCGCCATCCAGAAGCTTACATTGCCGTGGTATGACGGGGGCATCGCTCTACCAGATGTGCGGCGGTACTACTGGTCCTCTCAGCTCACTGCCATCAACCATGGCCCTTATGGCCCCGCGGACAGTCCGGGCTACGCTATGGACAGGTGGCTTTTGCGTGGAGTTAACTACTACCGGGCCCTGTATTCTAGGTCCTTTGATCGGCGCCTTACGGGCCCGACCAAGGCAGCGGTTCACACGTGGCGGACGATTACCAAGATACAGGGCTGGCAGGGCAGACTGACGAGATTCACCCCTCTGTATGATTCTGATATCCTAGGCAAGCTCTGGCACACCAAAGTGTTTGATAAGTGGGACCTCATAGGTATTTCAAGGGTGGAAGACATGGTAGCTAAAGGAGAGGTTAAGACTTTTCCCCAACTACAGGCTGAATACCACTTGGGTGGATCGGAGTTTTTCCGATACGCCCAACTGAAGCACGCGATAGGTGCCGCTAGGCCAGAGGAGGGTGAAATCCCTGAAAGCTCCCCCTTGGAGGACAGGATTCTGGACGGCCATATGCCTGATAGTGCCATTTCTTTGTCCTACAAGAAGCTGATCAATGTTAGAGTTGACCTCCTCCAGCGCTTAAGAGAACAGTGGGTAGCCGACGGCCTGGAACTGGACGACGAGGACTGGCAGAGTGCTGTGTCTTCCCCTAAGGAAGTCGCCATTTCCTCGTGTCTGCGACTTGTACAGTTCAAGATCCTCCACCGGGTATATGTTACCGGCCCCCGGCTTGTGCGCATGGGCTTCTCACCTGATGGCTTTTGTCGTCGTGGCTGTGGAGCCCCTGCTACCTTCATGCATACTTTGTGGTAGTGCCCTGTCATTGCCCCCTACTGGGAGAGAGTACACCGAGTAATGAGGGAAGTGACTGGAGTCAAGTTGGCAGCAGAGGCGCGGAGGTGCCTCCTCAACATCTGGGAGCCGAATGACTACAACACGGCGCAGACTCGTTGGGCTACCTTGGGCAACATGATAGCCAAGCGAGATATAGCGCAGAAATGGGGTTCTACTACGGCCCCCCTGGTGGTGCAATGGAAGGCCAATATGGACTGGTGTATGTTGCGCGAGAAGACGGTGTACGCTGCCAGGGGGAGGCCTCAGACATGGAACAAGGTGTGGGGGGCGTGGAATGCCTACAGGGGTGACCTGTGCTTACCACCGGAGCCTATTCCCCGCGAGGAACACCTGTCACCGTAACCGATGACACCAGCTATTCTTACACTTACTGTAACTCTCCTGCTTTCCTTCCCCCCCCCTTTTCCTACATCCTACTTTCCGTTCTTTTCTAGATTCTTACCTGACCTCCGATGCCTCCAACTGACTCATGCGCGTTTCTTCTTCTTCCATTGCGTTTCTCATGCGCCCTTTGGCGCTTCTTTCTTGGGTTTTGTTGTTATATAAACTTAAAAAACAACCTGCAATGTCCTGATGTAATTCGTTTTGCACTTTACTCCTCTTGATACCATGCTGCCTTGCCTCCGGGATGTTAGGCTGAATAGCTGTGTGCTTTGAAATAATAAAGGTTTAAAAAAATTAAAAAAAAAAAAAAAGTTATTGTTTCTCTACGGGTGAGAACATCGTATCAGACAGGCTCTCAAAGAATTGGTCTACAAATTCAGGTGATAGTTCAACCAAATTAGATAGCGCTGTAACTTGGCAGGTGTGAGAATGATTGCTGTCATCATAGTCGGGACCAGCAATGCTCACAGAACGTCGTACCTGGATGATGTTGCTTTTGTCACTCGCTCCACTGTTACCACTTGGCTGTAGTACAGGAGTCTCCACGAATGCCATCATCAGGATTGGTAGCCGCTGGGGACAACACAATGCGTGAGCCGTTATTGGACTGAGCAAAGTATCGACGTCCATTGGTACTGCTGATGGAAGTGAAAGACAGATGTCCAACACGCATTTATCGCCGCAAAGCATACACCGTAGCACAGGTAAAATGCAATTTTGCCATATCGGTCTGAATGAAAGGAACCAGGTCATGTTTAGATCTCTCAGCCTGGCCAATCCAAGGACGTTAGTTATCCTGTCCCGGTAGCGCATTGCTAGGATTGTCTCTTCCATTCCCATGGGAGCTATGTCTGAGCCGAGGCTTGCCATAACGAAGCAGGAGGGTCAAAAATAGAATCCCTGCGACGAGTCCCAAAAATAATGGTATGCCGCCAAAAATGGAGTGCACAAAATTAGGAAAGATTCCCAAAATTGCCTGGAAGGGTGTTAGCAGTCCCGTAAAGACTGTCTTAAATATGTCTGGGATGCTTGTTGCACTAGACATGTTAAGGAGTTGGCTGAACATTTCTACGAAATGCACGGGGCAATTTGTTGATAAAAGGTCATGAACTTCAGTAGCTGTCCTTGCAACTAGAAGATCATACGTCTCTTTAGATGACGTTATAGGCACTGTTGTCTGTAAAAGTACAGATTTCATTTTGCTCAATGTATCAATTCGTATAGAATAGAGATTCAGACGAGGCCAGATGGGAGTCACTATGTCTGCAGGCCCACTCGGAAACAATGCTTGCATACAGCATTTGACCATGGATGTTACTTCTACTAGATAACTTTTCCCTGGCACGAGGCCACAACATCTGTGATCCGTTCTAAGAATGTAACTCCAGTTCGCGAGTTGCATAAAGAAGGGCTCTATCTGAGTTGCAGGTGTGACTAGCTGGTGGCATGAGAGGTTGTTTGAATTTCCATCACATGCTCCGTGTAAATTAATACCCTGACACAAAAGTATACCGCTTAGTGAATGTTTACAGTTCTCACCACTAAGAAATACATTTTTGTTGCTGTCACTATAGCAAGAATGAGTGTATGGTAATTTCCATTCGGATTTTACATATCCTTTACCCAATTGTTCATACTGGCCAGCAGGTATGTATTCAAGGCACTTTTTAAATCGGAAAGTTGTTATCGGAATTGTGATAATTCCGTGTATTATCAATTCAATGACAGGACTCTCTGACATTGTCAATGGTAATCTCTCGAGTTTTTCGATGCTCAGGATTGTATAGTCTGCTCCTTTCTGTGCCAAACTGATCTGTTTATCAGTAAGGTTAAAACTGGAAAATAATGACGTTGTGTTGATTAAACGCCAAGGCACATAGCCTGAACGAAGATTTTGCAGCGTCCAGCCCAATTCTATAATAGAGCGTAATTGAGACTGGCCATGTTGTAACATTAGCAAATCTCTGTCTATCACATCAAAGGCAGAGGATACAATATTGTCCAACGAATATATTCTGGAAGACAGAGTCATTAACCCATTGTCTACTACAGAAAGTGATTTCTCCAAATTAATACGATCAATTTCTCGTATTTTTTCAGCAGTTTCAATTTGCTTTACTTTCCAAGCCTCGTTGTAAGCAGCATAGATACTAGTCGCTATGAAACGCTTTTGACGCTGTTTGCGTGGTCCAAGAATGAAATCGCGCAAATCAGCACCATCTTTCAATAAAGACAAGTGTTGCTTAATTTCAGCCAGTGTGGATGTAGTTAGCCATTCAAGGCAGAGTTTCCCTACACTGTATGTTGTTATATTCCCTGGATGTTGTCTCTGGGAGTATCTAGGGTCTAATCTGGTCATTTTTAAACCCTGTGTTTTATTCAGGAATCTATCTTGACAGCTATTTGTGTCTGTAGGCCAGATTAACCACTTTTTCCAATCAGGATGTGTTCTGTTGAAATGTAAAATTTGTGACACGTCTAAATATCTGCAGTTGCATTTTCAGGTATTGGCTTTGGTATAGACGGTGTTTTAAGGTCTTTGATCTTAGCTAGGCCAAGACAAGATGTTTGGTGTATTGTGTCATTCAAAAATAACATTTGTTCTGGTATCATGCAGGTTCTAAATAGTGCTTCTATGCCTTGCACCTGCCAATCTTTTGTACCCCAAATTGTTTTCGTTTCAATATTATTTTTCCAATAATCAAAACCAAATGTCATCATTTTGTCATAAAATGCTTCTGAATATATCAATTTAGAATTTGTCAGCATTGTTTTCATTCCTGTTTTATCTAACAGTTTGTAATAAAACGTTTCTGCATCACTGGTGTTAAACCCTGAGAAGTATTTGAATTTCTCAAAAAATGCTTTAGAACTGCTTTTAGGTGGTGTAGAACAATGTTCCCATTGATTATACATAAAAACATTTCTAGGCTGTGCAGATTTATGCAAGTAATGATCCCCATAGTGGGTGTAACAGAATAACTGCTCATAACTAGATGAACCTTGTAAATAATCATGATCTGTGAATCTAGCTGACATTACTAAATCAGACATCATGTCATTAATACTGTTAAAGTCCCAATCATCAGAGAATGTACTAGGTGTCACAAAGTCACTTAAGGAAACCTTTAGTTGATGAGGATACTTCAGGATTTCGACCGGACCATAGATCTCATAGTCTGTTTTCTCCCATACTACCCCACCAGGTATTGGAATTGCTGTGACATTTACTGTTGACAGTTCTCTTTTCTTCACGTGGGATGATCTGTGTGGTTTCAGGACTAGGTTGATGTTCTGACTTGCTGTGTCCATTGTAATATATTTTCCTTCAATGAATTTTCCCAAACACAGTACCATGATGAGCCATAGCAGGAGGAAAATTACACCTAGACCAAACCAGAACTCTAGCCAAGGGGAAATAAGGTAGATTTCCTTCAGTTGATGAAAGAGTTCCGTTGCTTTTTCTTTAAAAGTCTTTTTTGTTTCTGGCATCACTTCGGGGTCGTTTTGATCTTCAGAGAAGTTGTCGAAGTTGATGAAATAACCAGAGGCAGTTCTGTCAATTGATGGGATTGTTCTTTCAATCTGTCTTTCGGTAGCACTTTCTGATGCCACATCATTGTAGACTGGTGTTGTTTCTTGACGAACTGTTTCAATCTGTGTTTCAAGAGGCACGAGTTCCATGGCATTATTGCATAGTCCTTCATTGTGCACTGCAGGCTGATCGAATGTGATTAGTCTTTCAGTTTGAACCTCTTGGATTGTTGCAAGTTTGGGTATTCTGTTGTTTCTTGGGAGTCCACTGGGCCTACTGTTGATTATAGGCCACATGCTTGTGGTTTTACCAGATCGATAGACACGACTCTGTTCTCCTTTTTACCAGCAAGGGGTGGTAGCACAACTGATCTTGTTCCGGTGACTGCTAAGACAGGTACTGCTTTTCTGTAAGAAGGCCCAAATTCCTTCTTCACCGCGATCTTTTCTCTGACTAGATCCCCAATCTTTGGAATCCAGACAGGCCTTGCTGGGGCTGTTGCGGGTGGTGCCTCGTCAGTGGTACTTGGCTGTTGCTTTAACTTTATGTTGCTTAAGGATTTTCTTGTTTCATTCAGTTCCTGTAAAACAGCCAAACGATCTTTGATGTCAAAGTCTGTTGTTTTTTCTTGTACCACTGACATCTGACTATCGAGGTCCTGAACTCGCATTCTAATTCCGAACAATAGTTCGTATGGGCTGAAACCTTTTAGAGAATTTCTTGGCATGTTGTTAAGACTAGTCTGGACACTTATTAAATGTTTGACCCACCCAGCGCCTGAACCTAATACCTTCGCTGTTATAGATTGCTTTATGTCACGGTTTTTTCTTTCTACCACACTGTTCCCTTCGGGGTGCAACGGACAAGAATACCGCAACCCAATTCCCATGCTGGCCATGGCCTCCTTATAGGCTCGAGAGCTGAAAGCAGGACCCTGGTCAGAATGGAACGTGGTAATTGCGTATGTGCCGATAAAGACTCGCAAATCTTTTATAACCGTTCTAGCGTCAGCCGAGCGCTGGGGCCACATCCATATGAACCTCGTACAGGAATCCACTGCTACCATGATATATCTATAGTTGCAGTCCCTTTGTAGGGGACCACAGTGGTCCAGGTAAACGCATGCAAATGGTTTATCCGAGATGAGAAGGGGTGTCTGCGCTGGTCGTTTTACTGTTGATACTTTTATCCTTTGGCATATGTCGCATTCTAATACATACTTTTTAGTTTCTATTCTCAAGCGAGGCCACCAATATCTCTGTTTTAATAGTGATATTGTTGCGGAAACGCCAGCGTGTGCAGAAGCAAGCCCTTCGTGTTCCGCTTTGATTAGTCCTAATCTGTGTTCCCTGTTTGGAATTACTCTATCCCCCACTCCAGGGATTCGAGCAAAAGGAACATTTTTTGTATCCGTTAAGTACAAGTACTTTGCAGGAAAGCCTTTTGGGAGTGTTTTCTTATCATTTTTTACTGACGCACTGACAGCTTGTAGAATATCGCTGTCTATTTTTGTTTGTGACCGAGTTATCGCAGCTACGGAAGCCGTTTGCACAGCTGCCTTCGCGGCTTCATCAGCCAATGAATTCCCTGCAACGTGAACGCCATCACGTTGATGACTCAGTGTATGTATCACGTGAGTCTTTTGTAGTTCTTTCTGTAAAAGAACTACCTGTTCCCAAAGCATTTTATGCTTTATTGTGCCACCTTTTGCATCTTTGAAACCATTTTCCACCCAATTCTGCAAGTATTCATTATAAGACTGTACGCAGTAAAAAGAATCGCACACTATTAGTGTGGGGAATTCGCGATCGGTATTTTCTAGCGCCATCTTAAATGCTACTAATTCAGCTCGTTGAGCCAAGCAATCTCCTAGAGATTGTGTTTTAGTGACCAATGGTCTAAATTTTCCTTTGTGCCAGCGACCTTTAACAATCGCGCACGCAGCACTGTAAGCTTGCTTACCCCCAACTGCGGGTTGTGCTGATCCGTCAGTATATATAATACTTCCGTATTCTTCGAGAGGCAGGATTTCAATTGGCAGAGGACATTCATAATCATATTGTAAAAATTCCTGTGTTTTTAAGTTAGGATCAAATTCGTAAACTACGTCTGTTGCAGCAAGAGAATTAACCCACTGAATCCATCTCGGATGCAAAGCTTTAGCATTAGGAATGCTTGCTTTAGTTACCGCTTCTAAAGCCGGTATTGGTGTTACGATTATTATTCGTTTACCTTGTGCTAGGGGCCTTTCTTTCGCTACAGCAGTCTGAACCGCAGTTAGAATTTTCTCCGTTGAACTGAATTTTATTTCAGCCTTTGTGTACAAATGTGATTTGTAAGCTATTGGTACCTTTTCTCCCTCATTAGAGGTCAGGTATGTGAATCCGCATCTTCCTGGGATGACTCGGATTACAAGATCACGTGTGTTGTCACGTGTATCTAATTTTGTTTTTGCTAACATGTCTGTTTGCAGTGATCTCAAAATTTCTGTGTGTTTTTGAGTCCAATTGATTTGTTTAAAATCAGGTTTAATTAGTTCGTAGAGAGGTTTAACCCTCTCTGCGTAATTTAGAATGTATGTTCTTCCGAAATTCAGAAAACCTAGAATGGATTGTAAATTCTTCAGCGTTTTTGGAGCTTGGAGTACAGCGCACTTCTCTAAGAAGTTGTCCGCTAGACTTTTCCCTTCACTTGATAATTCGTACCCTAAAAACAGTACTGTCAGATGGGCAATTCGGGACTTTTTAAAGTTGAATTTGTAACCCTCTGCTGCGAACCCAAGTATAATGGTGTTCACTCTTTTCAAGTGAGTATCCAAGTCGTCGTCTGTGAGATAAATATCATCTACGTAAGACAATGCTTCATCATCATAGATTTGTAGTAACTGTGTTACCCTAGCTGAGAATAGTCCTGGGCTGTTCTTGAACCCCTGTGGGAGTCGACAGAATTTTCTGTGACCCAAATGCAGAGAAAGCGGTCAAATATCTGCTTTCTGGTGCAATGTTTTGACAAAAGAAACCATTAGAAATGTCTAATGTCGTTTTATATTTTTTCCTAACTATGTTATTCATTAGGGCTGCACTATGCGAGTTTTGTACAGCAAAGGTTTTGCAACATGTATTAAGATGTCTGTAGTCCAAAACTAGACAATATGAATTGTCTGGCTTGGAGACAGGAAACAAAGGATTGTTCATTTGAGAGGTGCATGTTTCAATCACCCCCTGGTATTCAAGTTGATCTAAGATCTCCCTGACTTGTTTTTTAGCTTCTTGCTTTATGGGATACTGCCGTTGGGCAGTTGGTTCACTTTTCAATTGGATTTTGTGAGGAGGTGAATCCTCATCCCATCCTACATGATTTTTATATGATGCAGGTGCTTGGGCTACTGTCCATTCCCTTGCATATGTATATTTTTTGTGAATCGGTATGTGATTCGAGAAGGCAGGCATAATCCCTTCTTCGCCACGAGGGCACTCCCTGACAAACTCCGGGGGCCAATCTTTTTCAGCTAACAGAATATCATAGCCTTTTGAGAGTTTATCCCAAAATAGACCCTTATTTTTCCTAGTCTTATCACCCTCCATACGCAATGTTATTTCGTATATTTTATGGGGCTCGCTAAGTCTGGCGTCGGCAGTTTCAACCTGAATGTATTCATTCGTGTCCACTGTCTCCAGATGACTCATCAAGTTCTTGCGTGCTATACTGATTTCTGCTGCAATGCCCACTCCCCGTTTTTCAACTGTGTCCTCAGTATTCTCGGCATGGTTGATTACTCTAATACTGGCTACCTTCTTTTTCTGAAATTGAGATTTCTTATTTTGAGCAGGTTCCTTGTCTTTGGACTTGGTGTGCTCTCCTGGGTCTGACCGTCCTCTTCTTTCCGAATTCTGTGGAAAAGATCGAGAGGGACGTGTATCAATACTTTGATATCTATCAGGTTTTTTCAGATTATCCCTATTTCTAAGGTTATATCTTTTCTCAGAGGGCTCCCTCTGGGGAGACTGGCGTTCTCGAGTCGGAGTTTTTTTCCCTCCGTCGAGGAGACCTTCCTCTGGACTGGAAAACTATTTCCTTGGGAGTGGATTGTTTATTTCCATCCCAGCTCTTTTTAGGAGTGTTTAAATTATTTTTAATAAATAATTTTACTAACTCTCTATAAGCTTTTGTTAATTCTCCTATGTTAACTAAGAGATCTTCCTTTGACATTTTTGCAATGTCCGGATGTGGTGTGTAGCTGGCTAGAACCGGCCACGTGGCTCCTGGTCTACCTAGTGGACCGAGCCTGGTAATGTGATCAGTATGTTTTAGGGCGCCATTAAACCAGAGCAGGTGCTCTTGAAATTTAAGTGGAATTTCAATCTCCTCGAAAGGAGCATACTCTTCCGGAGGTTTCTCTATTTTGTAATAGTGAAACTCTTTTGTTCTAGCGTTTACCGCTGGAAAGTTTATCCATGAATAGAATACCTCTGTCTGCCGATACTCGTGAGCCTCTATCACGAAAATTACTGTACCACCTTGTGGTGTCAGTCCGTTTTCTATAAGTTTTAAAGTTATAGATCTTCTTAAGTGGACCGGGATGATTATAGCATCCGGGTCTGTGTATTCGGGACCTTGCTGAGTCGCATCTGCTGCGGCCCCAGAGGTTCCGTTATTTTCTGGCATTGTAAAAATGCGAGGTTTGCAGAGTAGGTCTCCAAGGAGACAAAGATTAGGTGCTCAATATTTTGGAACACTGTATCCTTCAACGTTGAATAAACCAGAGCTTTACATAGGAATCTCTTCCTACTAAGGTCGGGCGGATTTTAACCTTTCACCCACTCCAGACGTCTATTGGAGTATTTACGGGAGAAAGGGGTGTGAAATATGCACGACTGAGTTACTCTAAAAGTCTTGCGTTAGTTTATCGCCTTACCAAACGTTAGGGCGCCATGTAGTGTAGTTCCTAGTTTCCCACTAGGCCCTGCGCATTGGAATAACATAAACAGTAGTATCGACGTGGAACTGCAGATATTCCAGGCCTCCACTGACTATGCTAAACTTAATTGGGTTGTGTTACCAACTAGCTCAGAGGTCACTGGAAACTTTCTTCTCTGCATAGGAAGTGATCAGCTTCCTTGGCACAGACAAGAAGGGATTCAGCTTTCCAACAACCGTGCAACATGACAACTTTGCTCCTCAGATCAAGAGTCAATCTCTAGGGTCGTGTGAAACAATAGACATGTATTTCACTCAGTCAGTCTAGTGCAGTTTACTTGCACGAGATGTAGAGAATAGAGAGACGGGCGTTTGTCAATAAAGGGTTAACATTTATTGAACAGTCTTTCTTCTCGTACAAGAGAAATGTATTGCCACAATTGCAATAATTGTTATTATAAAAAGTACGTACAGTAAGATAAGTATTGCGAAATAGAACTGTAAAAGCATTGATATGGTTTCTTAGCCATACAATGGTTTAAAAGTAATAAAACATATATACAGTCATATATACATTAGGCTAACATACTCAACTGGTGCTTCTAACTAAGCCTACCCCAGTGTGCCTGACCTAAGCCTAACACGTGGAAGGGGAGCAAGTAAGTAGCTTTAAGTTAAGTTGGTTTTGCCAAGGTTTGTTTCAAGAATTCTCATCTAAGGGTTTAGTCAACACCATACCTCTGAATAGAATGATGGAGGATTGGTATCTCCTTCAGGGGTCACTCTCGATATCCCAGTCACCCGCAAGGGTAGACCGGAAACGCCGGAGCTGGATTTCTCTGCACGAGAAAGGCAGCGGGTCTCTTCAGCGCGTCGAGGAAGGAGGGGGGACAGCGTCCGCGGGCAGCTGGAATCTGCTGGATGTCTTCGCAGAGGACGGCTGTTCAGCTCCTTAAGCGTACTGCACCATAGTTCGCGCTTTAGCAGCGATAATGGTATCAGCAGCTTCACCACCACAGGGACAGCAGGCTGCAGCGACAGAGTGCTAGATTTACCAACACGGGGTCTTGCAGGCAGCTGGCATTAGCAACAGTAGCTCGCATTGCTTAAGGCAACGTTGGTAATATTTATACCTGACAGGTGCCGGGTTTGACGCAAGTTTGCTGGACATAAGACGTCAATTAAAGATGTCACTAGGAAGTGATAGTTATCAGTTGCTCATTAGAGTTCCATTACTAATCAAAACACAGCAAGCGGGGATTTCCAGGTTTGCTGAGTTTTTATCTTGTTGAAGAACTCGGAGTGTTATCTAGGAATATCAGATAGTGACTACTGCTCTGTCATTGCACTAATTGGTCGCAAAGGAAGTGGCAGAGAGAACTATGCTGGAATGTGGCTCTGTTCGTGTGAGGCCAGAGATGACTTTTCAGAAAATCGCACTTGAACGGTTATGCCAATATAGGGAATAAATGGATTTATAGCCGAATAGGGGCATAAGGTCACAGTATCGATCAGGAACCTAGATAAACACGCAACAGAATCTCTGCGATAAAAGCAGTAACTCACTGAGCTACCTACCAACTTAAAATACACTTTGTGATCTGCATGTACACGTTCTTTGCAGCAGGCAAATGCAAATTAACATTCTGTGCTACTTCAGGATGGGTGAAAACCGCCACTAGACAAAAGGCTGATCGTGCTTCAGCAGGAACATTATTCATAAGTTACACTGGCATGATTTTATTTGTTGCCAGAAAACTCATGGACACAAGTTTATCAGAAGGTGTTTGTTTATTTGTGAAACATAGCACTTGAGGGGTGAGGTGATCCCCCGATTCCCTGATTATTTCTCACTGAAACAGAGAACAAGTAAAACAAATGGAAGCGGGCCCAGCTCTGGCTGCAACCGTTTACATATTACACAACATGGGCCTCTGCCCTGCAAGAAGCAAACAGAATGCAGGTTGATCCTGGAACTAAACAAACATATTATCATCATATTGCAGTTTTTTGGTCGCCCAAATCCCCCATAAAAACTTTGGCCCCAATAGGGTTGAATTCGGGAAGGGATTCTAGGTGCGTAATATATGGGGATAGGTGCAAATATTTGTAGAATTGAGTATGTGGCATGTCATATTCATCAGGCGCGGTGCGTCCATTGGGGCGTAGGGGCGTAGC